>NC_057796.1:88317542-88559511 GCF_018294505.1 Triticum aestivum | reverse complement strand
GTCCTCCACCTCCAAGGAGCTGCCCCGACGTTCGCCTCGTCTATCGCGCCACCTCAATCCCCACAGCGCCGTCTTGACCTGCCCCACCGGAACCGCAGCACCCTCACCAATTCCTCCGATGAAGCCGAGGCCAACTCGGCGCCACCAAGGAGGTTCTGCACTCACCGCTGCATTTTATCTTTTATTCGATCTCACGGGGCTGCCGGTGCTCGATACCGAGCAGACATGGCATGTCTCCATCGACGGCGCCGTCGCCGGCCACATCATCCACGGCGTCTCTCCCCCATGTCGTTGCTTCCTCGGCGGCGACTTCCACAATGGCACTAGCTGCAGCTGCTCCGGCTCTCGCTCGCGCTGCGGCTCTGTTCTTGCTGTCGGTCGCGCTGCTGCACTGCTCCTGCTTTCGTTCGTGCTGCTGCTCTGCTCTTGCTCTCGCTTGCACTGCTGCTGCTGCACGACCCCCGGCAGCTACAGGAGTTGCTGCTTTAGCACTCGCTCGCGGTGCTACTGCATGACTTGCTCTCTGCTAGTGCGTTCCCTGCTCGAGCGTCTGCTGATTTAGATCACTGCTTCTCTGCTACTAGTGCTCGAACGCCCTAAACATCTATTGCAATGCTCTGTTACTAGTTCAATCAGTTTCGACAGTAAAATTCAGTTTCGACTGTGAAGTTCATTTTCTTCAGTTAAGTTCAGAGTGAACAGTACTTACAGCATCTGTCGGAGCGGCCGTGGCGTGGCTGATGCGTTTTACATCTAGCACTTTTTGGTGATGTATTTTACATCATCTATTGCAGATGATATTAGGGTCCCACTTCAGATTAACGTTGTCTGTCTTGTCATGCTTCAGCCTTGTCGCCGTACACCTTAGTGGAGCTGCTCCAACGACGGAACCGTCCATCACAGCGGAGCAGTACCCTCGGCGCCATTTCCAGAGGCCTCGGATCTTCTTCCTGCCTCCGACAGTCACAGTAGCATCATCACCATCCTCCACGTCTAACCCAATGATGATGAGGTCCACAAGGCTATGCCAAAGAGGTTGTACACTCGTCGCATCACTTTGTTTCTCCATTCCTCTGTTCTTCCAATTCATGTGAGCCAAACACCCAGGTTGACTGAAATCCTATGTTTCCAAATGCTCTGTTTTGCACCTGCATTCCTATCCTATTCATGTGTTTTTCCTGTCCCTGTGTTTATAGAATCCTCCAATTCTAAGGAGCCCTTACAGATTTACTTCATTTTCAGATAGGCGTCAAAGAAAACTCTGTGTGTTATGTCCTGCTCCTGCCGTGCCGTCATCCACCCCACCTGAGGTGCACCATCGACAGAAGCGTTCACTGCAGCAGAGACCCCCCTGCAGACTTCCTTTGGCTGCCATAGATCATCTTCCCCGTTGCCGGCAGCCACGCCAACTGCATTACCATCATCGACTGAGCAGATGAACCTGAGGACTACATAGTTCCGGAAGAGAGGTCGCGGTCTTTCGTGTTTGCTTACGTTATACATCGGTTATTATTACCTGCTACTTTATCGTTCAATCTTGAGTTTTGAATTGCCCATGGGTCTCATATCAAGCCAGCAACGAATAGTATCTTTCTACTATCTGGTTCATCTGGGGTCTTCTATGTGGTTCATGTTGGGTGGGCAACAAACAATAGATGATCCATTGTCTATCTTTTTAAACTGAAGCTATAATCTACCTGCCATCATTAGTTTTGGATCCATCCACTCGTTTGCTACCATCAGTCTTGATTTTTGCATGCACCCCTTAGGCCTTACAAAATCTAACTATTTTTTTATTATGCATGTCAGATATTGTACACAATCGTACTGAACATGTAGAGAAAAAGAGAAGACCGTTGCGTGCGAATATAATGTCATGCAGACGCCGCTCCATGGTGGGCGAAGTGCCCCCCCTCCTGCATTTCCAGATTGTATTCCAGAGGAAGATAACTGTTCAGATGGAGATTCAGAAGGAGCCGACCACACCTGTTTACCACCTGAGGTGTTTGCTCTAACCTGGCATGCTGATGTTGGTCATATCATGCATATGGCGCCTTGCATTGCTTACATTATACATCTTATATGTCATCAGCTTAGTTTAGATTTGCTTTGCGTGAATGCCACCTGTTTGGTTTCTATATCATACTCCCACCATTCATAAATATTTTTCTTTTTAGAGATTTCAACAAGTGACTACATACGGAACAAAATGAGTGAATCTACACTCTAAAATATGTCTATATACATCCGTATGTGGTAGTCCATTTGAAATCTCTAAAAAGACAAATATTTAGGAATGGAGGGAGTATATGGGAATTATGCAATGCCATCTTCTTTAGCCAGGCATCATATACGTGAATCATGCAATGCCATCCTGTTTAGCCAGTCATCGTATATGTGAATTGTATTGTGCCATTTTTTTTCCATAATGTATTCCATTTGTCAACAATGTTTATACATTCATCTACTCTTCCTATGCATCAGCCATTTGAGTCGGTCATGGGAAAATCTGGAGTGAAAACAAGGTCTTCTGAGCAGTCAGTGCTACCTGTCGATGCAGATTTCTTGCTGGTTACAGATAGCTCCTCAGAGGAGGATTCAGAGAGAGATGACCAGTCGTATTCCCCCCCCCGAGGTGCATGCTCTAACTTGGCTGGGTTATATTGCTCATATCATGCATATGGTGTCTTGCATTGCCATGGCATCTACTTAGATTAGACATGCTTTGTGTGAATGCCTCCTGTCTGCTTTCTATATCAGATATGTGAATTATGCAATGCCATGTTTTTCAGCCAGTTATCATATATGTGAATTATGCACCGCCATGGAGCCAGCCATCATATATGTGAATTATCTCATGCCATCTTTTTTTCATTATGTATTCCATTTGTCGACAATATGTGTATATTGAACTACTCTTCATGTGTATCAGCCATTTGAGCCGGTTATGGAAAAATCTGGAGTGAAAACAAGGTCTTCAGAGCAGGCAATGGTACCTGTTGAAGCATATATCTCGATGGTTACACGGAGCTCCTCAGAGGAGGATTCAGAGACAGATGACCAGTCCTATATCCCACCTGAGGTGTATGCTCTAAGTTGCAATGTTTATATTTCTCATATGATGCATATGGTGTCTTGCATTGCTTAGTTTAGACATCATATGCACAATATTGAATTCTATCTGCTTAGTTTAGAGATCATACATGTGAGTGCCAGCTGCTTAGTATATGAATCAATTATGTCAATTATATCATGCCATCCTGTATACTTAGACAACATGTATGTGAATTATTTCATCCCAACCTATTTTAGAAAGACATCATATAGTTTTGTCATGTCATCCTATTTAGGTACTCATCATATGTTGAATTATGCCATTATATCTTGTTAAGTTATCCATCATATATCTGAAACTGTGTCATGCTATCCTGTTTAGTTAGGCATCATATATGTGAAATTGTGTCATGCTGTCCTGTTTGGTTAGACAACATATATGTGAATTACCACATCTGTCTATCATACAATGTCTGTACATTCAATTTCTTTTCTTGTTTATCAGCCATTTGAATTGGAGGGGGTGATGGCAGTATCTAAGGGAGCAAAAACCCGTTCTTCACAAAAGACAGTGCTACCCGTCGATGCAGATAGAACCATGGTTGTACTGGCCCACAAACTAGCCCCACCACACATAATCGAGACTCTTCCAGATTGCACACTTACACCGTTGGGCAGAGAACCAGGTACAACCCATCTAACCGCAACCCCAGCGGATAGTAACCCACTTATAGTTGACAAAGCACCATGTCCACCACAGAGTACCCCCACACGAGCAGTTTGTAAAGCTACTACAGTGCCCAAAGCACAAAGACCACCACAGCTAACCCAAACTCCACGTTTAAAGTAGAAGAGCAACTGTTCTCAGGTCAGATTCTGTAGCTATGGTCCATACTCCTTTGCTGTTGCATCACTGTATTTACTCATACCAACTACTTTCGAATTTGAAGGATCCAATTGAAACTCCAATGGCGCAACAGGTATGTTTTAAACCTATTTCTTTAACTGGATTGTTGTTCTAACTTCTTGCTCTATGTTGATTTCAATTTAAGTAGTATAAACAGTTATGTACTCATGTGATGCACATTACAAGTGCTGCCAATGCTGTGTAGTTTCTCACACTTATATTCTGTCTATGCTGCTATGTCTTCAAAATATATGAGTTGAACTGTGTCTCTATCTTGATTAGGGAACATAAACTAGAATGATATGGACAATACAGTGACCATAGTACATAGATATATGTTTGTTTCATGCTGTTATCCTGTCCACCTTACTACTGAACCGGTTTACCAAAATGAGTTTCGTATACTACAAGCTAAACCTGTGATGTGTCTGCTTGTCTCTCTTGTAGTATGCAAACAGAATATTGGAGAAGAGCACCCCACTATGCAATGGTAGAGAAAGTAATGCAGATAAGGTTCAAGATAGTGAGACAACCCTGTTGGTCTCCCAGAAAGGTGATAAAAACGATCTTGTAGACAGTGAGAAAACCCCACAGTCCTGCGTTGATGTAGTGTTCGAGTTACTGGCCAGTACCGCTGGCACAAGCTCTTCGAACTCGCTGCCTGAATCGCTTCGGCTTCTTCAGTCTCAACTACAAGCTGAAAGGCATCAGTCAGCTGTGCTGCGGAAAGAAGCCGAAGGACTGAGGAAGTCCCAGCAAAATTCAGATGCGTACTTTCTTATGCAACAGCAAGCGCTGGAGGATTTAAGCGCCAAACAAGAGAAAGTTAATAAGCTTGCTAAGCATCTTGCCAGCATTATGGGTACCCAGGATATTGTTTCTTGAACTCTTCTGAAGTGGTTTCAGTTCTGGACTTGTTTTATTGCGGCGTTTATATGCTGCTTTGTTCCCTATTTTGCACTAGTGGCGAACTTTGATGCCCAGTGGATGTAATATGTGTAATAGCCGTGATAGCCTAGCATAAGTTGCTTGCTTATTTATTTCCTTGTTGTCTTGTTTATTTGTTTGCATGTAGTCAGTGCAGTTCTTTTTCCGCGGTTTGCTAGTGGCTACAATAACCTATTTTTTAAAACTAGGCCACAATAACCATGGGCTAATATTTACTGTAGTGACACTGGGCCTCCTACGGGCCGTAGAAACAGTGGGCCTTCTACGGGCCGTAGAAACAGTAGGCCTTCTACGGGCCGTAGAAACAATGGGCCTTCTACGAGCCGTAGAAACAATGGGCCTTCTACGGTCCGTATCATCAATGGGCCTTATACGGGCCGTATGATCGATTGGCCAAACATGGGCCAATAACAGGCCGCATTATGGCCGTAAACGGGCTAGAGTTGGAATCGTCCGTTCATGGGCCGACCATAACGGGCCATCGTTAATAGGCCGTATTTGATGACGCTATGAAAACGACCCAACGTATTAACGGACCACAAACGGGCCGACTGTAACCACGGGCTGAATTTGGCCCAGAAGCAGAAAATGACAGTAACGGGCCGTAAGTAAACGAATGCTGGAAATGAGCCCAAGAATAAATGGGCTCTGAGAAGGCCGAAAGATAACATGGGCTGGAAACGGCCCAACGGAATAACGGGCCGTTAATGGGTATAAAGTGATACACTGTTCATTACGGGCCAGTTTCACCACGGGCCGTTAATGGGTGTAAAGTGATACACTGTTCATTACGGGCCAGTTTCACCACGGGTCGTTAATAGGCCAAGAGTTACATAGGGCCTCATATGGGCCGAAAGACGTCATGGGCCATACATGGGCCAGAAGTGAAAACGGGCTGGAATCATATTGGATGGCCCAGATGACGCTACTGGGCCTAATTCGGATAGGGCGTAACGGGCCTTGGGTTAGCGGGCTGTAAATGGGCTATATGCGAACAGGCCGTTAACAGGCTTTCCATGGGCCGGCCCGCCACCTTTTGACCAAGTCAAACGAGCCGGCCTTTTCACAGGAATGGGCCTCTGTTGGGCCGTGCCACATGTCGACGTATCATAGGCGCCTTCCGTCCAATGAGTGGATGGCATCTGTCCCAACGATGAGCCGACACATGTTTCCTCCAGCCAATGATGATTTTACACGTGGAAAATCCCCATGGGCCGGGGCTGTTAACGGGTTATCGGATCCAAAACCCGACCCGATAGCTTAATGACGTTCCGTTACGGTGAATGCCATGCGTCGGTCACCCTTGACGAAAGCACTTCTGTGACGCGCGATTTATCGTCATGGAAGTGGACACTTCCGTGATGATAATTTTGGCAATGTCATGGAACACTTATACAACAGCACAGGTATGACTATCTTGATTCTGTCATAAATTTGTCATGGATGTACATGCATGACAGAAAACGCGACCTACTGTGACAAACTCGTATCATCACGGAAGTGTATTTTTTTTGTAGTGCATGCTCAAGATCAGAGAGGTATTAAATATCATAATGGATCTGAACATATAATCTTCCACCAAATAAACCATATACTAATCAACTACAAGATGTAATCAACACTACTAGTCACCCACAGGTACCAATCTGAGGTTCCGGTACAAAAATTGAACACAAGAGATGAACTAGGGTTTGAGAGGAGATGGTTTTGTTGAAGATGTTGATGGAGATTTCCCTCCCAAAGATGGGATAGTTGTTGGTGACGACGATGGCGATGATTTCCCCTCCGAGAGGGAAGTTCCCCCGGCGGAATCGCTCCACTGGAGGGAAAAAGTGCTCCTGCCCAAGTTCCGCCTCGAAACGGCGGCGCTTCGTCCCGAAAGTCCCCTCCTGATTTTTTCCAAGTCAAAATGACCTATATACCAGAAGATGGGCACCGGAGGTGGGCTGGGTTGAGCACAACCCACCAGGGCGTGCCCAGGTGGGTTGTGCCCACCTGGTGGACCCCCTCCGGTAGTTATTTTCTCCATTATTTTCATATATTTCAAAATAATTCTCCGTAAATTTTCAACTCATTTGGAGATGTGCAAAATAGGTAACTCTGACGTAGCTTTTTCAGGTTCAGAATTCCAGCTACCGGCATTCTCCCTCTTTGTGTAAACCCTGCATATTATGAGAGAAAAGGCATTATAATTACTCCATAAAGCATTATTATACATAATATAGGACCCAAGAGGACGAATATGGAACTCTAGAGGAAGACTCAGAAGACGAATATGGCAGCCCCGGGGAAAGCGCAGAGGAAATATATGGTACTTTAGAGGAAGACTCAGAAGAAGATTTAGAGGACGAATACGAGAGCCCAGAGGAAGATTACATCTTAAAAAAAGAGGGTTTGATTGAGCATAGAGGAACAAAAGAATTTAGTCTAAAATACCAAAAAGAAGTAGATCGGTTTTTTTTCATTCTTCAAGAACTTCATATCTTGCCGAGATCTTCATCCCTAAAGATACTTGACAATAGTATTATTGGAGTGGATACACAACATTATAAATAACAATAGGAAAAGATGATGCAAAATGGACGTATCAACTCCCCCAAACTTAGACCTCGCTTGTCCTCAAGCGAAAAACCAAAATCGAAAAACATGCCCACATGCTTAGAGAGAGAGGTGTTGATAAAAACAGAATACAAACATAGAAGCATCATGCTTATTATTATAACAACAAAGAACTTTAACATAAAACTTTATCACACAACTTTTATCATATCACTTCTCATGAACAAGTAATAATTCATCACAACATTGAAGTATAAATCATAAACCTTATTGAAAACAAACAAACTATGTTCTCGGTCAACTTTGCAACTACAGTTTATCATATTTTCAGGAAGGGTCATGTGTCGGAGCCTTTAGGCAAGTCCACATACTCAACCATAATTTAATATTCTATGATTGCTAACACTCGCAGCATACCCATGAACAAAAAGTTTCAACCGGACACATAGAAAGATAGGGGCTTAAAGTTTTGCCTCCCAACGTATTCACCTTAGGGGTGATGTCAACAATAATAACTCATGCTCACTCACTGGATATATGTGCCTAGATCTTTCCTCACCATATGATGCTTGCAAAAATAAAAAAATAAAAAGGAATAGGGAAAAATACTTTGACTCTTGCATAAAAGTAAATGCATACATAAAAGTAAAAGATAGGCCCTACGTAGAGGGAAGCAGAGGTTGCCATGCGCTTTTTCTTTGTATGCCAAATCCCTTAATGCAAAAGAACGTCATGTTGTATTTCCCCTTATGATAGCAACCTTTATTATGCAGTCTGTCGCTTTTATTATTTTGCCATCACAAGTTCGTACAACGCTCAATTTTCTCTTACACTAAATGATCCAACACATTTACAAGCAATTTTTATTGCCTTATTGCACCGATGACAAATTACTTGAAGGATCTTACTCAATCCATAGGTAGGTATGGTGGACTCTCAAAATAAGATTTTGGGTTTGAGGGTTTTTGGATGCACAAGTAGCATCTCTACTTAGTGCGGAGTTTTTGGCTAGCAAAGATATTGAGCAAGCACCACATGTTGAAGGATCTATGACAATATATCTTCTATGTGAATATGAACAAACATAAATCATTACATTGTCTTCCTTGTCCAACGTCAACAATTTTGACATATAATATTTAATGGGGGCTCACAATCATAAAAGATGTCCAAGATAGTGTATTTGCATGTGAATCTTCTCTTCCCTTATTAAGTCTTTCACGAATTGCTGTTAGTGCATCTAGTGCCCCTTAGTGATTTTGGTGTATTGAAGACTTATAGGTTAAGGGACTAATGTGTTTGTGAGTGTACACAGGTTCTATAAGTCTATGAGGAGTTTGATATTTACGAGGAAAGTCGACCCCTAAAAATGAATGTCTTCAGGTAAAGAATTTGGTTTTCTTGAAGACTTTGAAACTGAGGAAATTGGTGTGACCTTGAAGACTTTGATAGTGATGTGAGAATTATGAAGCGTGAAGACTTTTGTTTTCATAGTTTCATTTTCTCTTTCTTGAGTCATAGGAAACACCGTGTTGTTAAAGGGGGTCGAGGTAAAACTAAGGAAACACTTTCCAAGTGATGCTCATCTCAAAATCCTACACCTACCCAATCCTTTCGAGTGAAGCCATTGGAAATCTCATATAGTTCGGTCAATTTCTTCGGTGACAGAGACGAAGATCTTCTGGTCTCTGAGGAATTTGTTCTGACTAAGGAGTTAGGAATTCTCCAGTGCGGATTGCCGACAAGTGAGGAACATGATAGCGCTGAGGAATTTGAGAGCTCAAATTTCCGACCGTTGCTGTGCTACGCGCCAGTTGTCCCAAAATATCCTACCCACCTAACGGTCATATCATTGAAGGGCATTTATGTCTTATCATGTCGGGATACTCCCTAGGCTATAAATAGCCTCCCCTATAACCACTACTTGGTTGGCTGCTCCCAGAGAAACTGAAACTTGTCATTTAGAGCATCCCATCCTCCGAGAACTTTGAGCGAAAATCATCAGTGAGGAAAAACCCAAACCCAAACACCTACAACCCAAAGTGATTGAGCATCACTGAAGAGATTCTTCCTGTGTGGAACCGACACTTGTTACCTTTGAGGACCGTGCATCCTCCAGATGGTTAGGCATCATGGTCTAGAGCATCCAAGAGGAATTGTGGATCACCGAGTGACCAAGTCTGTGAAGGTTTCGAAGTCACCTGTGAAGACTTACCATGAGTGATTGGGTGAGGTTCATGTGACCTTAGCTCAAGGAGAATACGGTGAGGACTGTGTGTCCTCGGGTTTAAATACCTAGCCACTCCAACCAGACGTACGATTGTCACAGCAGTTGGAACAGTTCTACCAAATCATTGTCTTCACCGAGCTACTGGTTCTATTTCCTCAACCCTTTCATTTCCTCATTTATGTGTTGATGAACTTGATCATTACTATTGAAGACTTTGACTGAAGACTTTCTCAATTTCCTCAATCCTAATTCTTCAGTCACTTTGTCTTCAGCCTGCTTATCCTGTTTACATGCTACATGTGCTCTGTGCTTGTTTCATATCATCATGATGACTGTGTTACTGCCATGTTATGCTTGCACCTGAGTACTTATTCTGCTGCTAGTAGTTAATTACTTAGGAAATTCCTCAAGTTGAATTTCCTCAGTGACGAATTTGTAAAAATCGCCTATTCACCCCCCACTAGTCGATATAACGCACTTTCAATTGGTATCAAAGCAAGGTACTCCCTTGTTCTGTGTGATTTTGGTTTAACCACCTGGAGTTTTAGTTATGTCGACTGCAGGCATGATCAAGGTCTCGGTTGGGTCCTACCTTCGGTGGGACGGACTACCCCTATTGGAAGAATAAGATGCACATGCATCTTGAGGCAATTGACAATGATCTCTGGTACGTTTTGGAAAATGGCGTTCCCTCCATCACTCCTTCCGTGAACTCTGCTGATGTGAAGAGATTCAAGCAACTCGACTCTCAAGCGAAGAATATCATATGTGGCCATCTAAGCAAAGGACAGTACGACGGAGTGAGTGCATTGGAGACAGCAAAGCTTATCTGGGATAGGCTGTCCAAGGTCAACGAAGGAGTCTCAACTCAACGTGAATCTCGAGTTGATGTTCTTCGCAATCACTTCAACCGATTCAAAAGACTCAACAATGAAAATGTTTAGCAAACCTTCGATCGCCTCACTGACATCTCAAATGAGCTTCAAGCACTTGGTGCCACTGACATCATCGATCATGAGGTGGTGAAGAAATTGCTGAGATCACATGATTCCTCATTCGATACACTTGCACTGATGATTCAAGAACGTGGGGACTACAAGTCACTAGATTGTGACGCCCCGAGACCGACGTGCCAGATGTCTTCCAGTTATTCACCGTTGTTGCCATGTCATTTTCTTGCATGTTGCACTTTGCCATGTCATGATGTGCATTTCATCTGCATGTTTTTCAAAACTTGCATCCGATCGTGGCTCACAGATTACTACAACAACAGTTGCAGGTACAGGTTATGCGATGATCCGACGTGAGAGTGATGTTTGCTTGTTTTCGAGTCCTTCTACTTCTTCTTCGATCTGGGGATAGGTTCCTGGTCGGCAGCCTGGGCTAGCAGGGTGGATGTTGTTGGAGTTTCTGTTTGTGTTTCATGCGTAGTCGGATGCTATTCTCATGTATGCTGTTTGATGTAATCTTGTGGCATTTGTATGCCTTGTATGTATCCCCAGCTATTATGTAATGGTATGATGTAATGATATCCACCTTGCAAAAGCATCTCCAATATGCGGCTCTATCCTTGGTGGGACCTTCGAGTTCCCCACGGATAGGATCGCATATTGGGCGTGACATAGATCCTGCTGATATCCTCGAGAGGCTAAATACTCATGAGTTCCAACAAGCTGGGAAGAGAGACCTCTACGAGCCAAGCTATGGAAGATCACGTGCACTAAAGGCCAAGGCAGCTTCCTCGTCTGAAGGGGAAGAGTCTGACAGCAGCCTTGGTAATCCTGAAGAACCGAGTCAGGAGCTAGCTATGCTTGTGAAGAAATTCCAGAAGTTCTCTGGACGTGGCCGATTTGGAAAATCTTCAAGAAATGATGACATGAAATCAGATTCCTCAACCCGCAACTACAAAAAGAGGACTTGCCACAAATGCAAGAAACTAGGTCACTACATGACTGATTGTCCACAGTGGGCGAAGGAAGCAAAGAAGAAGAAGTATAAGGATGACAGTTCTGCTAACTCGAAGAAAAAGAAGAAATCATCAAAGTCCTCATCATCAAAATATTCAAAGTCTTCATCTCACAAGAAGAGTAGTTCCAAAAAGGCCCGGGCATTCATTGGCAAGGAAATGGACTCTGAAGCTGAATCTGAGAAAATTGAGGAAGAGGGGGAATCTGAGGAGTCAGAATCTGGTGTGGCGAGCCTAGCCCTCGCTACTGCTTTCGTCAGCAAGTCCATCTTCAACAATGAGGAACATGGCAACACCAACACCACTGGCGATGGCGACGATGACTATGCTCCCACCTATTGCTTCATGGCAAAAGGTGCCAAGGTACTCAAATATCCCTCCTCTGAGTCAAGTGAAGATGAATCTGATTAAAACCTCAAACCCAGCTATTCCAAGCTTGCTAATATTGCCATTAAACAACAAAAGGATTTGGGAAAAATTCAAAATTCTCTAGACAAAAGCGATGACCTGTTGGGCGAGGAAATGGATCGAACCCAAACTCTGACTGATAATCTTCAGCGACTACAGTCTAAGTTTGATAAAATTCAAAGTCATCATAACACTCTCTTAGGCGATCATGAGAAGCTTTCTTATGAATTTCTTCAAAGAAAGCAAGATCTTGAGAAGCTAAGGGTGAGTTATGAAGATCTTCAGAAGGAAAACAATTCATTTCTTGCTCAACAGATCAGTTCCGCTCAGGAAGAATTTATTCCACCATGTTTGAAATGCATTGAACGTGAATCTGCTAATTCTTCAGCAGAAAGTTCAAATGCTTCTATTGCTGCAAATTCTTCAACTGTCTCTGTGGTCACAAATTCCTCATCTGAGGATACCAGAAGTATCACTGACGATAATGCAGGGTTGAAGGAATTGTATGTGATAGGCATGTACAAAAGCCTCAAAGGGCATCAGGCTCTTTGTGATGTGCAATCCTCAACAGAAACCCTAGGAAAGAGGGTATCACCTTTGAGAGGAAACTCAATGCTAATGGGACCTACTGGAAAACTAAGCAGTATCCCAAAACCTCATGGGTTGCTATGAAAGGACCTCCCGTAGATCCATCCACTTTATCTGGCTTTACATGTGAATCTTCATATTCATCTGATGAGTCATTTGACTCCAACTATAAACTGTTCAAAAATCAGAATGATGAAGTATTTGCTAGATATGTTGGAACTAACTGTAGGAATGGTCCCCCTATGAAGAAAATATGGGTTCCAAATGGTGCCTTGAAAGTCTTCAGGTGAATGTCCTCATGACACCACCTGTGAAGAATAGGAACCCCAGATCAAATTCTTCATATGGACCAAAGTCTTCAAATGGATCCAAGTCCTCATACGGACCAAATTCCTCATATGGATAAAATTCCTCATGTGGATCCAAATCCTCATATGAACATCATCGTGGTAACGCTTCTGTTTTGTAGGGAAAATCTAAGAGCTATGATTATGTGCATTATTCTTCAAATCATTATGTTCATAAGTCCTCGAAGAATTTCTCTGCTTATTCATATGCTTAATCTAACCCCTCTTCTGTGAAACGAAGTGCTCTGGCTTCAATGCCACCATTCTCTTATGGAGCTCGCAGAATGATGAACTCTTTGCCACCCCTCCAGATGTGGGTGGTGAAGAAAAAGAACTAATCTCTTATGCACGGTCAGGTCTCCAGACGAACTTGAACGTCTGAAGAATTTGCTGGAGACCTGAATATGCTTGAAAGGACGCAAGCTAATCATGAAGAAATGAATCACTCATTTCTCACATCCTCACGCTGCTATATCTATTATGGTGCTTGATGAAATTCTATCTGATGAATTTGATGTCATATTCTTCACTAAGGAAGTATATGAGTTTGTAAGATGCACTAATTCATCTGCAGGATGATCAACCCAAAGCTACTGAGTGGGTCCTCGATAGTGGATGTACAAATGACATGACCGATGACAGGAACTTATTGATGGACACTGCTTTATCGTCATCACATCTGAAGCATATCACCTACGCTGACAAAGGCAAAAGCAAGGTATTGGGTCTAGGTAGGGTTGCGATCTCAAAGGATCGACACATGGACAAAGTCATGCTTGTCAAGTCCTTAGGA
Organism: Triticum aestivum; assembly: GCF_018294505.1. Classification (NCBI taxonomy): domain Eukaryota; kingdom Viridiplantae; phylum Streptophyta; class Magnoliopsida; order Poales; family Poaceae; genus Triticum; species Triticum aestivum. The sequence goes on along the minus strand of NC_057796.1, from coordinate 88,545,711 downwards.
TTCAACCTCATGTCTGTCTCAATGCTTTGTGATCTTGAAATGGTTGTCGTCTTTGGCAAATATCGTTGCATTGTGCTCACGGAATCTGACAATTCCAAAGTCTTCGAAGGCTTTAGGAGAAGAGACTTGTATATTGTTGATTTCTCTACGGGACCATAGCCTGCCACATGTCTACTTGCAAAAGCTTCAGAAGGCTCATTATGGCATCAACGACTAGGTCATGTTGGCATGAGGAACTTACATACAGTCGCAAAGAAGAAGCACGTCATTGGCATCGACGGTGTCAAATTCCTCAAAGACCACCTTTGTGGGGCTTGTGAGGCTGGAAAAACGACCAAGTTCAAGCATCCCTCGAAGACTATCATGACTACCACTCGTCCTTTTGAATTGCTTCATATGGATCTCTTTGGCCCTACTCATTATTCCACACTAACAAATGCAGCATCTCTATATGGCTTTGTTATTGTTGATGACTATTATCATTACACCTGGGTGCATATCATCACTTACAAAACAGAAGTGCAGGAAGTCTTCAAACGATTTTCCTCGAGGGCTTCGACGAACTTCAGTGTGAAGATCAAGCACATTAGGAGTGACAATGGGACTGAGTTCAAGAATTCTGCTCTTGATGACTATCTTGATGAACTTGGTATCACTCATGAGTTATCTGCCCCCTATACTCCTCAGCAGAATGGTGTCGTGGAGAGCAAGAACAGGACTCTTGTTGAGATGGCCCGCACTATGCTTGATGAATACAAGACGCCTCATCACTTCTGGCCTGAGGCTATTGATACTGTGTGCCACATCATCAACAGGGTATATCTTCACAAATTCTTCAAAAAGACCTCATATGAACTCCTCACTGACAAGAAACCCGATGTGAGTTATTTCAAAGTCTTCGGTGCTAATTGTTGGATTAGAGATCCTCATCACAATTCTAAATTTGCACCGAAAGAACATGAGGGTTTTATGCTTGGTTACGGAAAGGACTCGCACACCTAGAGAGTCTTCAACACTTTCACCACAAGGTTGTTGAAACTTTAGATGTGCGGTTCGATGAAACTAATGGCTCGCAAAGAGAGCACCTACCTCATGTGCTAGATGAAATGTCACCTAAGGAATCCATCAAGTTCAAGGCTATTGAGGATGTCAAACCCACTGAAGAATCTACTAAAGAAGCCATTCCAGAACATGAAGAAAATCATGTTGGTGCATCTGAGGAAAATGGCTCTGAAGAAAATGCTGAGCCCAATCAACGTCGTCAACCTGCTCATCCTCGTGTTGCAAATGAAGTGCAGATCAAGAAAATCATCGACGACATCAATGCACCAGGTCCTCTCACACGCTCAAGAGCTTCAAATTTGTCTAACTTTTGTGGGCACTTTGATTTTGTCTCTATCACAGAGCCCACCAAAGTTGATGAGGCATTTCTGGAGCCTGAGTGGATTTAAGCGATGCAAGAGGAATTACATCAATTCAAGCTCAACAATGTCTGGGAACTTGTCAAGTGACCAGACCCACGCAAGCACAATATCATCGGTACCAAATGGATCTACCGCAACAAGCAAGATGAAAATGGCCTAGTGGTGAGGAATAAGGCTCGTCTTGTAGCTCAAGGCTACACACAGGTTGAGGGAATTGATTTTGATGAAACTTTTGCACCTGTTGCTAGACTTGAGGCTATTCGCATATTGCTTGCTTATGCTAACCATCATAATATCATCTTATATCAAATGGATGTGAAAAGTACATTCCTCAATGGTAAGATTGAGGAAGAAGTATATGTTGCACAACCACCAGGTTTTGAAGATCCTAAGCATCCTGACAAAATCTTCAGACTCAATAAGGCCCTCTATGGCCTCAAGCAGACCCCTCGGGTGTGGTATGATACTTTGAAGGAATTCCTCATGAAGAAAGGCTTCAAACCTGGTTCACTTGACCCAACTCTTTTCACCAAAACCTATGATGATGAATTATTCATGTGCCAAATATATGTCGATGACATTATCTTTGGCTCTACTAACAAACGTTATAGTGACGAATTTGCCTATATGATGAGTGAGGAATATCAAATGTCTATGATGGGAGAATTGAAATTCTTCTTAGGTCTTAAAATTCGTCAACAACGCAGTGACATCTTCATATCTCAAGAGAAATACCTCAAGGATGTGCTGAGGAAATTCAGAATGCAAGATTGCAAAGGCGTCAAAATCCCTATGCCCACAAATGGTCATCTATGCACTGATGAAAATGGTAAAGACTTCTATCAAAAGGTATACCGCTCCATGATTGTATCTTTATTGTATCTATGTGCATCTAGGCCATATATTATGCTTAGTGTTTGCGTGTGTGCCCGTTTTCAAGCTACACCGAAGGAATCACACCATAAAGCTGTGAAACGTATTCTTCGATATCTAGCTCACACTCCAACACTTGGATTATGTATCCCAAGGGCTCGGCTTTTGATCTCATTGGATATTCTAACTCTAACTATGCTGGTGATCGAGTGGACCGCAAGTCAACATCAGGCACGTGCCATTTCCTCGGACGATCATTGGTATGTTGGTCCTCAAAGAAGCAGAACTGCGTATCACTCTCTACTACTAAAGCTGAGTACATTGCTGCTGGCTCTTGCTGTGCTCAATTGCTATGGATGAAGCAAACCCTCAAGGACTACGACATCAATGTGAAGAATGTGCCACTCTACTATGACACGAGAGTGCCATCAAGATTGCTCATAACCCAGTTCAGCACTCGAAGACAAAGCACATCCAGATTCGTCATCATTTTCTTTGAGATCATGTGTTGAAGGGCGACATCTCTATCAAACACGTGAAGACTGATGAACAACTAGCGGATATCTTCACAAAGCCCTTGGATGATAAGAGATTTAGCAAGTTGCGGTGTGAGCTAAATATCTTAGAATTTTCGAATGTTCTTTGAAAGGACACACATCCTAACACTTATGTAGAATTGATGACTTAGATGTGCAACACACGAAGTAACGTTTTTCTTCAATAAGTGAAGACTAACCCTCTAAGTGTGAAGAAATTAATGAAGAATTTGATTCTCAGAGGCCTACGACAATTGTACGCAGCGTCTGAAATCATCATTCTTATACGGTGGGTCACGCCACCAACCAAAGTTGAAAATTTTCAAATTTGAGTTTTTCTTCATTTTGCAAATTCTTCAAATTTTCAAATTCCTCAGTGTTCATATTCTTCAACTTTGCAATTTCTTTGACTTTGTTCGACTGGTGTTCTTCACTGACTATATATGATATATATTTGAGTTTTCAAGTCCTCAACAACATTCACTTATTGCTAATTCTTCAAGTTGATTTTCTTCTAAGTGAATGTGATCGGACCCGTCCCCCCTCTATGCTAAACTCAACCCATTCTGTTCACAAATTCTTCATGTGCGTTCTATTTGAAACCCATTCAAAATCTTCACTGCATCCTTGTCAGCTGAAGAATTTGCGAACAAAACGTTAAAATTTTCATATCTGAATTTTCAACTTTTGTCGCTCAAACCGTTCTGCATCCCATGATAAGATTAAAATAATCACCCACGATCTACCACGATCTCCACCTCTCTGTATGTGGGTGACACATGTCGCTAGGATGACAAGGGTCAGGGGCACGTTCGTCCAATTTCTTCGGATGGGCGATTTTTCACCGTGGCTATAAATAACCCTTCCCTTCCTCAGACCTCATTTACTCCGCTCGAGCTCTCAGACCTAGCGCCGCCGCTACTCTCCATCGTCGCCAGTGAGGAAGAGCTTCACTGCCTCGACCTCGTCGCCGTCGTACTGGCGCCGGCCGTGGAAATCTTCACTCCGCCACCGCTGTAGCTGTCTCCCGCCGCCAAGTTAGGGCGTGGGAGATCTGAACGGACGAACTTCTCCAACTCTATTCCCAGTTCATCGTGTTCTTCGTCCAAGGTAATTAAAATCTGATTTTACTGGCCTAATTTGATTCTGATGATTTCCACAAAATCTTCAAAAGGTGTTTATTCTTCAACTTCTCAAATCCTTAAACACCCAGTTGCTTATGTATCTTGATTTGTTTCCCTAAGCTGCGTTTTTCTTCAAGATTCCTCAATTGTGTGGATTATCAATATATACAACTCTGGAACCTAAGTCAAGAATGCTTACTGAAATTCCTCAAGACACCCTGCTACCTCTTGAGCACTGTGTTGGTTTTCCCTTGAAGAGGAAAGGGTGATGCAGCAAAGTAGCGTAAGTATTTCCCTCAGTTTTTGAGAACCAAGGTATCAATCCAGTAGGAGGCCACGCACGAGTCCCTCGCACCTACACAAACAAATAAATCCTCGCAACCAACACGATAAGGGGTTGTCAATCCCTTCACGGTCACTTACGAGAGTGAGATCTGATAGATATGATAAGATAATATTTTTGGTATTTTTGTGATAAAGATGCAAAGTAAAATAGAAAGGAATAAAAATAACTAAGTGTTGGAAGATTAATATGATGGAAAATAGACCCGGGGGCCATAGGTTTCACTAGTGGCTTCTCTCAAGAGCATAAGTATTACGGTGGGTGAACAAATTACTGTTGAGCAATTGACAGAATTGAGCATAGTTATGAGAATATCTAGGTATGATCATGTATATAGGCATCACGTCCGAGACAAGTAGACCGACTCCTGCCTGCATCTACTACTATTACTCCACACATCGACCGCTATCCAGCATGCATCTAGAGTATTAAGTTCAAAAGAACAGAGTAACACTTTAAGCAAGATGACATGATGTAGAGGGATAAACTCATGCAATATGATATAAACCCCATCTTGTTATCCTCGATGGCAACAATACAATACGTGCCTTGCTGCCCCTACTGTCACTGGGAAAGGACACCGCAAGATTGAACCCAAAGCTAAGCACTTCTCCCATTGCAAGAAAGATCAATCTACTAGGCCAAACCAAACTGATAATTCGAAGAGACTTGCAAAGATAACCAATCATACATAAAAGAATTCAGAGAAGATTCAAATATTGTTCATAGATAAACTTGATCATAAACCACAATTCATCGGTCTCAACAAACACACCCCAAAAGAAGATTACATCGAATAGATCTCCACGAGAGAGGGGGAGAACATTGTATTGAGATCCAAAAAGAGAGAAGAAGCCATCTAGCTAATAACTATGGACCCGCAGGTCTGAGGTAAACTACTCACACATCATCGGAGAGGCTATGGTGTTGATGTAGAAGCCCTCCGTGATCGATGCCCCCTCCGGCGGATCTCCGGAAAAGGCCCCAAGATGGGATCTCATGGGTACAGAAGGTTGCGGCGGTGGAATTAGGTTTTTGGCTCCGTATCTGGTAGTTTGGGGGTACGTAGGTATATATAGGAGGAAGAAGTACGTTGGTGGAGCAACTTGGGGCCCACGAGGGTGGAGGGCGCGCCCTGGGGGGCTAGGCGCGCCCCCTACCTCGTGGCTTCCTGGTAGCTTTCTTGACGTAGGGTCCAAGTCCTCAGGATCACGTTCCCGAAGGTTTCATTCCGTTTGGACTCCGTTTGATATTCTTTTTCTGCGAAACTCTGAAATAGGCAAAAAAACAGCAATTCTGGGCTGGGCCTCCGGTTAATAGGTTAGTCCCAAAAATAATATAAAAGTGTATAATAAAGCCCAATAATGTCCAAAATAGAATATAATATAGCATGGAACAATAAAAAATTATAGATACGTTGGAGACGTATCAAGCATCCTCAAGCTTAATTCCTGCTCGTCCTCGAGTAGGTAAATGATAAAAACAGAATTTTTGATGTGGAATGCTACTTGGCATAATTTCAATGTAATTCTTCTTAATTGTGGTATGAATATTCAGATCCGAAAGATTCAAGACAAAATTTTAATATTGACATAAAAATAATAATACTTCAAGCATACTAACTAAGCAATTATGTCTTCTCAAAATAACATGGCCAAAGAAAGTTATCCCTACAAAATCATATAGTCTGGCTATGCTCTGTCTTCACCACACAAAATATTTCAATCATGCCCAACCCCGATGGCAAGCCAAGCAATTGTTTCATACTTTTGACGTTCTCAAACTTTTTCAATCTTCATGCAATACATGAGCGTGAGCCATGGATATAGCACTATGTGTGGAATAGAATGGTAGTTGTGGAGAAGACAAAAAGGGAGAAGATAGTCTCACATCAACTGGGCGTATCAACGAGCTATGGAGATGCCCATTAATAGATATCAATGTGAGTGAGTAGGGATTGCCATGCAACGGATGCACTAGAGCTATAAGTATATGAAAGCTCAACAAAAGAAACTAAGTGGGTGTGCATCCAACTCACTTGCTCACGAAGACCTAGGGCATTTTGAGGAAGCCCATCGTTGGAATATACAAGCCAAGTTCTATAATGAAAATTTCCCACTAGTATACGAAAGTGATAACATAAGAGACTCTCTATCATGAAGATCATGGTGCTACTTTGAAGCACAAGTGTGGTAAAAGGATAGTAACATTGTCCCTTCTCTCTTTTTCTCTCATATTTTTTTATTTGGGCCTTTTCTCTTTTTTTTGCCTCCTTTTTTTTAGTCCAGAGTCTCATCCCGACTTGTGGGGGAATCATAGTCTCCATCATCCTTTCCTCACTTGGGACAATGCTCTAAAAATGATGGTCATCACACTTTTATTTACTTACAACTCAACAATTACAACTCAATACTTAGAACAAAATATGACTCTATGTGAATGCCTCCGGCGGTGTACCTGGATATGCAATGAATCAAGAGTGACATGTATGAAAGAATTATGAACAGTGGCTTTGCCACAAATACAATGTCAACTACATGATCATGCAAAGCAATATGACAATGATGGAGTGTGTCATAGTAAACGGAACTGTGGTAAGTTGCATGGCAATATATCTCGGAATGGCTATGGAAATGCCATGATAGGTAGGTATGGTGGTTGTTTTGAGGAAGGTATATGCTGGGTGTATGATACCGGCGAAAAGTGCACGGTATTAGAGAGGCTAGCAATGGTGGAAAGAAGAAAAGTGCGTATAATCCATGGACTCAACATTAGTCATAAAGAACTCATATACTTATTGCAAAAATCTACAAGTTATCAAAGCAAAGTATTACGCGCATGCTCCTAGGGGGATAGATTGGTAGGAAAAGACCATCGCTCGTCCCCGGCCGCCACTCATAAGGAAGACAAACAATAAATAAATCATGCTCCGACTTCATCACATAACGGTTCACCATACGTGCATGCTACGGGAATCACAAACTTTTAACACAAGTATTTCTCAAATTCAAAACTACTCAACTAGCATGACTCTAATATCACCATCTTCATATCTCAAAACAATTATCAAGTATCAAACTTCTCATAGTATTCAACACACTCATAAGAATTTTTTTTAATTGGATGCCTATCATCATTAAGCAAATTACCATGCTGTTTTGTAGGACTCTCAAAATAATATAAGTGAAGCATGAGAGAACAATAGTTTCTATAAAACAAAACCACCACCGTGCTCTAAAAGATATAAGTGAAGCACTAGAGCAAAACTATATAACTCAAAAGATATAAGTGAAGCACATAGAGTATTCTAATAATTTCCGAATCATGTGTGTCTCACTAAAAAGGTGTGTACAGCAAGGATGATTGTGGTAAACTAAAAAGCAAAGACTCAAATCATACAAGACGCTCCAAGCAAAACACATATCACGTGGTGAATAAAAATATAGCTCCATGTAAAGTTACCGATGGAAGTAGATGAAAGAGGGGATGCCTTCCGGGGCATCCCCAGGCTTTGGCTTTTAGGTGTCCTTAGATTGTCTTGGGGTGCCATGGGCATCCCCAAGCTTAGGCTCTTGCCACTCCTTGTTCCATAATCCATCAAATCTTTCACCCAAAACTTGAAAACTTCACAACACAAAACTTAACAGAAAATCTCGTGAGCTCCGTTAGCGAAAAAAAACACCACTTCAAGGTACTGTAATGAACTCATTCTTTATTTATATTGGTGTTAAACCTACTGTATTCTAACTTCTCTATGGTTTATAAACTATTTTACCAGCCATAGATTCATCAAAATAAGCAATCAACACACGAAAAACAGAATCTGTCAAAAACAGAACAGTCTGTTGTAATCTGTAACTAACGCAAACTTCTGGAACTCAAAAAAACAGAGAAAATAGGACGGCCTGGACATTTTTTTATTGATCAGCAGAAATTGGAATCAATATTTTATCCCGTTCTGGTGATTTTTAACAATTATTTTCATGAACAGAAAGTTTCTGGAATTTTCTGCAAGATCAAATAACTATCATCCAAGAAGATCCTATAGGTTTAACTTGGCACAAACACTAATTCAAACATAAAAACAAGTCTAACCAGAGGCTAGATCAAATATTTATTCATAAACAGAAGCAAAAAGAAAAAAAACTGAAAATAAAATTGGGTTGCCTCCCAACAAGCGCTATCGTTTAACGCCCCTAGCTAGGCATAAAAGCAAGGATAGATCTAGGTACTGCCATAATAATAAGATAGATCATTAAAACTCATTTCATACTCTCTACGTTCGGCAGCAAGTTTTCTTTGAGGCAAGCAAAAGTAATCAAAAGGGCTAAATTTAATGGGACAAAAGTCCCCAAGATCAATTTTAGGAGGTATAGGTTCCTCCTTCGGCCCTTCGTATTGCACAACCAATTCATCATTATAAGCATTCTTTTGACAGAACCTTGTGAGCCTGCACTCGAGAGAGTATCCTAACTCATTATTTCGAATAGCCAAATCATCATTAAGTTCAGAAATTCTATCAACTAGAACATTGGTAGGAACCTTTTTTCTAAGGTTTTCATTGAAAGCAACATAGTCTAGAGATTGAAAACGCATTATTTCCTCTTGATCAAAGAGGATAGCCTCTATGGGAGGACGACCAGCGTCCAGCCTATAATGTGCAAAGATTTCTTTGGCCTCTTTTATTATAAATCTGAAGTCATGAGCCAAAAAGATAATAGCGGCACGCTTAATAGAAGAATGCTCTATATTAGAAAATTCTAGGAAAATCCTTTGTATGCAAGGATGCAAGTGCATAAATTGTCTTTCAAGTTCAACTATAAGCATGGCGATAGCGTCCGCAAGACTACTAGTTCTATGAAGAATAGAACTACCCATAGAGGGCAAAGCACCGACACAAGTAAAGAAATCTTGGATAACTCCTTTTCCAATAATATTACCACTACCAATTCGAAAAAAAAATTGTATGTAAGATAGGGGGTTCTTCAGCCGAAACATCAGGATTTTCCATGATATTATTATTGTCCATGTCGACAATAATTTCCCCGATTTCAGACATAACGGCAGAAAGTGCAAGGGGCAAAAAGAGAGAGGAAGGCGGACGGAAAAGAGAGGGCGAATAAAACAGCAAGGGTGAAGTGGGGGAGTGGAAAACGAGAGGCAAATGGCAAATAATGTAATGCGGGAGATAAGGGTTTGTGATGGGTACTTGGTATGTTGACTTTTGCGTAGACTCCCCGCCAACGGCGCCAGAAATCCTTCTTGCTACCTCTTGAGCACTGCGTTGGTTTTCCCTTGAAGAGGAAAGGGTGATGCAGCAAAGTAGCGTAAGTATTTCCCTCAGTTTTTGAGAACCAAGGTATCAATCCAGTAGGAGGCCACGCACGAGTCCCTCGCACCTACACAAACAAATAAATCCTCGCAACCAACGCGATAAGGGGTTGTCAATCCCTTCACGGTCACTTACGAGAGTGAGATCTGATAGATATGATAAGATAATATTTTTGGTATTTTTGTGATAAAGATGCAAAGTAAAATAGAAAGCAATAAAAATAACTAAGTGTGGGAAGATTAATATGATGGAAACTAGACCCGGGGGCCATAGGTTTCACTAGTGGCTTCTCTCAAGAGCATAAGTATTATGGTGGGTGAACAAATTACTGTTGAGCAATTGAATGAATTGAGCATAGTTATGAGAATATCTAGGTATGATCATGTATATAGGCATCACGTCCGAGACAAGTAGACCGACTCCTGCCTGCATCTACTACTATTACTCCACACATCCACCGCTATCCAGCATGCATCTAGGGTATTAAGTGCAAAAGAACAGAGTAACACTTTAAGCAAGATGACATGATGTATAGGGATAAACTCATGCAATATGATATAAACCCCATCTTGTTATCCTCGATGGCAACAATACAATACGTGCCTTGCTGCCCCTACTGTCACTGGGAAAGGACACCGCAAGATTGAACCCAAAGCTAAGCACTTCTCCCATTGCAAGAAAGATCAATCTACTAGGCCAAACCAAACTGATAATTCGAAGAGACTTGCAAAGATAACCAATCATACATAAAAGAATTCAGAGAAGATTCAAATATTGTTCATAGATAAACTTGATCATAAACCCACAATTCATCGGTCTCAACAAACACACCGCAAAAGAAGATTACATCGAATAGATCTCCACGAGAGAGGGGGAGACCATTGTATTGAGATCCAATAAGAGAGAAGAAGCCATCTAGCTAATAACTATGGACCCGAAGGTCTGAGGTAAACTACTCACACATCATCGGAGAGGCTATGGTGTTGATGTAGAAGCCCTCCGTGATCGATGCCCCCTCCGGCGGAGCTCCGGAAAAGGCCCCAAGATGGGATCTCACCGGTACAGAAGGTTGCGGCGGTGTAATTAGGTTTTTGGCTCCGTATCTGGTAGTTTGGGGGTACGTAGGTATATATAGGAGGAAGAAGTACGTCGGTGGAGCAACATGGGGCCCACGAGAGTGGAGGGCGCGCCCTGGGGGGTAGGCGCGCCCCCCTACCTCGTGGCTTCCTGGTAGCTTTCTTGACGTAGGGTCCAAGTCCTCTGGATCACGTTCGTTTCGAAAATCACGTTCCCGAAGGTTTCATTCCGTTTGGACTCCGTTTGATATTCTTTTTCTGCAAAATTCTGAAATAGGCAAAAAACAGCAATTCTGGGCTAGGCCTCCGGTTAATAGGTTAGTCCCAAAAATAATATAAAAGTGTATAATAAAGCCCAATAATGTCCAAAACAGAATATAATATAGCATGGAACAATCAAAAATTATAGATACGTTGGAGACGTATCACACCCATGGTCAAATTCCTCAAACTTGATACTTTTGAAAAATTTCTGAGAACGCATATTACCTCTCTAAATTCTTCGCACATATACTCTGTTCACAGGTACAAAATGTCCGCTGCTGAATGACTAGGTTCTCATCAACTTAACTCATTTGCAGCGTTCCTCGAAGATAAATTGCATACTTCCTCAGAAACATCAATTGTTCAAAATCCTCAAGTGAAGAAATGGCTGATGGCAAAAGACCTCAAAAGGGAGGAAAGAGACCTAAAGCAAATACTACTTTTGAGATCCTTGACGATATCTATGATGAGTACTGCACTCCTGATGAAGAAAAACATGGCAAAGAAAACAAGAATGAGCGCAAAGTGCGCATACAGAGAATTGAGAGGAGATGGGCAAGAGAATGGAGGGAGTACCGATATGTCACCCCAAAGTACATGAAGAAATTCGCCGTACACCCTCCGTGTCCAAGACCTCCATTGGCTCCAGGCCAAGTTGTTGACCCCTCAAGCATCAGGCGAGGTGAGAATTTTCCCAAATAATGGGCCAAGCACCAAGCCAAGTTGGATAAATTGGCAAAGGAAGCAGTGAAGAAATTCAATGAAGATTCTGTTGTTGCTGCTGCTGAGGTCTCTGCTAGCAAGCCCAAGAAGACTTTCCCCAAGAAATCTGTTGTGAAGCCAAGTTCCTGAACAGCAATGCCCTCACGGCCAAGCTCTTTAAAGTCCTCACGACCAATTCCTCAGGCAACCTCTTCAAGGGCAGCTCAAATTCCCTCTGTTGACACAAAATCCTCAACTGCTGCTGCAAAGTCTTCAACACCTGTGCATCTTGCCACGTGACAATGGAGTGGAGGAATTTCTATTGCCTCAGGAGCCTCTGCAAGTTCCTCAGCTCCACCAGAGTCCTCAATAGGCCCAACTCTGTTGAAGCAAAAGGCCACTGCTGGACGTGGTTCGAGGCCAAGTCCTCACAAGAAGCAAGTTGCTTTTCAAGTTCCATCTGATGATGATGAAGCTGATGATGAAGAACTCACTGAGATCATCAGAGATAGACCGGAAAGGGCCACTAGAGCCAAAGGCAGTGTTGTGCCCCTCATGCTGGATCCGAGGAAGATCCTTGATTTCATTGATCTCTGGCACAAGGACCCTAACACTCCTCTGCCTGACTTGTGTTGGAAATATGCCCTAGAGGCAATAATAAAATGGTTACTATTATATTTCCTTGTTCATGATAATTGTCTATTGTTCATGCTATAATTGTATTAACCGGAAACCGTAATACATGTGTGGATACATAGACCACAACATGTCCCTAGTAAGCCTCTAGTTGACTAGCTCGTTAATCAATAGATGGTTGTGGTTTCCTGACCATGGATATTGGATGTCGTTGATAACGGGATCACATCATTAGGAGAATGATGTGATGGACAAGACCCAATCCTAAGCACAGCACAAGATCGTGTAGTTCATTTGCTAGAGCTTTTCTAATGTCAAGTATCATTTCCTTAGACCATGAGATTGTGCAACTCCTGGATACCGTAGGAGTTCTTTGGGTGTATCAAACGTCACAACGTAACTGGGTGGCTAGAAAGGTGCACTACAGGTATCTCCAAAAGTGTCTGTTGGGTTGGCATGAATCGAGACTGGGATTTGTCACTCCGTATGACGGAGAAGTATCTCTGGGCCCACTCGGTAATGCATCATCATAATGAGCTCAATGTGACTAAGGAGTTAGCCATGGGATCATGTGCTACGGAACGAGTAAAGAGACTTGCCGGTAACGAGATTGAACGAGGTATGGGGATACCGATGATCGAATCTCGGGCAAGTAACATACTGATGGACAAAGGGAATTATTTACGGGATTGATTGAATCCCCGACATCGTGGTTCATCCGATGAGATCATCGTGGAACATGTGGGAGCCAATATGGGTATCCAGATCCCACTATTGGATATTGGCCGGAGAGGTGTCTCGGTCATGTCTGCATGGTTCCCAAACCCGTAGGGTCTACACACTTAAGGTTCGGTAACGTCTGCATGGTTCCCGAACCCGTAGGGTCTACACACTTAAGGCTCGGTTACCGAACCTTAAGTGTGTAGACCCTCCGGGTTCAGGAACCATGCAAACATGACCGAGACACCTCTTCGGCCAATCACCAATAGCGGGATCTGGATACCCATATTGGCTCCCACATGTAAGTGTGTAGACCCTACGGGTTCGGGAACCATGCAGACATGACCGAGACACCTCTCCGGCCAATAACCAATAGCGGGATATGGATACCCATATTGGCTCCCACATGTTCCATGATGATCTCATCGGATGAACCACGATGTCAGGGATTCAATCAATCCCGTAAACAATTCCCTTTGTCCATCGGTACGTTACTTGCCCGAGATTCGATCGTCGGTATCCCCATACCTCGTTCAATCTCGTTACCGGCAAGTCTCTTTACTCATTCCGTAACGCATGATCCCGTGGCTAACTCTTTAGTCACATTGAGCTCATTATGATGATGCATTACCGAGTGGGCCCAGAGATACCTCTCCGTCATACTGAGTGACAAATCCCAGTCTCGATTCGTGCCAACCCAACAGACACTTTCGGAGATACCTGTAGTGCACCTTTATAGCCACCCAATTACGTTGTGACATTTGATACACCCAAAGCACTCCTACGGTATTCGGGAGTTGCACAATCTCATGGTCTAAGAAAATGATACTTTGACATTAGAAAAGCTCTAGCAAACGAACTACACGATCTTGTGCTATGCTTAGGATTGGGTCTTGTCCATCACATCATTCTCCTAATGATGTGATCCCGTTATCAACGACATCCAATGTCCATGGTCAGGAAACCATAACCATCTATTAATCAACGAGCTAGTCAACTAGAGGCTTACTAGGGACATGTTGCAGTCTATGTATTCACACATGTATTACGGTTTCCGATTAATACAATTATAGCATGAACAATAGACAATTATCATGAATAAGGAAATATAATGATAACCATTTTATTATTGCCTCTGGGGCATATTTCCAAGAGTCTCCCGATAATCCCCAAGTGTAGGGAATCCTCGTAGCAATTCCCAATGGTGGAAGTGATAAGTATGGAGTGTCGAACCCACCAGGAGCTAAAGGTAAGATCAATATTCTCTCAAGTCCTATCTGCCACTGATACGACTCTACGTACACTGAACGTTTGCTTCCAACTAGAAACGAGAAATAAAACTACGTTGTGGGTATGAAGAGGATAACTTTGCATGATATCAGAGAGCTAAAACATAAAAGTAGGTGATGTTATCATATAGTTAGAATATATTACTAAATATTATAAATAGCGAGTGTGGAATAATGATGGGTCGGTGTGCGGAATTATCCTAGGCAATTGTTAACAAGACCGGTAGTCGTCATTGCAATTTCATATGAGGGAGAGGCATAAGCTAACATACTTTCTCTTCTTGGATCATATGCACTTATGATTGGAACTCTAGCAAGCATCCGCAACTACTAAAGATCATTAAGGTAAAACCCAACCATAGCATTAAAGCATCAAGTCCCCTTTATCCCATACGCAACAACCCCTTACTCGGGTTTATGCTTCTGTCACTCAAGCAACCCACTATAAGCGAATCATGAACATATTGCAACACCCTACAGCGGGAATCCCTCACACTTGCGCGACACGGAGGGCACAATAGGACAACACCAAAATAAAACATACAACTCATACCAATCTAGATCATCAATCAACCCAAAGACAAAGGATATCTACTCAAAACATCATAGGATGGCAACACATCATTGGATCATAATATGTGCAAGTGGGGATTACAGCGGGGTGCAGGAGAGTGGACCGCGTAAAAGAGATGAGGATGGTGATGATGATGGTGATGTTGATGTTGATGAAGACGATCACCGCGGCGATGATTCCCCTCCCGATGGCACTCCAACGCCACCGAGAGAGAGGAGGAGAGGTTCTCCCCCTTGTGCTTCCTCCTCCATGGCCTCCCCCCTAGATGGGGAGGGTTCTCCCTCTAGATCTTGGCCTTCATGGTGATGATGGCCCCTCCGGGATCCTCCTCCATGGCTTCTGGTGATGATGGCCCCCTTCGGCAGGGTGCCAGAGAGTGCCTAGATTGATTTCTCGTGGCTACAGAGGCTTGCGGTGGCGGAACTTCTGATCTAGGTTATTTTCTGGAGGTTTGGGTATTTATAGGAGAGGTTGGTGATACGTCTCCGTTGTATCTACTTTTCCAAACACTTTTGCCCTTGTTTTGGACTCTAGCTTGCATGATTTGAATGGAACTAACCCGGACTGACGCTGTTTTCAGCAGAATTGCCATGGTGTTATTTATGTGCAGAAGCAAAAGTTCTCGGAATGACCTGAAACTCCACGGACTTATTTTTGGAAAATATTAAAAATATTGGCGAAAGAATCAAGGCCAGGGGGGCCACCACCTGTCCACGAGGGTGGGGGGCGAGCCTGCCCCCCTGGGCGCGCCCCCTGCCTCATGGGCCCCCTGTTGCTCCACCGACCTCAACTCCAACTCCATATATTCGTGTTCGGGGAGAGAAATCAGAGAGAAGGATTCATCGCGTTTTACGATATAGAGCCGCCGCCAAGCCCTAAACTCTCTCGGGAGGGCTGATCTGGAGTCCGTTCGGGGCTCCGGAGAGGGGAATCCGTCGCCATCGTCATCATCAACCATCCTCCATCACCAATTTCATGATGCTAACCGCTGTGCGTGAGTAATTCCATCGTAGGCCTGCTGGACGGTGATGGGTTGGGTGAGATTTATCATGTAATCGAGTTAGTTTTGTTAGGGTTTGATCCCTAGTATCCACTATGTTCTGAGATTGATGTTGCTATGACTTTGCTATGCATAATGCTTGTCACTAGGGCCCGAGTGCCATGATTTCAGATCTGAACCTATTATGTTTTCATGAATATATGTGAGTTCTTGATCCTATCTTGCAAGTCTATAGTCACCTACTATGTGTTATGATCCGGCAACCCCGAAGTGACAATAATCGGGACCACTCCCGGTGATGACCGTAGTTTGAGGAGTTCATGTATTCACTATGCGTTAATGCTTTGGTCCGGTACTCTATTAAAAGGAGGCCTTAATATCCCGTAGTTTCCGCTAGGACCCCACTGCCACGGGAGCGTAGGACAAAAGATGTCATGGAAGTTCTTTTCCATGATGAACCGCATCCGGCATAATTCTCCATCACCGATGAATTGGAGCTAGTTCTGTGTCACCCTATGTTATGACTGTTACATGATGAACCGCATCCGGCATAATTCTCCATCACCGATCTAATGCCTACGAGCTTTTCACATATTGTTCTTCTCTTATTTACTTTTCCGTTGCTATTGTTACAATCACTACAAAACCCAAAAATATTACTTTTGCTACTGTTACCGTTACTATCATACTACTTTGCTACTAAATACTTTGCTGCAGATATTAAGTTATCCAGGTGTGGTTGAATTGACAACTCAACTGCTAATACTTGAGAATATTCTTTGGCTCCCCTTGTGTCGAATCAATAAATTTGGGTTGAATACTCTACCCTCGAAAACTGTTGCGATCCCCTATACTTGTCGGTTGTCAAGACTATTTTCTGGCGCCGTTGCCGGGGAGCATAGCTCTATTCTTTGAGTCACTTGAGATTTATATCTGCTGGTCACTATGAGGAACTTGAAAGACGAGAAAACAAAAATTTATCCCTCAACTACGAGGGGAGGTAAGGAACTGCCATCTAGCTCTGCACTTGATTCACCTTCTGTTTTGAGTAAGCTTGCGACACCTAAACCTGCTTCTGCTATTAATTCTGATATGTCGCATGTTATTGATGATGCCACTTCTGCTATGCATGATACTTATGATGAAACTACTTCTATGCTTGATACTACTGTGCCACTTGGTGAATTTCTTGATGAACAACTTGCTAGGGCTAGAGAGAATGAAATTATTGAAACTGATAATATTGATGATAGTGATGATGAAGACTCTCCCCCTAATAAATATGAATTGCCTGTTGTGCCTGAGGGCTATGTTACGGATGAAGAAACTAAAAGAGACTTACTTGCTTGCAATGATAGAAGTGATCTCAAGAAATTATTAGCTAAGCTTAAACAAAAAACTCTGAATGCTAGAATGAAATATGATCCTGTATATGCTACTTCACCTATCTTTGTTACTGACAAGGATTATGAATTCTCTATTGATCCTGATATAATTGCTTTGGTTGAATCCAATCCTTTTTATGGCTATGAATCTGAAACTGTTGTGGCACATCTTACTAAATTAAATGATATAGCCACCCTATTCACTAATGATGAGAGAACCCGCTACTTCTATATCCTTAAAATATTCCCGTTCTCATTAAAGGGTGATGCTAAGATATGGTTTAATTCTCTTGATCCTGGTTGTGTGCGTAGTCCCCAGGATATGATTTATTACTTCTCTGCTAAATATTTCCCTGCTCATAAGAAACAAGCTGCTTTAAGGGATATATATAATTTTGTGCAAATTGAAGAAGAGAGTCTCCCACAAGCTTGGGGGAGGCTTCTCCAATTACTTAATGCTTTGCCTGATCATCCTCTCAAGAAAAATGAAATACTTGATATCTTTTATAATGGACTAACCGATGCTTCCAGAGACCACCTGGATAGTTGTGCTGGTTCTGTTTTCAGGGAAAGAACACTGGATGAAGCTGAAATTCTATTAAACAATATGTTGACCAATGAAAATAATTGGACACTTCCTGAACCAACTCCTAAGCCAACTCCAAAGAAGAGGGGTGTTCTATTTCTCAGTCCTGAAGATATGCAAGAGGCAAAGAAATCTATGAAAGAAAAGGGTATTAAAGCTGAAGATGTTAAGAATTTACCTCCTATTGAAGAAATACATGGTCTTAATTCACCGCCTGTTAAAGAAACTCATGGTCTTGATAACCCGACACAGGTAGTAAAGGTAAATTCTCTCTATATATATGATAAAGCTGAAATCCCTCCTACTAAGTTTGCTAGCCAATGTTTGGATGAGTTTGATAATTTTATGGTTAAGCAAGAAGACTTCAACGCTTATTTTGGTAGGCAATTGAAACAAAATGCTTATATGATTGAACACTTGGGTGATTATATGTCTGGAGTTAAAGGTGAACTTAAACTCATTAGTAAACAAGCTTCTATGGTTACCACCCAAGTAGAACAAGTACTTAAAGCTCAAAATGATTTGCTCAATGAATTGAATAGTAAGAATAATGACTATGTTGTTAGAGTGGCTACTATAACTGGTAAAATGACTCAGGAACCTTTGTATCCTGAAGGCCACCCTAAGAGAATTGAGCAGGACTCTCAAAGAAATAATATTGATGCACCTAGTCCTTCTAAAAAGAAGAAAAAGAAAAATGATAGGACTTTGCATGCTTCTAGTGAACCTATTGTTGAACCACCTGAGAATCCCAATGATATTTCTATCTCTGATGCTGAAACACAATCTGGTAATGAACATGAAACTAGTGATAATGTTAATGATGATGTTCATGTTGATGCTCAACCTAGCAATGATAATGATGTAGAAATTGAACCTGCTGTTGATCTTGATAACCCACAATCAAAGAATCAACGTTATGATAAGAGAGACTTTGTTGCTAGGAAACACAGTAAAGAAAGAGAACCTTGGGTTCAGAAACCCATGCCTTTTCCTCCTAAACCATCCAAGAAAAAGGATGATGAGGATTTTGAGCGCTTTGCTGAAATGATTAGACCTATCTTTTTGCGTATGCGATTAACTGATATGCTTAAAATGAATCCTTATGCTAAGTACAGGAAAGAAATTGTCACTAATAAAAGAAAGATACCGGAAGCTGAAATTTCCACCATGCTTGCTAATTATACTTTTAAGGGTGGAATACCTAAGAAACTAGGAGATCCAGGAGTACCAACTATACCATGCTCCATTAAAAGAAATTATGTTAAAACTGCTTTATGTGATCTTGGAGCCGGTGTTAGTGTTATGCCTCTCTCTTTTTATCGTAGACTTGACTTGAATAAGTTGACACCTACTGAAATATCTTTGCAAATGGCTGATAAATCAACTGCTATACCTGTCAGTATTTGTGAGGATGTGCCTGTTGTGGTTGCAAACGTTACTATTTTAACGGACTTTGTTATTCTTGATACTCCCGAGGACGATAGTATGTCTATTATTCTTGGAAGACCTTTTTTGAATACTGCAGGGGCTGTTATTGATTGCAACAAAGGCAATGTCACTTTTCATGTTAATGGCAATGAGCATACGATACACTTTCCGAGGAAACAACCTCAAGTTCATAGCATCAACTCTATTGGAAAAATTCCATCGATTTTTTGGAGGTTTTGAATTTCCTCTTCCTACTGTCAAGAAGAAATATGATATTCTTATTATTGGGGATGTGCATATCCCCGTTGAGGTAACATAGTGTTATTCGAAATTTCTCCGGTTTCATGTTACTCGAAATGAGTTTGTTAACAAGACTTGATCAACCTTGTTAGTGGATTCCTTTTGATGAGCGTGAGATGGATGAAGTTAGAAAGCACAACCTTCTGTACCCTCCTTCTACTTTCTGTTATTTAGTTGAAATAAAGTAAAAGTAGTATTTTTCTGTCTGTTTTCTGAATTATCCGTGCAATATAAAAATACCCCGAAAATAAAAGTTCTCCAAATGCCCTGCCAATTTAATATGATTTTTTCTGGAATATTTGAAAATATCTGGCACTGAGAACACAGCAGGGGGAGCAAGCACCTGGCCACGAGGGTCCAGGGCGCGCCCACCCCTACAGGGCGTGCCCCCTGCCTCGTGGGCCCATGGTGGCTCCCCTCCACTTATTCCTGCACCCACACACTTCTTCTTCCTCCCAAAAAAATCACCATCCAGCTCAAGCACGAGTTCTAGCTCATTTTGCTGCGATTTTCGATCTCCTTGCTCAAGCACCTCTCACAAAACTGCTTTGGGGGATTGTTCCTTGGTATGTGACTCCTCCATTGGTCCAATTAGTTTTTGTTCTAGTGCTTTATTCATTGCAAATTTGTGCTGCCTAGGTGACCATGTTCTTGAGCTTGAATGTCAAATTTATATGGTTCCAAGTAGTTCTAATGCATGATATAGGCTCTAGGTACTTGTAGGAGTAGTTGCTATCAATTTTGTTGAAGCTTGGTTCACTTTTATTTGAAGTTACTAAAAAATTCAGAATTTTTTAGAAAATAATGAAAAGATTTTTGAGGGGCTCATCGAGCCGAAGCTCGAAGGAAAAGCAAAGTGAGGAAGTAGAGAGGCCCAAATATAATCTGCCTCGCACCGCGGAGGTTCGGCCGTGTGAATGGCCTTCCGATGATTTCTTGAGAACAACCGGGATCTATGATGATTTTTATGAATTGGCTGAGAATGCAGGCCTCACCGACCTTCTCCGCGACCAACGCGAACAGTATCTCTTACTCACCAATACTTTTGTGCAAAACTTCTACTATTATCCTAAGGAATCACCTCCTTCAGTAGAGTTTCATTTATATGATGTGGTTAAGAAGATGTCACTATATGAATTTTGCAGGGTTTGTAAAATACCTTTCGAGGGTAGCTTAGAGGAACCACATCATAAAGATGTGGATGGGTTTATTGACACTATTACTGTAGGGGAAACTAGGAAGGTTTCCGATGCAAGAATCACTAGCATACATTTTCCTGTTTTACGCTACTTTGCAATATTTGCTAGTCGTTGCTTAATTGGTCGCGGAAACTGTGGAAACTTTAGTGTTCCTGATATTATTATTTTGTTCCATGGTTTATTCTGTGATGAATCTTTTAGTATGGGCGGTATTATTGCCAAACGGTTAAGTATGAACCGTACAAAGGGTCCCATCTTTGGAGGTGTTTATGCCTCACGCCTTGTTGCATATTATAACATACCTATTAGGCACTGTGAAAAAGAAGAAAAATTGCTGCCCACTATTTATTTAGATTATAAGAGTATGGTAGCGCATGATTTTATTGTAAAGAATAGGGAAGGGGAGCTTAAATACAAATTGTTCTTTGGTAAACATCATCCTGAGACTATTACCTTGCCTGCTCCTTCCTTGTTTGATTTATCTGTAGGCCAGTATCTCGTTCCGCTGGCGGCCATTCACGCCTACCGGAACCCTACATCAGCCACAGAGCCAGAGTCGGAACCACAATTTGATCCTCCACGACAGTCTAATTACCAGTGGGATCCGGAGATGATTGCCAACCAGTGGCAATCGGAGTCCTCCTCTTCTTAGTACGACCCCAACTACAACTATGGATATCCGCCAGGCCATTCGTGGCAATAAACCAACTTAGGCCAAAAGCCTAAGCTTGGGGGAGTACGTATTTCCCACCGACATTACATTCATGTTCACACACTCATTGCTAGATGTCGGTGCTCATACTCTTTCATTGTACTATCCATGCTAGCTTATTTTCCTTTTTATGCTTTCTTTTTGTGTGTTTAATAAACCTTAAGAAAAACCAAAAAAATAGTTGTAGCTTTAAGCTAGTTTACTTTCTTGCTGTAGTAGTAATAATTAAAAAGAAAACCCAAAAAGATTTCCCGTTCTTCTTTTGCTTGTTGAGAGCTTTCCCGTGTAAATAGTTTTATTTCTTTTCTTTTCTTTGGGGTCGATAGGAGAAGACCATGATTAAATTGTTGAAGTGGCTCCTATATGCATTATTGTTGATTTAACCAAGAGCCCATATTGCCTTGTCTTCTCCTGTTTATTGAATGCTCGCAGATCCAGCTTAGTCCAATGCACGTGCACTATTATTATTATTCACATCGTTCGGTCGTGCAAGTGAAAGGCAATTATGACGATATATGATGGACTGACTGAGATGAGAGAAGCTGGTATGAACTCGACCTCTCTTGTTTTTGTAAATATGATTAGTTCATCGTTCCTGATTCAGCCTATTATGAATAAACATGTTTGCAATGACAATTAGATATTATAGTTGCTTATGCCATGCTTGATTAGCTATGAGTTATAATGGTTTACCTTGCGTGCGAACGTGCTATTAAAATGGTTGTGATGTGGTATGATAGGGTGGTATCCTCCTTTGAATGATTCAAGTGACTTAACTTGGCACATGTTCACACATGTAGTTGAAACAAATCAACATAGCCTTCACGATATTTATGTTCATGGTGGATTATATCCTACTCATGCTTGTACTCAATGTTTATTAATTTTAATGCATGTTCATGACTGTTGTCGCTCTCTAGTTGGTCGCTTCCCAGTCTTTTGCTAGCCTTCACTTGTACTAAGCGGGAATACTGCTTGTGCATCCAATCCCTTAAACCCCAAAGTTATTCCATATGAGTCCACCATACCTTCCTATATGCGGTATCTACCTGCCGTTCCAAGTAAATTTGTATGTGCCAAACTCTAAACCTTCAAATGAAATTTTGTTTTGTATGATCGAATAGCTCATGTCTCAACTAGGGCTGTCCGTATCTTCCATGTTAGGCGGGTTATTCTCAAGAGGAGTGGACTCCGCTCCTCACTCACGAGAAAATGGCTGGTCACCGGGATGCCCAGTCCCATGCTTTATGCAAATCAAATCAAAATAATTGCAAACAAAACTCCCCCTAGGACTGATGTTAGTTGGAGGCACTCGTTGTTTCGAGCAAGCCATGGATTGATGCTTGTTGGTGGAGGGGGAGTATAAACTTTACCATTCTGTTTGGGAACCGCCTATAATGTGTGTAGCATGGAAGATATCGACATCTCTTGGTTGTTATGTTGACAATGAAAGTATGCCGCTCAAAATATTATTTATCTCTATTTCAAAATCGAGCTCTGGCACCTCTACAAATCCCTGCTTCCCTCTGCGAAGGGCCTATATATTTACTTTTATGTTGAGTCATCACCCTCTTATTAAAAAGCACCAGCTGGAGAGCACTGCTGTCATTTGCATCCATTACTATTAGTTTATATTGGGTATGACTATGACTGGATCTCTTTTACCATGAGTCAGTCCTTGAGCTTTAAAGGTGCTCTGCATTTATGTTTTGTGGTCTCAGAAAGGGCTAGCGAGATACCATCTTGTTATATCATATTATGATTGTTTTGAGAAAGTGTTGTCATCCGAGATTTATTATTATTGCTCGCTAGTTGATTATGCCATTGACATGAGTAAACATGAGATCTAAGAGTTATTGTGAATATGGTTAGTTATAATCTTTGCTGAAAACTTGAATGCTAGCTTTACATATTTACACGAACAAGAGCAAACAGAGTTTGTAAAAGTTTTTCTTTATCACTTTCAGTTTATCAACTGAATTGCTTGAGGACAAGCAAAGGTTTAAGCTTGGGGGAGTTGATACGTCTCCGTCGTATCTACTTTTCCAAACACTTTTGCCCTTGTTTTGAACTCTAACTTGCGTGATTTGAATGGAACTAACCCGGACTGACGTTGTTTTCAGCAGAATTGCCATGGTGTTATTTATGTGCAGAAACAAAAGTTCTCGGAATGACCTGAAACTCCACGGAACTTATTTTTGGAAAATATTAAAAATATTGGTGAAAGAATCAAGGCCAGGGGGGCCACCACCTGTCCACGAGGGTGGGGGGCGCGCCCCCTGCCTCGTGGCCCCCCTGTTGCTCCACCGACCTCAACTCCAACTCCATATATTCGTGTTCGGGGAGAAAAAAATCAGAGAGAAGGATTCATCGCGTTTTACGATACGGAGCCGTCGCCAAGCCCTAAACTCTCTTGGGAGGGCTGATCTGGAGTCCGTTCGGGGCTCCGGAGAGGGGAATCCGTCGCCATCGTCATCATCAACCATCCTCCATCACCAATTTCATGATGCTCACCGCCGTGCGTGAGTAATTCCATCGTAGGCTTGCTGGACGGTGATGGGTTGGATGAG
Organism: Triticum aestivum; assembly: GCF_018294505.1. Classification (NCBI taxonomy): domain Eukaryota; kingdom Viridiplantae; phylum Streptophyta; class Magnoliopsida; order Poales; family Poaceae; genus Triticum; species Triticum aestivum. The sequence goes on along the minus strand of NC_057796.1, from coordinate 88,521,635 downwards.
ATTTATCATGTCATCGAGTTAGTTTTGTTAGGGTTTGATCCCTAGTATCCACTATGTTCTGAGATTGATGTTGCTATGACTTTGCTATGCTTAATGCTTGTCTCTAGGGCCCGAGTGCCATGATTTTAGATCTGAACCTATTATGTTTTCATGAATATATGTGAGTTCTTGATCCTATCTTGCAAGTCTATAGTCACCTACTATGTGTTATGATCCGGCAACCCCGAAGTGACAATAATCGGGACCACTCCCGGTGATGACCGTAGTTTGAGGAGTTCATGTATTCACTATGTGTTAATGCTTTGGTCCGGTACTCTATTAAAAGGAGGCCTTAATATCCCTTAGTTTCCGCTAGGACCCCACTACCACGGGAGGGTAGGACAAAAGATGTCATGCAAGTTCTTTTCCATTAGCATGTATGACTATATTCGGAATACATGCCTACATTACATTGATGAATTGGAGCTAGCTCTGTGTCACCCTATGTTATGACTGTTACATGATGAACCGCATCCGGCATAATTCTCCATCTCCGATCCAATGCCTACGAGCTTTCCACATATTGTTCTTCGCTTATTTACTTTTCCGTTACTATTGTTACAATCACTACAAAACCCAAAAATATTACTTTTGCTATTGTTACCGTTACTATCATACTACTTTGCTACTAAATACTTTCCTGCAGATATTAAGTTATCCAGGTGTGGTTGAATTGACAACTCAACTGCTAATACTTGAGAATATTCTTTGGCTCCCCTTGTGTCGAATCAATAAATTTGGGTTGAATACTCTACCCTCGAAAACTGTTGCGATCCCCTATACTTGTGGGTTATCAGTTGGCGTCGAGAACAAGTCAGGGGGGCCCCACGGGAAGTCCACGAGGCACAGGGGCACGCCCTAGGGGGGTGGGCACGCCCTCCACCCTCGTGGGGCCCACGGGCCTCCCCTCCGGTAACTCTTCATTCCATTATTTTTTTTATTTTCCGGAAAAATTCTCCGTTGATTTTCATCGCATTCCGAGAACTTTTATTTCTGCACAAAAAACAACACCACAGTAGTTCTACTGAAAACAGCGTCAGTCCGGGTTAGTTCTAATCAAATCATAACAAAATCATATAAAACTATTATAAACATGGCATGAATACTTCATAAATTATAGATACGTTGGAGACGTATCATCTCCCACTTGCACTAGAGTCAATAATCTAGTTCACATCGCCATGTGATTAACACTCATAGTTCACATCGCCATGTGACTAACACCCAAAGAGTTTACTAGAATCACTAATCTAGTTCACATCGCCATGTGATTAACACCCAAGAGTTTAATAGAGTCAATAATCTAGTTCACATCACCACGTGATTAACACTCAATGAGTTCTAGGGTTTGATCATGTTATGCTTACGAGAGAGGTTTCAGTCAACAGGTCTGCAACATTTAGATCTGTGTGTTCTTCGCAAATCTCAATTTCATATTGTAGATGTTGCTACTATGCTCCACTTGGAGCTATTCCAAATGGTTGCTCCACTATGCGTATCCGGTTTGCTACTCAGAGTCATCCGGATAGGTGTTAAAGCTTGCATCGACGTAACCCTTTATGCCGAACTCTTCATCACCTCCATAATCGAGAAACATTTCCTTATTCCCAGGGACAATTTTGACCGCTGTCCAATGATCCACTCCTGGATCACTCTTATATCCCCTTGCTAGACATGTGGCAAGGCACATCGCGGTACACAGCATGGCATATTGTATAGAGCCTATGGCTAAGGCATAGGGGACGACTTTCGTCCTTTCTCTTTCTTCTGCCGTGGTCGAGCTTCAAGTCTTAACTTCACACATTACAACTCAGAAAAGAACTCCTTCTTTGACTGATCCATCTTGAACTCCTTCAAGATCATGTCAAGGTATGTGCTCTGTGAAAGTCTTATCAGGCGTCTTGATCTATCTCTATAGATCTTGATACCCAACATGTAAGCAGTTTTACACGGGTCTTCCATTGAAAAACTCCATTCAAACAACCCTTTATGCTTTCCAGAAATTCTACATCATTTCCGATCAACAATATGTCATCCACATATACTTATCAAAATGTTGTAGTGCTCCCACTCACCTTCTTGCAAATACAAGTTTCTTGCGAACTTTGTATAAACCCAAATGCTTTGATCACCTCATCAAAGTGTATGTTCCAACTCCGAGATGCTTGCTCTAGTCCTTAGAAGGATCCCTAGATTTTGCATACCTTTTAGCATCCTTAGGATCGACAAAACATTCTGGTTGTATCACATACAGCCTTTCCTCGCGGAAACCATCAAGGAAACTTTGTTTTGACATCCATCTGCCTAATTTTGTAAATGAAAATGCAGCAACTGCTAACATAATTATTTAACAGACTTTAGCATCGCTATGATTGAGAAAGTTTCATCATAGTCAAATCCTTGAACTTGTCGGAAACTTCATTGAGACAAGTCGAGCTTCATAAATGGTGACATTACCATCAGCGTCTGTCTTCTTCTTAAAGATCCATTTATTCTCAATGGCTTGCCGATCTTCGGGCAAGTCCACCAAAGTCCATAATTTGCTCTCATACATGGATCCTATCTCGGACTTCGTGGCTCCTAGCCATTTGTTGGAATCTGGGCACACCATCGCTTCTCCATAGCTCATAGGTTTATCGTTGTCCAACAACATGACCTTTAAGATAGGGTTACCACTCAGAAGTTGCACACACCCTTCTCGACCTACGAGGTTCGATTGTAACTTGATCTGAAGCTCCATGATCATCATCATTAGCTTTCTCTTCAACTGAGGTGTGTGCCAAAGAAACATCTTTCTGTGCTGCGCTACTCTCTGGTTGAAGTAAAGGTTCAACAACCTCATCAGGTTCTATCTTCCTCCCATTCAATTCTTTCGAAAGAAACTGTTTCTCAAGAAAGGACTTGTTCCTAGCTACAAATACTTTGCCCTCAGATCTGAGATAGAAGGTATACCCAATCGTCTTGTTTGGGTATTCTATGAAGACACAATTTTCCGCTTTGGATTCGAGCTTTTTTGGCCGAAGCCTATCGACATAAGAATCGTAGCCCCAAACCTTAAGAAACAACAACTTAGGTTTCTTGCCAAACCATAGTTCATATGGTGTCGTCTCCACGGACTTAGAAGGTGCCCTATTTGAAGTGAATGTAATTGTCTCTAATGCATAACCCCAAAATGATAGCGATAGATCGGTAAGAGACATCATAGATCGCACTATATCCAATAGGGTGGGATTACGATGTTCGGACATACCATTATGCTATGGTGTTCCAGGTGGCGTCAACTGTGAAACGATTCCACCTTGTCTTTAGTGATCGCTAAACTCATAACTCGGATACTCTCCCCTTGATCAGATCGTAGGAAGTTGATCTTCTTGTTACGATGATTCTCAACTTCACTTTGAAATTGCTTGAACTTTTCGAACGTTTCATACTTATGCTTCATTAAGTAAACATACCCATATCTACTCAATTCATCAGTGAAGGTGAGAAAATAACAATATCCACCGCGTGCGTCAACACTCATCGGATCGCACACATCAGCATGTGTGATTTCCAACAAGTCACTTGCCCATTCCATTGTTACAAAGAAAACAGGGTTTTAGTCATCTTGCCAATGAGGCATGGTTCACATGTGTCAAGTGATTCAAAATCAAGTGACTTCAAAAGTCCGTCGGCATGAAGGTTCTTCATGCGCTTTACACCAATATGACCTAAGCGGCAGTGCCACAAGAAAGTGGTACTATCATTACCAACTCTACATCTTTTGGCATCAATGTTATAAACATGTGTATCACTACGACAGAGATTCAATAAACCATTCACATTTGGTGCATGACCATAGAAGGTATTATTCATGTAAACAGAATAACCATTATTCTCTGACTTAAATGAATAACCATATTGCAATGAACATGATCTAATCATGTTCATGCTCAACGCAGACGCCAATGCAAACAACATTTATCTGGGTTCAACACTAATCCCGAAGGTAGAGGGAGCGTGCGATGGTGATCATATCATCCTTGGAAACACTTCCAACACACATCGTCACCTTGCCCTTAGCTAGTCTCCGTTTATTCCGTAGCTTTTGTTTCGAGTTACCAATATTAGCAACTGAACCGGTATCTAATACCCATGTGCTACTAGGAGTACTAGTAAGTTACACATCAATAACACTTATATCAAATATACTTTTGTTGAAGTTGTCGGCCTTCTTATCTACCAAGTATTTGAGGCAGCTCCGCTACCAGTGACCGTTCCCCTAATAGAAGCACTTCATCTCAGGTTTGGGTTCTTGGGTTTCTTCACTAGAGCGGCAACTGGCTTGCCATTCATGAAGTTTCCCTTCTTGCCCTTGCCCTTCTTGAAACCAGTGGTCTTGTTAACCATCAACACTTGATGCTCCTTCTTGATTTCTACCTTTACGGCCTTAAGCACGACGAACAGCTCCGGCATCATCTTCCCTTGCATGTTATAGTGCATCACAAAACTCTAGCAGCTTGGTGATAGTGACTGGAGAACTTTTGTCAATCACTCTCTTATCTGGAAGATTAACTCCCACTTGATTCAAGTGATTGAAGTACCCAGACATTCTGAGCACATGCTTACTGTCTCAGCTATTCTCCTCCATCTTGTAGGCAAAGGTCTTGTCAGAGGTCTCAACCTCTCAACACGGGCATGAGCCTGAAATACCAATTTCAGCTCTTGGCACATCTCATATGTTCCATGGCGTTCAAAACGCTTTTGGAGCCCCGACTCTAAGCCGTAAAGCATGGTGCACTAAACTATCAGGTAGTCATCAGAACGTGTCTGCCAGATGTTCACAACATCCACAGACGACGCCAGAGGGGTTGGCACACTGAGCGGTGCATCAAGGACAGAAGCCTTCTGTGTAGCAGTGAGGACAATCCTCAGACTACGGCCCTAGTCCGCACAATTGCTTACAATATCTTTCAACTCAGTCTTTCTCTAGGAACGTATTAAAACAAGGAGCTAAAGCACGAGCTATTAATCCACAACATAATTTGCAAAGACAATTTAGACTATGTTCATGATAATTAAGTTCATCTAATCAAATTATTTAATGAACTCCCACTCAGATAGACATCCCTCTAGTCATCTAAGTGATACATGATCCGAATCGACTAGGTCGTGTCTGATCATCACGTGAGATGGATTAGTCATCAACGGTGAACATCTCCATGTTGATCGCATCTACTATACGACTCATGTTCGACCTTTCGGACTCTTGTGTTCCGAGGCCATGTCTGTACATGCTAGGCTCGTCAAGTCAACCTAAGTGTTTCACATGTGTAAATCTGGCTTACACCCGTTGTATGCGAATGTAAGAATCATTCACACCCGATCATCACGTGGTGCTTCGAAACAACGAACCTTCGCAACGGTGCACAGTTAGGGGGAACACATTTCTTGAAATTTTAGTGTGGGATCATCTTATTTATGCTACCGTCGTTCTAAGCAAATAAGATATAAACATGACAAACATCACATGCAAATCATAAAGTGGCATGATATGGCCAATATCATCTTGCACCTTTGATCTTCATCTTTGAGGCGCGGCATGATCACCTTCGTCACCGGCATGACACCATGATCTCCATCATCGTATCTTCATGAAGTTGTCTCGCCAACTATTACTTCTACTACAATGGCTAACGGTTAGCAATAAAGTAAAGTAATTACATGGCGTTTTTGTTGGTAATATGCCCTAGAGGCAATAATAAAATGGTTATCATTATATTTCCTTGTTCATGATAATTATCTGTGGATGTTGTGAACATCTGGTAGACACGTTCTGATGACTACTTGATAGTTTAGTGCGCCATGCTTTACGGCTTGGAGTCGGGGCTCCAAAAGCGTTTTGAACGCCATAGAACATATGCGATGTTCCAAGAGCTGAAATTGGTATTTCAGGCTCATGCCCGTGTTGAGAGGTTGAGACTTCTGACAAGACCTTTGCCTAAAAGATGGAGGAGAATAGCACAGCCAGTGAGCATGTGCTCAGAATGTCTGGGTACTTCAATCGCTTGAATCAAATGGGAGTTAATCTTCTAGATAAGAGAGTGATTGACAAAGTTCTCTAGTCACTATCACCAAGCTACTAGAGTTTCGTGATGAACTATAACATGCAAGGGAAGATGATCCCGGAGCTGTTCGTCGTGCTTAAGGCCGTAAAGGTAGAAATCAAGAAGGAGCATCAAGTGTTGATGGTTAACAATACCACTAGTTTCAAAGAAGGGCAAGGGCAAGAAGGGAAACTTCATGAATGGCAAGCCAGTCCAGTGAAGAAACCCAAGAACCCAAACGCGAGACGAAGTGCTTCTATTAGGGGAACGGTCACTGGTAGCGGAACTGCCTCAAATACTTGGTAGAAAAGAAGGCTGGCAACTTCAACAAAAGTATATTTGATATATGTGTTATTGATGTGTACCTTACTAGTACTCCTAGTAGCACATGGGTATTAGATACCGGTTCAGTTGCTAATATTGGTAACTCGAAACAAAAGCTACGGAATAAACGGAGACTAGCTAAGGGCGAGGTGAAGATGTGAGTTGGAAGTGTTTCCAAGGATGATATGATCACCATTGCATGCCCCCTCTACCTTCGGTATTAGTGTTGAACCCAGATAAATGTTGTTTGCATTGGTGTCTGCGTTGAGCATGAACATGATTAGATCATGTTTATTGCAATACGGTTATTCATTTAAGTCAGAGAATAATGGTTATTCTGTTTACATGAATAATACCTTCTATGGTCATGCACCCAATGTGAATGGTTTATTGAAATTCGGTCGTAGTGATACACATGTTCACAACATTGATGCCAAAAGATGTAGAGTTGATAATGATAGTACCACTTTCTTGTGGCACTGCCGCTAAGGTCATATTGGTGTAAAGCGCATGAAGAACCTCCATGCTAATGGACTTTTGAAGTCACTTGATTTTGAATCATCTGACACATGCGAACCATGCCTCATTGGCAAGATGACTAAAACCCCGTTTTCTTTGTAACAATGGAACGGGCAAGTGACTTGTTGGAAACCACACATGCTGATGTGTGCGATCCGATGAGTGTTGACGCACGCGATGGATATCATTATTTTCTCACCTTCACCGATGAATTGAGCAGATATGGGTATGTTTACTTAATGAAGCATAAGTCTGAAATGTTTGAAAAGTTCAAGCAATTTCAGAGTGAAGTTGAGAATCATCATAACAAGAAGATCAAGTTCCTACGATCTGATCAAGGGGAGAGTGTCCGAGTTATGAGTTTGGAAATCACTTAAGACAAGGTGGAATAGTTTCACGGTTGACGCCACCTGGAACACCATAGCGTAATGGTGTGTCTGAATGTCGTAAATCGCACCCTATTGGATATGGTGCGATGTATGATATCTCGTACCAATCTACCGCTATCATTTTGGTGTTATGCATTAGAGACAACTACATTCACTTTAAATAGGGCACCATCTAAGTCCGTGGAGACGACATAGTATGAACTATGGTTTGGCAAGAAACCTAAGTTGTTGTTTCTTAAGGTTTGGGGCTATGATGCTTATGTCGATAGGCTTCGGCCAGAAAAGCTCGAACCCAAAGCGGAAAATTGTGTCTTCATAGAATACCCAAACAAGACGATTGGGTATACCTTCTATCTCAGATCTGAGGGCAAAGTGTTTGTCGCTATGAGCAGGTCCTTTCTCGAGAAAGAGTTTCTCTTGAAAGAATTGAGTGGGAGGAAGATAGAACTTGATGAGGTTGTTGAACCTTAACTTCAACCAGAGAGTAGTGCATCACAGAAAGATGTTTCTGTGGCACCTACGTCAGTTGAAGAGAAAGCTAATGATGATGATCATGAAGCTTCATATCAAGTTACTATCGAACCTCGTAGGTTGACAAGGGTGTGTACAACTTCTGAGTGGTAACCCTGTCTTAAAGGTCATGTTGTTGGACAACGATGAACCTATGAGCTATGGAGAAGCGATGGTGGGCCCGGATTCCAACAAATGGCTAGAAGCCATGAAATCTGAGATAGGATACATGTATGAGAACAAAGTATGGACTTTGGTGGACTTGCCCGATGATCGGCAAGCCATTGAGAATAAATGGACCTTTAAGAAGAAGACAGCCGCTGATGGTAATGTCACCATTTATGAAGCTCGACTTGTCTCAAAGAAGTTTCCGACAAGTTCAAGGAGTTGACTGTGATGAGACTTTCTCAATCATAGCGATGCTAAAGTCTGTTAGAATTATGTTAGCAGTTGCTGCATTTTCATTTATGAAATCTGGCAGATGGATGTCAAAGCAAAGTTTCCTTGACGGTTTCTGTGAGGAAAGGCTGTATGTGATACAACCAGAAGGTTTTGTCGATCCTAAGGATGCTAAAAGGTATACAAACTCCAGCAATCCTTCTATGGACTTGAGCAAGCATCTCGGAGTTGGAACATACGCTTTGATGAGGTGATCAAAGCATTTGGGTTTATACAAAGTTTGCAAGAAACTTGTATTTGCAAGAAAGTGAGTGGGAGCACTACAACATTTTGATAAGTATATGTGGATGACATATTGTCGATCGGAAATGATGTAGAATTTCTGGAAAGCATAAAGGGTTGTTTGAATGGAGTTTTTCAAAGGAAGGCCTGTGTAAAACTGCTTACATTTTGGGTATCAAGATCTATAGAGATAGATCAAGACGCATGTTAAGACTTTCACAGAGCACATACCTTGACATGATCTTGAAGGAGTTCAAGATGGATCAGTCAAAGAAGGAGTGCTTGCCTGAGTTGTAAGGTGTGAAGTTAAGACTTGAAGCTCGACCACGGCAGAAGAAAGAGAAAGGACGAAAGTCGTCCCCTATGCCTTAGCCATAGGCTCTATATGATATGCCATGATGTGTACCGTGATGTGCCTTGCCACGTGTCTGTCAAGGGGGTATAAGAGTGATCCAGGAGTGGATCATTGGACAGCGGTCAAAATTGTCCTTAGGAATAAGGAAATGTTTCTCGATTATGGAGGTGATGAAGAGTTCGGCGTAAAGGGTTACGTCGATGCAAGATTTAACACCTCCGGATGACTATGAGTAGCAAACCGGATACGTATAGTGGAGCAATGATTTGGAATAGCTCCAAGTGGAGCATAGTAGCAACATCTACAATATGAAATAAAAATTTGCAAAGAACACACGGATCTGAATGTTGCAGACCCGTTGACTAAAACCTCTCTCGTAAGCATAACATGATCAAACCCTAGAACTCATTGAGTGTTAATCACATGGTGATGTGAACTAGATTATTGACTCTAGTAAACTCTTGGGTGTTAATCACATGGCGATGTGAACTAGATTATTGACTCTAGTAAACTCTTTGGGTGTTAGTCACATGGCGAAGTGAACTATGAGTGTTAATCACATGGCGATGTGAACTAGATTATTGACTCTAGTGCAAGTGGGAGACTGTTGGAAATATGCCCTAGAGGCAATAATAAAATGGTTATTATTATATTTCCTTCACTACTGCAGGATGCTGCTAATGAGACACTACGATCAGAGACCCTTCGAGAAACTGTGTGCGATGCCATAATCGCAAACGGTGATGTATGAAAACCGTCAGAAATGTGTAAAACGTTTGCGATGACGGATGCACCAAACACGGTTCAGCTTTTAGTTGCGTGTGCAATGAAGGGCATATGGTTCAGTTCAATGAACTGTTTGCGATGAGGAGGAACAAAAGAAACGGGCAGCCAGATGGAGGCGTGTGCGATACACAGCATACGGTTCACTCGGATGAACTGTTTGTGATTAGACAACACAAAAGAAACGGATAGCCAGATCAAAGGTGTGTGCGATGTACAACATATGGTTCACTCGGATGAACTGTTTGTGATTAGACAAGAGAACAGAAATGGTTCAATATAACAAGATGTGTGTGATACGCGACAAATAGGTCTGTAATCAGAAATGTGTGCGAAGACCGATAATAAAGCAGATGATTGCTTCTAATAAGACGTATGTGATATGCTCTGTCTACACAACATCTATTGGCCACTGTGGGATGGGCGGTCATCCGGATATGCCATAAGGATGCGAAGAGGCATTCCTATCAGCAAGGACTAGTTGTTCCACCAGTAGCTCAAGTAAGAAAACTATCAAGTTAAGTGTGCTCAGGCTGGAGCAGCCATCGGATGGGTGACTGGATGGGAAGTTTTGTGTCGATGTTAAATTAGGTGATGGGATGGGTCATTTCGGTCAAATGACCGAAATGCCCCATTCCCTCAGCTAATTTAACCTTGAGGTCCTTGTTTTTTTTATTTTTTTATTTTTTAACACATGTTAAAGAAGGTCTACCGCATTACTTTTTGACAATGTGCGATACGTGGCATACAGTTGATCCATCCGACCTATTTGTGATGGAATAGGCCGTGCGTCTTGTGGGCAAACGCTTGCTAGTATTCAACCGTTTGGGATTGATGAATTCATCACCGACGGGATCCCTAGTGTGGTCCGTGTTCATCTGATCATCATCTACTTCTTGTGCTAGCTCGATGCTAAGTTTCCATTAATTGATGGCGTTTTATGAAAACGCCACCGTTTCCCGCCATTTCCTCACCTGTTTCCCGCCACCCTGCTATATTGCGCATAGGGGGCGCGCGACGCACGGAGGTGACAAGCGCAGCCTGTAGCACATCCACCTTTTCCAAGCATGCCAACCCACCAAAGCGCTGCCTCTGCCATCAACCTCGTCGATGAGGAAAACGAGCAGGCGCCACGGCCCGTCGAGGCTGAGGCGCTCCCCGGCAACACGATGGACGACGCTGTGATGCACGTCATCGCCAGGGTTGAGCAGACCTTTGGCGCATGACACTTTAGCACCGCGGATCAAGATAGGCATGTCAGCGCCGACAGGCTGCAACTTGCCGCACAACATGATCGATGGCGCTTCTGTGCCGATAGGCTGCGGCTCGCCGCACGGCGCGACCCTTGCAGCGCCGCAGAGCGAGAGGCGCGGCGCGCCGCATAGCAAGAGTGGATCCATCGGTGCTTTCCTGCTGTCGACACGGCGTCGCACCTGGGTACACGTCCCGTCAATATCCCCATTCCTCGCCAGGAGTGGGTAGAGGCCCTCGGCATCGTACTTGCACTAGATGCCGGCCACGCCGTACTTGCACCGGACGCACGTCGCACTGTTCGCATGGGTGCGGCCGTTCGCCTTGTCCGTGTCCCGCGGGATGCCAACGTGCTGGTCCGTAGGCTCGACCGTCTCCTTGGCCCAAGTGTCCACCTGGGCGCAGTAGAGGAACATGGCCGTCACATCCTCGAGCTGGTGATCTTCGATGAAATAGCCAACTTGGAGCTCGAGATCGTGCTCCAGATGTACCGCGAGCGTGTCGACCGCCTGGACGAACGCCTGCACGAGTTCAAGCAGAGCCAAGAGCTACCCTAGGCAAGGGCTGCTGGTCATGGTCTCATGGACGCGTTTTATTTTGAAAAGTTGTTTCGACGTGGATAGCTTTGTATTCACAGCAATCATAGTATTGCTCTGTTTATTGCTCTGTTTCAATGTGTGTACTCTGTTTTCCATTCTTATATGTTCTGTTTCAATGTGTGCATATACGCTTTCCATTCTGTATATGTGGATGATAACAGCTAGATTCAAATTAGTATACAAAAACAGATAGAAAATGGAATTCATAATATATATATTAATTGTTCATTAGATCATCACAGAATATATATATATATATAATATCATCACATATACGTGATGATACTTAACTACTAGGTACAATGCATAAAATTGAAAACGAACAATACTAAAACTAATAATCCCTCCTCGGGCCAGTATTCCGGCAGCCCCTCGCCAGCACCTCCCTGGTGCACGGCGTCTTCCCAGTGCGGAGGTAGTACTCCGACTCCTCCGCCTCACAGCGCTTGACGTACCGATCTGCCTCTTGCTGGCGGACTGCGCGGCCGATCTTGCCATTTCGTTCGGCGCCCATCGGAGCTCCTCGTCGGTGGCACGCTGGAGCTTATCGACCCACCTCCACACAGCGACGAGGCGCCCAACGCCTATGACCTTCCTCGCGAAGTACCCGTCTTCGTACACCTCCTCGGCACGACGACGCGCCCGCCCCCAATGCTCCGCCGCCTCCTTTTTTCAGGCGGCATCACGGGCTTCACAGGCCGCCTGGTACCTCGCTTCCTCCTCCGCCATCTCCTTCTTGAACGCCACTTGCCTGGCTTTCTCAGCCGGCGGCAGCGACTGCCACAGACAAAGATTATACTGGCCCCAAAACCAATCCAAAGTTGGGGGGTCCGGTGCAACCTCGTCAGGCGACGCGTAGGGGTCCTCATCACTGCTAATCGAGTGAGCGTCCTCGGGGGGCGGCGACTCCTCGTCGGCCCGTGGGCAGACCGGCGGCGCCATGGCAGAGATTTGAGAGAGAGACAGAGGGTGAGCGAGGGGAGGATGTAGATGAGAGTGCAGGCAGGACGACGTGAGAAGGTAGTATTTATTGGCGGCTGAAATCTAGATCGACGGGGACAGTACACACGCCGGTCGCCGGAATTTACGAGTACTGTAGTTTGAATTACACACAATTCCCGTAGCAAATCCGTGTGTGAACATAATAGCTGACGGTTTCCAATACAGAACCATGTCTGATTAATGATCCCCGCCAATCACCTACCAAACCTCGAGCTGCGAGATAGAGTGCCAATCGTGTGGGGGTGGTTGTCTTGCCAGATCTTTACATTTTCTTTTTTGAACACCAGATATTTACATCATCTGATGATTTTTTAACTCGCACACAAGTACACAAAAATATGATTTTTCAAATCGTTTTGGCTAGGCATTGCATGTAGATGTAGTTCAAATTTGAATTACGGTCATTAAATGGTTAGAAAATCACTTAAATGTCTTTAAAAGGTCAAATAACCCCTAAAAATTTCCAAATTTTCACATGAGAGTTGTATTAGTGCACGTTAAACGTACGAAAAAATTTGAAGGCCGTAAGAGGAAGCTATCTCCCATCCATCAGCAAACATGCATTGTTCCCTCTCGGAACCACGAACCTTCTAGTGACTTGCTCCGGTTTGTGAGGGGTGTGTGTCCAAACTTTCGTCAAACAGGCCAATTTTTTACCACATCATCTTGGTGGCATGACAATAAATCAAGCAAGGTTTCATGTTTTTCTGATCATTTTTTAATTTTTTGGAATTAAAATGCCATGGCATGCACTCCATGCATGTGCCCATGCCTTGACACCAATATGTTTGAAAATTCATTCGAATTTACTGCACATGGAATTAACTCGCACACAAGTACACAAAAATATGATTTTTCAAACCGTTTTGGTTAGGTGTTGCATGTAGATGTAGTTCAAATTTGAATTACGGTCATTAAATGGTTAGAAAATCACTTACATGTCTTTAGAAGGTCAAATGACCCCTGGTGAAGGCCGTAAGAGGAAGCTATCTCCCGTTCGTCATCAAACATGCATTGTTCCCTCTCGGAACCACGAACCTTCTAGCGAGTTGCTCCGGTTTGTGAGGGGCGTGTGTCCAAACATTCGTCAAACATGCCAATTTCTTTACCACATCATCTTGGTGGCATGACATTACATCAACCAAGGTTTCATGTGTTTCTGGTCATTTTTCTATTTTTTGAATTAAAATGCCATGTCATTCCATGCATACGTATGCATGTGTCCATGTCGTGAAACCAATATGTTTGAAAATTCTTCTTATTTACTACACATGAAATTAACTCGCACACAAGTACACAGATATGATTTTTCAAACCGTTTTGGTTAGGCGATGCATGTAGATGTAGTTCAAATTTTAATTACGATCATTAAATGGTTAGAAAATCACTTAAATGTCTTTGAAAGGTCAAATGACCCCTAGAATTTTTCCAAAATTTCACATTACAGTTGTAGTAGTGCACGTTAGATGTTGAAAAAATTTCAAGGCCGTAAGAGGAAGCTATCTCCCGTTCGTCATCAAACATGCATTGTTCCCTCTCGGAACCATGAACCTTCTAGCGAGTTGCTCCGGTTTGTGAGGGGTGTGTGTCCAAAATTTCGTCAAACATGCCAATTTCTTTACCACATCATCTTGGTGGCATGACATTAAATCAAGCAAGGTTTCATGTTTTTCTGATCATTTTTTAATTTTTTGGAATTAAAATGCCATGGCATGCACTCCATGCATGTGCCCATGCCTTGACACCAATATGTTTGAAAATTCCTTCGAATTTACAGCACATGGAATTAACTCGCACACAAGTACACAAAAATATGATTTTTCAAATTGTTATGGTTAGGCGTTGCATGTAGATGTAGTTCAAATTTGAATTACGGTCATTAAATGGTTAGAAAATCACTTAAATGTCTTTAAAAGGTCAAATGACCCCTGAAATTTACCAAATTTTCACATGACAGTTGTATTAGTGCATGTTAAATGTAGGAAAAATTTTGACGGCCGTAAGAGGAAGCTATCTCCCGTTCATCATCAAACATGCATTGTTCCCTCTCGGAACCACGAACCTTCTAGCGAGGTGCTCCGTTTTGTGAGGGGTGCATGTTCAAACGTTCGTCAAACATGCCAATTTCTTTACCACATCATCTTGGTGGCATGACATTACATCAACCAAGGTTTCGTGTGTTTCTTATCATTTTTCTATTTTTTGAATTAAAATGCCATGTCACTCCATGCATACTTATGCATGTGTCCATGTCGTGAGACCAATCTGTTTGAAAATTCCTTCTAATTTACTGCACATGGAATTAACTCGCACACAAGTATACATATATGATTTTTCGAAATGTTTTGGTTAGGCGTTGCATGTAGATGTAGTTCAAATTTGAATTACAGTCATTAAATGGTTAGAAAATCACTTAAATGTCTTTAAAAGGTCAAATGACCCCTAGAATTTTCCAAAATTTCACATTACAGTTGTAGTAGTGCACGTTAGACGTAGAAAAAATTTGAAGGCCGTAAGAGGAAGCTATCTCCCGTTCGTCATCAAACATGCATTGTTCCCTCTTGGAACCACGAACCTTCTATCGAGTTGCTCCGGTTTGTGAGGGGTGTGTGTCCAAACTTTCGTCAAACATGCCAATTTCTTTACCACATCATCTTGGTGGCATGACATTACATCAACCAAGGTTTCATGTGTTTCTGATTTTTTTTGGAATTAAAATGCCATGCCACTCCATGCATACGTATTCATGCATATGTGTCCATGTCGTGATACAAATATGTTTGAAAATTCCTTCTAGTTTACTGCACATGAAATTAACTCGCACACAAGTACACAAATATGATTTTTCAAACCGTTTCGGTTACGCGTTGCATGTAGATGTAGTTCAAATTTGAATTACGGTCATTAAATGGCTAGAAAATCACTTAAATGTCTTTAAAAGGTCAAATGATCCCTAGAATTTTTAAATTTTTCACATTACAGTTGTTGTAGTGCACGTTAGACGTAGAAAAAAATTGAAGGCCGTAAGAGGAAGCTATCTCCCGTTCGTCATCAAACATGCATTGTTACCTCTCGGAACCACGAGCCTTCTAGTGAGTTGCTCCGGTTTGTGAGGACTGTGTGTCCAAACTTTGGTCAAACATGCCAATTTTTTACCACATCATCTTGGTGGCATGACATTACATCAACCAAGGTTTCATGTGTTTATGATTTTTTTTAATTTTTTGAATTAAAATGCCATGTCACTCCATGCTTAATTGTGTCATAGCCCTTAGACCAATATGTTTGAAAATTCCTTCCAATTTACTGCACATGGAATTGAATTGCACAAAAGTACACGAAATATGAGTTTTCAAACCGTTATGGTTAGCTGTTGCATGTACATGTAGTTCAAATTTCAATTACGGTCATTAAATGGCTAGAAAATCACTTAAATGTCTTAGAAGGTCAAATGACCCCTGAAATTTTCCAAAATTTGACATTACAGTTGTATTAGTACTACAAAATTTCTCGTTCATTTAAAACACCATCCATTGGCACTTTATTCTAAATTCATCTTTCACAGCTAATAAAAAATATCTACAACATCACACATAGTTGTTTTCTAGGAACCGTTTGCGATGAAAATATATGGGTCTATTTAAGTCTCCCTCCTTAAGCTTCGCCGGCTCGTTTGCTCTAGTGCCGGCAACCCCCGAATCCACGAATCCCGATCCCCATTCCCGCACCCCCTTCTTGCGAAGACGAGGCTGTGGAAACGCTTCGTGAAGGTCTGTACGATGGACGCCCCCCCCCAAAGCCGCCGCCTGCGCCGAGAGCGCGGCCGCCTACGCCGAGAGTGCCGCCGCATCCCCATTGAGCGCGGCCGCTTCCGCCGAGAGGGCGTCTGCGGTAGCCAACAGGGCAGCCGCAGCAGCCGAGACGGCTGCAGCTGCTGCTACAACGGCGGATGCAAACGCCGAGAGCACTCGAGCTGCCGTCCGTGTCGCTGATGTCGCCCTGGCCCGGGTCGAGGCCATCCACGCCAAGATCGAGGTTGCACACGCCAAGATATTCCAGGCCACCTCAGACTCCAGCATGCAACCCACGTCTGAAAAGGCGGCGATGGCCATGGAGCACCTGCTTCCTCATGAGGTCGTCGAGCGGGAGCTGGAGATGCAGGAGGCGGCGGAGATCGAGGAGCACCGGGAGGAGGAGTTGCGCGTGGCCGAGGTCGAGGTAGAGAAGAGTCTGTCCGTCGAGGAATCGGCGGTGGAGTACCAACGCGAGCTCTGGCGCAGCCACTACTACAAGTACTACAACCTTGAGGGCGGCGCCGAGGACGAGGACGAGGATGAGGACGCAGTCGACTTCAGCAGGGGGGACGCGGAGTCCACCAACGGCAGCATGTCGCCAGGACAAGTCATCGACGTCTCATCTCACACCGGTGATGCATAGGCCGGCGCGGCGGCGGATTTTTAATTATGCGTACTTAGGCTTTGTTTTTAATGCTGGTCTTTTGTTAGAGCAATGTTTAGGTCAACTGGCTCTGTGTAATTAGTAAAATTGCTCGATTCAGTAAGTGGGGTCTGTCTGCTGTACGCTCTTTTGTGTGCCCAAATTAGCAAGCGATGTTAAATGATGCAATGACGTACCCGGGGAAATTTCCACCAAAATTTGATTTATCAAACTCATCCCATGCGCCTAAAGTAGAAGAATCGTTTGCGATGGACACAGTCGTTCAAAGTGAATGGTCCGGCGGCACCGCGCACGTTCAAAGTGAATGTGCCCATGCCTTGAGACCAAAATTTCAATTATCAAACTCATCCCATGCGCGTAAAGCAGAAGAATCGTTTGCGATGCACACAATCGTTCAAAGTGAATGGTCCGGCGGCACCGCGCGCAAAGTTTCCCTCCACATTTCCAAAATTTTGGCCTACCGCCAAAATATCTACCTCCGCCCCCCTTCCCCATCCCCTTTTCTCCCCGACCACAAGTCACATTTCCCCTGTTTCCTCCTTCCTTCCTTCCTTGTTAAGCTATAGCCACTTCCTCGCTCTCGCCGTCTCGCATCCTACCGCCGGGGTCGCCATGGTCTTCTTCAAAGACATCTCCAGCGGTTCCTCCTCCGGCGACTACTCCTTCACCACCCGGGTATGCCTCTCTTCTCTCTCTCGGGCTATGACTTGGAATGAAGGATTTTTACCCGGAGGTCAATTTGAGTCGTTTCTTCCTCTTGTAGCTCCCTAAGACCATCAGTGGCAACGAATGGAGCGGGGTGGCTGAAGATCTATCTGCTCGTTGTCACCATCAATATCCATGCGTGAAGCTACTTGCGTTTGATTCTGTGGACACTGGGAGGAAGTTTCTGGCATGTGCAGAGAAGGTTAGACCCTCTTCCGTTGTTACAAATCATTTGTTAGATGTGATTCAGACACTGTCACGGTCCCAACCCATTCATACCACACCTTCAACCAAACGCATCCTAAGACAGTGTCACAGTTTGTACCTAGTATCTTAAATTGTTGCCATCTCACCAGCGGTAACATTAGAAAATTATTTGGCACCGCTTCAGCAGTTTGTGCAGCCAACTTTGGTCCACACATCCGAGCGCCAAGCAGTAAAATACTAAATCTTTATGGCACGAAGGAACTGGCATCGGAGCAACTACGTGCTCCGAAGTCCGGGTCCCTGATTTTTTTTCCGCTGCATCGGCTCGCCAGTTCAGGGCACCGGTGCGAGATGTAGCAACAGTTATCTTTACAGCAGTTTTGGCATACATAGTGGACGGCCTTAGTGATGTTAGTTCTATGTTACTAAATTTGTGCATGTACACACCTGTTAGTATCAATTTGATGTCATCCAAACACGTTCGCTATGCTGTTGCAGTTATATTTACCTTCCTTATAAAATGTTCAATTTGTTATTTATTGTACATGAGTAAGAACTTGTAGCGTCGTTGTAGTTAATTATAGCTTCTGATGTTCCAGAATTTGGTTGTTGCCTCAGTACCAATTATTTCATTTGCACATTGATCTTTTTGAGAAGATATGTCATAATTAACATGTTTCTTCAGTTTTCCAAAATAAGCATTGGTGATATTCTATGTTGCTATAAACCCATTTCCCCTACAATTGTTACTGATCTAGTTTTAAATATTTTATAGGATGAACGGAAGTGTTCTTACTTGGAGTGGGTTGATCAAGAGTGGCCACAGTCTTTGAAGATGTGCCTAACGAAGCTCTGGAGCATGTATGAGGAAGTGAACACAGCTAGGCTTAGAGAAAGTCTTGTCAATGCTGAAGCATATTTCAAGATGCGGGATAAAAAGTTGAAGGTGGAGAATGAGCTTAGATTTTTTTAAAGACTTTCCTAAGATGGTGTTGGCGAAGGAGGAGGCACTTTCCTAGTTGGCCCGTGCAAAACGGGTTCTTACAGAACTGAAAGCAGAGGTGGATAAGACAAGCCTGGATGATCTCGATTAGGGAAATGAATATATTGATCTTATGAAGTTGAACTAGCTATGTGTTGTACTGTGTTGTTTTCATGTAGCTACCGTACTGTGATGTTATAATATATTTATGTGCCTGATATGAAATTGGCAAATAGCTGTTCGATATGAAATGTGAATTTGCGTAATACTGGAATTATTAATTGTAAACTAATAAACCTGCTAAATGTGTCATGGACCTTTGCAAACGGTTCTAGCAGTAAAAGTGGTTGCGATGGATAGCCCAATGCCACACAGTTTTCTTCATCAAATCGTGTGTGATATAGTTGATAAAAGCAAACAGTTAACCAAGGAAGACCGTGTGTGATAGTTACACCTTTCACACACGAGCCTACACATAAAACTGTGTGGGATTTACGTCCGTACGAAAACGTTTTCCCTAGATTGACTGTGTGGGATGTACATAAGAACGGAAACGTATTCCTTGGATTGACTGTGTGTGATATACATACGAACGGAAATGTTTTTCTGGGATTCACCGTGTGGGATGTACATACCTACGGAAATGATTTCTGGGATTCACCATGTGGGATGTACATACCTACGGAAATGATTTTTGGGATTCACTATGTGGGAAGTACATACCTACGGAAATGATTGGGTTTCGATGCCTCGCCTGATCGCACACGGCCAAGGCTGGGTCCCAGGAGGGCCTATCCCCGACGATTTCTGGGTCGTGTGGGAAGGACACCCTATCGCACACACTCACTTGGCGACGGTTCCAAATGCCATCACGGAAAGGGGTAAAAAACCGTTTGTTAGGACCGACGCGTACCAGTGCTTGTTCATGATAATTGTCTATTGTTCATGCTATAATTGTATTAACTGGAAACCGTAATACATGTGTGAATACATAGACCACAACATGTCCCTAGTAAGCCTCTAGTTGACTAGCTCGTTGATCAATAGATGGTTGTGGTTTCCTGACCATGGACATTGGATGTCGTTGATAACGGGATCACATCATTAGGATAATGATGTGATGGACAAGACCCAATCCTAAGCATAGCACAAGATCGTGTAGTTCGTTTGCTAGAGCTTTTCTAATGTTAAGTATCATTTCCTTAGACCATGAGATTGTGCAACTCCCGGATACCTTAGGAGTGCTTTGGGTGTATCAAACATCACAACGTAACTGGGTGGCTATAAAGGTGCACTACAGGTATCTCCGAAAGTGTCTGTTGGGTTGGCACGAATAGAGACTGGGATTTGTCACTCCGTATGACGGAGAGGTATCTCTGGGCCCACTCGGTAATGCATCATCATAATGAGCTCAGTGTGACTAAGGAGTTAGCCACGGGTTCATGCGTTACAGAACGAGTAAAGAGACTTGTCGGTAACGAGATTGAACGAGGTATGGGGATACCGACGATCGAATCTCGGGCAAGTAACATACCGATGGACAAAGGGAATTGTTTACGGGATTGATTGAATCCTCGACATCGTGGTTCATCCAATGAGATCATCGTGGAACATGTGGGAGCCAATATGGGTATCCAGATCCCGCTATTGGTTATTGGCCGGAGAGGTGTCTCGGTCATGTCTGCATGATTCCTGAACCCGTAGGGTCTACACACTTAAGGTTCGGTGACGCTAGAGTTGTAATGGGAATAGTATGTGGTTACTGAAGGTTGTTCGGAGTCTCGGATGAGATCTCGGACATGACGAGGAACTCCGGAATGGTCCGGAGGTGAAGATCGATACATTGGACGAAGGGTATTGGAGTCCGGAATTGTTTTGGGAGTACCGGGTGACGACCAGTGTGACCGAAAGGAGTTTCCGAGGCCCCGACAAGCGTTGGGGGGGCTTATGGGCCAAGGTGAGGGGGCCACCAGCCCACTAAGGGGCTGTGCGCCCCTCCCACCCCATCTCACATAACCTGGAGAGGTGGGGGTGCCTCCCCTAGGGCAGCCGCCCGTCTCGGCTTGGGGGCAAGTTTCCTAGTGGGGCCTCCCAAACCCATCTAGGGTTTCCCCTGTGGCCGCTGCCCCTCCCCTATGGAAACCCTAGGGCACCTCCTCCTCCCCCTTCCCCCTATATATAGTGAGGGAGAGAGAGGGCAGCCGCACCCCTTCCCTGGCGCAGCCCTCCCCCTCTCCAACACCTCTTCCTCCTCCGTAGTGCTTGGCGAAGCCCTGCCGGAGAACCACGAGCTCCACCACCACGTCGTCGTGCTGCCAGAGTTCTCCCTCAACTTCTCCTCTCCCCTTGCTGGATCAAGAACAAGGAGACGTCCCCGGGCTGTACGTGTGTTGAACGCGGAGGCGCCGCCCGTTTGGCGCTTGATCGGATCTTCCATGATTTGAATCGCCGCGAGTACGACTCCATCAACCGTGTTCTTGTAACGCTTCCGCTTAGCGATCTTCAAGGGTATGAAGATGCACTCCCTGTCCCTCGTTTCTAGCATCTCCTAGATTGACCTTGGTGACACGTAGGAAACTTTTGAATTATTACTACATTCCCCAACAACTTGAACCTCACTTATGGTCAAAGTCACATGTTGACGGCTTTCACTAGTGAAGAAAAATGGAAATTTGAATAGGGAAGGCAAGTCAAGAAGGCTCAATACAAGAAGGAGCGTTTTCTGAAGAACAATGTTTTGAACATGTCTCCTGAAGAACTTGTAGCACTGCAAGCGGAAATCAAAGGCCTTAGTGATGAATTTGACAGATATTATGTTGATTGGCTGGGCGCCAAAGTCAAGTTTGTCAAGCTGGCCAAGACCCTCAAGAAAAATGTTGCAGCTCCAATGCAACAACATGAAATTCCTCAGGCTGAAGCATCTGCTCAGCCTACTAAAGAAAATGCAAGCACAGCTGATGAAAATCAAGCTGTTGATGACACTGAGAGGACCAGGGCTGCTGAAGATATTCCAGCTCCTGAAGAAATTGCCAGGGCAACCTCCAATGTTGCGCCTGAAGAACAATCCAGGCTAGCTGAAGCATTTGCTGCGCCAGAAGAAACTGGACATGCCAGAGCAACTGCATCAGTTGTGCCTGAAGAAAATGCACCAATTTCATCTGCTCCTCCTGCAAACTCATCTAAGATGAAGAAAGTCACTATTCCTTCTGCATCAGAAGTGAAGAAAACAAAGGCTGCGGAGAAGGCAGCTGTGAAGAAAAGGAAAGCATCAGCAACTGCAGAGTCTTCAGCTCCCAAGAAAGTGAAGACTTTGACAAGTTCCTTCACTAACCCTATCGATGCTGTCCCTATCTCTATTGTGCCATCAAAGAAAATTGTTCCTTTTGGTGAAGAATATGTCATACCAGATATCACAGATGAAGAGAATCCTTCTGCTGCTTCTTCAGAGCAGTTGGATGAAGAAATTGAAGTGGAAGATGTCCCTTCAACCCCATTGGTATCATCGCCCATGCCTCAGTTCACTGCTGAAGAGGCAGATGTTGAGGAATTGGATGAAGAAGATGAGGATGTGGACATTGGGTCTACAACACCAGTTCTGAATGATGACTATTGGGAAGGACATCATCCCAATTCACCATTGACCACTCCTCTGCATCAAATTCCTAATTCCCCTGTACAAACTGAAGAAATTCATACGGGATCTAAAGAACGTCAACCTTCACTTCTTTCCATTCCAGAAGAAGTTCCAGCGTCTGTAGCCGAAGAAATGGAGACCAAGACTGCTACTACTGAATATGCCACTGAAATTCCTTAGTCTGTGGCTACAGAGGTTGTGCGCGAAGAGGCTATGAAGCCTTCATCTGTAAATCTTCAGCCCGAGCCACTAAATCCTCATACATAGAAGCAAAAATTCAAGGTTGATGATTTCTTCACTGAGCACCATTCTTCACAGATTTCAATCCATATGACTCAACAAGACTTCGACGCAAGCGGTTCTAGATAGCTAGTCAAATGAATTTCTATTCCTCGCTCTTGTTTGAAAAGGATAAGGTATTTGAGCATCTTCAAATTCCCCATGTGGATCTTCATGAAGCTGGGTTGCTGAATCACTCCCTTGCTTCCAACCTGTCCTCAATGTTCTTCATGAAGCTGGGTTGCTGAATCTCTGCACTGACATCTGTGATTGGAATGAAGAACTAATTCTTCAGTTCTATGCCACTCTGCACCTCACCGGAAATGTGGCAGATGTAAATTCATGGGTGCTTGACTGGATGACTGAAAATACACATTACAAAGCCCCGACCTCTGAATTGCTTCATGTCGTTCCAGTCAGTCCGCCATCTGAAGGCGCAAGGCTCATGTATGAGGAACCAGAACTATCAAATCACATGATGCAAGTCCTCATGAAGCCTTTGAAGCCTGGCCAAGCTCCAATGACCACATTCCTCGTGAAGGAATTGCTCTATATGCCAAGGATAGTGTATCGCATTCTGACCAAAACCCTCAGTCCAATCAAGGGGCACAACTCTGATGAAGAAGAGGTTGTTGGCATCATGAAGAATCTGTTGTTCAACATTATCCATGGCATTCGTATCAACTACCACAATTTCTTCATGAGGACTTTGGCCAATGTAGCTCTATCACCATTTGAGTTGAAGCCCTATGCTCCATGGATTATGAGATTCATCAGATCAAGGTCTTCAATTCATTACAAGGCAGACTGTCAGAATCATCTCAGCTATTTGCCTCCAATTGAAGTCCTCAAAAGGACTATTTCCTCAGCTGATGAGAAGTGCAAAGTTGTTGTTATTGATGAATGCACTCGTCCGTTGGATGGTAAGTTTCGTAAAGCTGCATCTTATTCCACCAATAATGACTCCGCAACACAAGATTCTGTCGCAAAAGCTTCAAAGCAAAATCCTCCTGCGACTGCTCCACGAGTGATGACTGGTCGTGAGCTTCTCCTAAGTCTTCATACGAAGGTCGACCACAATCACAAGTGGGTCAAACGTCAATTTTCCTCAATTCTTCAGAACATGACTGCCACTCAAAACACTATGAAGAAGAACCATTACTACACGCATGAAGTCTTCAATTGCACTTGGGCCATATGACGGTGTCCTGGACTAGGGGGTACTCGTCACGTCGTCTCCCGACCAGCTGGATTGGGCCGAGGACCCCCATGGCGGTTAACTTATGGGACACTTCGGGCAGCCATGACGCATACAAGGAGGATTCCATAAGACTTGGCGCCCAAGACAAGGACTCCTCTAAACCCTAGGCCGCCGGTGTGTTATATAAACCGACGCTAGGCTAGTCAATAGATAATCTAATATTCATTAGAACAATCTCGTGGTAGATACATGTACTCTGTACTACACCCCATATGAATACAATCAAAAGCGGGACGTAGGGTTTTACCTCCATCAAGAGGGCCCGAACCTGGGTAAAATCCCGTGTCCATGTTACCATCGCTCCAAGATGCCTAGCTTAGGACCCCTACTACGAGATATGACGGATATAGAACCAACATTGGTGCTTTCATTGAGAGCCTGCTGGGTGATCGCCACGGATCGATGGGATGATTAGGTTATATTTTTTCAATTGAATTCATGCAGAATAAATTGATTCCTCCGTGAATGGCTTCTCTGCCTTGCTATTTTGTTTGCATATCAGTTTTTGTCTCGCTGGTGGCAATGATCTTGGTGTAAGATCCGATGAAAGCAGACTGGCGTACGAGCACTGGTCACTTCGTGTAAGATTGATCGGAAGGTGTCGTGGTTTTGTCACGACAGATGTCCTAGGGAAAGGACTTAGTCGTGGAGCCATCGCTACGGGTTAGCTTCAAGGGGTTAAAGCGGACAAGCGACGCAGAGAGATTATACTGGTTCGGCCCCTTGCGGTGAAGGTAAAAGCCTACGATCCAGTTGTTGTGGGATTGCTTGGGTTTCGATGACCAGGGAGCGAATACGCTTTGCCTGAGTCTCGAGTTGTTGTCCGTCGTCCTTAAACCGCCGCCGGGTTGTCCCCTTATATACATGGGTTGACGCCCGTCGGTTTACAGAATCCCGAGGCTGGCTCATAAACGTGTCTGGCTCGGTCTCTGCTCTTTCTATCTTAACACAAGTTTACATAGTAATGTCAGTTTATATCTACAGGCCTTAAACCGGCTTTGGGCCCTGGGCCTTCATAAAGCGCCACCGTCTTTGTCTTCATGGGCTTCAGATACAGTGAACCGTTATGGGGTTAACCCGGCCTCTCCTGGCCGGTTTACACCCAGTAGTAATATCCCCAACATTAGGCCCCAGACTGATTTGAACTGGTTCAAGTCAATCCTCAATGCATCATCATCTTCACAGAAATTTTGTAAACCTCCATGACGTCACTTTCCAGGACCATGATAAATCGCCATGACGTCATCTGTTATTAAGAACTGCGCATGACCCACCTTCATTAATGGGCCTCCGACAATCGAGGCAGCAGAGCTGTCACATATCCCATTTTTCAGGCTCCTCGATTCTCGCACCTGCCTTTTATCCATTCACCTTATAAATAAGACCGAGGGGTCCCTTTCACTTTTCCCCCTCATGCCTCTTCGCGTCGTCTTCTTCCCCGCGCCGACCGACCTGCGAGCTCCGCCGCCGCCGTCGTCCTTCGCCTCTGCCTCAACAACGGCCGCTGCATCAACCTGACCGTACCAGAGAAACGCGGTGATCCTCCGCTGCTTCGTCAGCACCACTTAGTTCCTCTTCTCCTCACTCTAGATCCACCATTAGGGTTCAGTGTTCTTCATAGTTCTTCGAAGTTCTTGAAGCTGTTCTTCCTTGTTCCTCTTCTGTAATTCCAATGGCTAGTTAGATCTGATTCTTTCCAGTGCCCTTGTAGTTTAAACTCCTTTTTTTCTTGTTTAAGGGATTTGCTTTATATCAAACTCATCTGAACTTACTGAACTCTTCGAGCACTTGAAATTAGGTCAGAATATATTTTGATTTTCCAACACACGGCAGATCTGAAATTACCATGCCAAGCTGTGAAACTTGTTTTTTTCTTTACTTAGGTACCTTAGATCTATACCTTTTTATACCAATATAGGCGGTTTAGCATTTGAAAGAATGATAACCCGGTAGGTACCATTAGTCCCCTCTTAAACCGCCGATTCATTTATCTTTGCACCTTCTCCGTCGCAAGGTTCCGGCTTAGCAATATCAGACTCCGGTTTAACAATATGCGTACACCTCTGCTTTAACTTGTATCACCTTATACTTGCTCACCATAAATCTTAAACTGGCAATAAATATTTTTCAGCTTCCGTTGAGATGGCCAAACAAGTCTATGAATGTAACTGGGCTCCTTCCCGGGTTACCGAAGAGCAATTAGACAGATGTGTCGCGACTGGCGCTTTAGCCAAGAAAGAGGTCATCCACTGGAGGGCCCCGGTCTAGAAAATCCTCCTGAGCCCAAAGACAGAGAAGTAGTCGTTTTTGTTGACCACCTGGCCCGAGGCTTTAGCCCTCCCGGTTCAAAATTCTTCCGAGACGTGCTTGCCAGTTTTCAGCTTCACCCTCAGGACATCGGCCCAAACTCTGTGTCCAACATCTGCCATTTCCAAGTCTTTTGTGAGGCTTATCTTCAAGAGGAGCCCACGGTTGAATTGTTTAGAGATTTCTTCCACTTAAACTGTCGCACAGAGTTCACAGATGGACCCAATACTGAACTTGGCGGAATGGTGGTTCAAAAAAGGAAAGAAGTCAGCTTCCCTCATGCCAAGCTTCACAGTCACCCCAAGGAGTGGAACCAAACTTGGTTTTACTGCAAAGACACATCTCCAACTGACGAAAACCCCTTGTCGGGTTACCGGCCTCACCGTCTTAGCAACACACATCCCTTTCCTTAGAGGTTGACTGGAAAGGAAAGGGCCAACTATGCCCCACAACTTTCAAAGCTTAGAGCCTTCATGGCGAACGGTTTAACAGGTGTTGATTTTGCTCGTTGCTGGATAAGCTGGAGCATTCTGCCCTTAAGCCGGCACTCTGGTTTGATGTGTGGATACACAGGGAGTTTGACCGATCCTCAATGACATATTAACATTCGGCTAACAGAGGCTGAAGTTACAGAGGCTGTCAAGAAAATGTTGAATGAACCGGAGGCCGTCTGTGGCCAAACCGGACTAAGTCCTTTCTGCACCTCCAACAAACCGCCAACTGTAAGAATCATATGACTCCTTTGTTTTCAGCTTAATCCTTTACAACACTCAAACTTTTTTTCATCTTTGCCAGGGTGATGATCCGTTTTGGAAGAAGAAACCGCCACAACATAAACCGGAAAAAACACAAAACAAACCGGCCAAGTGTAAGTGCATCTAGTGCCACCCCTAGTTGGTTTTGGAGTATTGACGACAAACCTGGTTGAGGGACTAATGTGTTTGTGAGAATAGCAGGATAACACAGGTAGTAGTCCCTCATTGATTCGGTCTACCTACCGGAGATGACCCCTAAAAATGTATGAAAACATTGAAGGTAATGGTGGTATGTGAAGATATTCACATTGAAGACTATGACAAGAGAAGACATTGTATGAAGACTATGGAGCGCGAAGACTTAGTTGTTTTGTTGTTTCCTTTTCTTCTTTGTTGAGTCATAGGAACCACCGTACTGTTAAATGGGGTCCCCGTGAACAAAGTCAGAGTGACTGAAGTGATGCTCAACCAAATCATATGTCTTCGAGCGAAGACAATGAGAGCAAATCTTATCCAGAGCTGGATGAGTCAGCTTTACTTGTAGCCCAAGTCAAGCTGCCGCGTGTGTTTGAAATCTGACCGTTGGAACACGTGTCAGTTCCTTAGTGACCCAGGGTCATTTCGGACAAATCAGGTCGGGTTGCCTAGTGGCTATAAATAGCCCACCCCCTACACCATAAATTGGTGGCTGCTCAGAGTTAGTGCACGGCTTTTGTTGTTTGAGAGCAACCCACCTCCGAAGCTTTTGAGAGAGAGAAATCCTTGCGAGGACAAAGCCCAAACACCCAGAGCCAAAGAGTGTTAGGCATCACTGAAGTCTTTCTGTCCGCGTGACCTGAAGACTTGTTACACTTGAGGACTGTGAATCCTCCAGCCGGTTAGGCGTCGCGTTCTGAGCATCCAAGAGTCATTGTGGATCGCCGGTGAACGAAGTCTGTGAAGGTTTGGAAGTCTACCTTGAAGACTTACCAGAGTGATTGGGCGAGGACTGGGTGTCCTTAGCTCAAGGGGAATAAGGTGAAGACGTGGTCTTCTGAGTTGAATCTCAGCCTCCCTAACCAGACGTACAGTTGTCACAGCAACTGGAACTGGTCCAACAAATCCTGTGTCCTCACCAAGTGACTGGTTCTATCCTCTCCCTCTCTTTACTTACAGTTTGTCTTCGTGAAGTCATTGCCTGCTTGCACTACCTGTTTGACTTCACTGTGTGACTACTATCATTGTTTGGCTTCATACTATCTTCCATCCTGATCTTTACTACCTAGCTGCTATTAGTCTTCGTGCTTTCACTTCATTGCATACTTGACTATGGCTTGCTTAGTGTAGTCTACCTTCCGCTGCATATCAATAGGTTCATTTCTATTGTTTGTCTTCGAAACTCTCATGTTTTGAAGACTTTCATAAAAATCGCCTATTCACCCCCCCTCTAGTCGATAACTAGCACTTTCAATTGGTATCAGAGCAAGGTACTCCCTTGTTCTGTGTGATTCGGTTTAACCACCTGGAGTTTTAGCTATGTCGACTGCAGGGATAATCAAAGTCTCCGCTGCTTGCCCCGTCTTCGATGGAACTGAATATCCCTACTGGAAGAATAAGATGCGCATGCATCTTGAAGCCATTGATGTCGACCTCTGGTATGTCGTCAAGAATGGCGTTCCCAAGACTGGTGAAGGTGTCACCCCTGCTGATGTCAAGAAGTTCATTCAACTGGATTCTACTGCCAAGAACATCATCTGTGGTCATCTGACCAAAGGACAGTATGGCCGTGTGAGTGCTCTGGAAACGTCGAAGCTAGTCTGGGACTGGCTCTCCAAGGTCAACGAAGGCGTCTCAACCCAGAGAGATCAAAGGATCAGTGTTCTTCGCAACCTCTTCAACCGCTTCAAGAGAAACGACAATGAGAATGTCCAGCTCACGTTTGATCGCCTCACTGACATCACAAATGAGCTTCGTGCTCTCGGCGCCACTGAGATCACCAAGCATGAAATCGTCAAGACACTACTGAGATCACTTGACAGCTCGTTCGACACCCTTGCCCTGATGATACAAGAACGCCCTGACTTCAAGACACTCGATCCGTCTGATATACTTGAGAGGCTCAACACACATGAGTTCCAGCTATCTGAGAAAAGAGATATCTATGGTCCCAACTATGGCCGAACTCGTGCTTTGAAGGCAAAAGCTGTTTCCTCATCTGAAGAAGAATCTGACTGCAGTTCTGATGATCCTGAAGACATTGGAAAGGAACTTGCTATGCTTGTGAAGAAGTTCCAGAAGTTCACTAAGAAGAAGGGCTTCAGAAAGTCTTCACGATCCAGCTCAAGAAATGATGAAGCTTCCACTCATGACTACAAGAAGAGAACATGTCACAAGTGCAAGAAACCTGGACACTACATCTCTGAGTGTCCACAGTGGGACAATGAGAACAAAGAAGAAGAAGAAGAGCAAGGAATATGATTCTGATGACAAGAAGAAGAAGAAATCCTCAAAGTCTTCTTCCAAGTCCTCATCCAAGTCTTCATCTCATAAGAAGAGCTCATCTGGCAAGGCTCGTGCTTTTGTTGGCAAGGAGATGGATTCAGAGGAGGAGTCTGCTTCTGAGGAGGCGGAGGTGGAGTCTGAGGAGGAGTCCGACCCTGGCGTTGCAAGTCTGGCTCTAGCTACAGCCTACGTTGCCAAGTCCATCTTCAACACTGAAGACAATGGCCCCGTCACCAACGCTGATGCTAATGACAAGGACGACTCTGCTCCCACCTACTGCTTCATGGCACGTGGTGCCAAGGTAAAATCACGCGATGCTTACTTTCAAACATCAAGTGAAGATGACTCTGATTGTGAATCCAAACCCAGCTACAAAACACTTGCTAAAATTGCAACTGAACAACAGAAAGCTATGGAACATACTCAAAAACTGTTAGACAAAAGCGATGACCTGTTGGACGCGGAAATGACCCGTTCTCAGTCCTTAATTGAAGACATAAAAAATCTTCATGTTAAGTACCAGGAACTTGAAAGTCGTCATGAAACGCTCTCAACCACTCATGAAAAGCTTTCCTATGATTATCTTCAAAGGAAGCAAGAGCTTGAGAAATTGAGAGCGGCTCATGAAGATCTTCAAAAAGAGAATGAGTCACTTCGCGCTCAACAGATCAGTCCCGCTCAGGAAGGATTTGAACCACCATGTCTAAAATGCCTTGAGCGTGATAACGCTACTTCTGTTGCTGAATGTTCTACTGCTGCTACTGTTGCAATATCTTCAACTGTTGATGTGGTAACTAACCCCTCTGCTGAGGATACCACTACTATTGCTGATGAAAATGCTAGGTTGAAGACATTGCTTGAAACAGGGATGTACAAAAGTCTCAAAGGGCATCAGACACTGTGCGATGTCCTCAAAAAGCAGATTCTGAACCGAAACCCTAGGAAAGAGGGTGTTGGGTTCGAGAGGAAAATGAATGTTGATGGCTCCTACTGGAAGCCTGAGCAGTACCCCAAAACCACATGGGTTGCTGCAAAGGGAACCTTCAGTGGATCCATCCACCTTATCTGGCTTCACTTGTGCTAACCCTATTATCATTGATGAATCCTTTGATGCAAACTATAAACTGTTTAAGAATCAGAATGGTGAAGTGTTTGCCAGGTATATTGGTACTAACTGCAGGAATGGGCCACCTATGAAGAAGATCTGGGTTCCCAAAAGTTGTCTTGAGAATCTTCCTGTGAATGTCATCATGACACCACCTGGGAAGAAGACAAATCCCAGACCAAAGGCTTCATATGGTCCAAAGGCTTCATACAGACAGAGGACTCACCTGAGTCACCCTAACGCCAATGTTTTGCAGGGAAATCATACTCAGACTTATGAATATGAGCGTGTTTCTTCAAACCGCTATGTTCATAAAACTAAGAACTTTTCTGCTTATTCATATGAGTATCATTCATCTCCTGCAAGGCTATTTGCTAGGGCTCCAAAGCCGAAGTTCTCAGATGCTGCACTTAGACTCATTGCTTCTAAGCCACCCCTGAAGATGTGGGTGGTTAAGAAGAATTAACTTTCTTTTGCAGGGAAAGGTCTCCAGCCGGAAATCAAAGGCGTCTGATGCTATTGCTGGGGACCTAAAACATCTTGTAGGGCGCAAGATCAAATGCCCAAATGGTCTCACTATGTATTTTGTTCCTGAATCGTTTGCCAATCATCCTATCAGTCCTAATCTTGATCTGAGCTTTGATAATCCTCTTGCCCGTCAAATGTTTATGCTTCACAATACTCTTGGTGAAGCCTATCCCCCTAACTGTACTGTAGGGTATGACACCTCATGCTTCAGAATGGATTATGGACAGCGGATGCACTAATCATATGACTGGTGATCGAAGTCTTCTCATGGACTCAACCTTACGTCCATCTGACAAGAGTCACATCACATTTGCTGACACTGGTAAAAGCAAGGTATTGGGTCTAGGTAGAGTTGCAATCTCAAAGGATCAGCACATGGATAAAGTGATGCTTGTTGAATCCCTTGGTTTCAACTTAATGTCTGTCTCAATGCTTTGTGACTTGAACATGATTGTGATATTTGGAAAATATCGTTGCCTTGTACTAATGGAATCTGACAAGTCTCTAGTCTTTGAAGGGTACCGGAAAGATGATCTGTACATGGTAGATTTCTCAGCAGGACCACAGCTTGCCGTATGTCTTCTTGCAAAAGCTTCAGAGTGCTGGCTCTGGCATCGGAGGCTAGGGCATGCTGGCATGAGGAACTTACACACTCTCGCAAAGAAGAAGCATGTCATAGGCATCGAGGGCGTCAAGTTCAAGAAGGATCACTTGTGCGGTGCCTGCGAAGCTGGAAAGATGACTAGGGCCAAGCATCCCTCGAAGACAATCATGACGACATCTCAACCCTTCGAGCTGCTACACATGGACTTATTTGGCCCTACTCACTACTCTACTCTCACTACTACTTCTTGTCTCTATGGCTTCGTCATTGTTGATGATTATTCAAGATATACGTGGGTGCACATAATTCTCTACAAGACTGAAGTGCAGGATGTCTTCAGACGCTTCGCCAACCGTGCCATGAACAACTATGGCGTCAAGATCAAGCATATCAGGAGTGACAACGGCACTGAGTTCAAGAACACCGGCCTCGACCTTTACTTGGATACATTAGGCATCACTCATGAGTTCTCAGCTCCGTACACACCTCAGCAGAATGGCATCGTGGAGCGCAAGAACAGAACACTCATTGAGATGGCTCGGACGATGCTCGATGAATACAAGACTCCAAGAAAGTTCTGGCCTGAAGCTATTGATACTGCATGCCATGTCATCAACCGTGTTTATCTTCACAAGCTTCTGAAGAAAACATCCTATGAACTCCTCACTGGTAAGAAGCCAAATGTCAGTTACTTCGGAGTATTTGGTGCTAGGTGCTGGATCAAGGATCCACGTCACGCTTCAAAATTTGCACCGAAAGCACATGAAGGTTTTATGCTTGGTTACGGAAAGTATTCGCACTCCTACAGAGTCTTCAACCTCTTTCACTATAAAGTGGTTGAAACTGTGGATGTGCGGTTCGATGAGACTAACGGCTCGCAAAGAGAGCACCTGCCAAATGTGCTAGATGAAGTTCCACCCAGTGAATCCATCAAGCTAATGGGAACTGGAGAAATCATACCGTCTGAAGCACAGCCTGAAGAGGAACTTATCATTTCTGCACCTAATCAACCTGAAGACAATGCTCAGCCCGAAGACAATCCTCCTAACGATGACAATGATCAGCAAGAGCAAAATCTTCGTCCAGTTCATCCTCGTGTTGCAAATGAAGTACAGATTGAGAAGATAATTGATAGCATCAATGCGCCTGGTCCACTCACTCGTTCAAGAGCAACACAGCTAGCAAATTTCTGTGGGCACTTTGCATTTGTCTCAATATCTGAACCCAAGAAAGTTGCTGAAGCCTTCATGGAACCTGAATGGATTCAAGCTATGCAAGAAGAGCTTCAACAGTTCAAGCTGAACAATGTCTGGGAACTTGTCAAGCGTCCTGACCCCCGCAAGCACAACATAATAGGCACAAAATGGATATATCGCAACAAGCAAGATGAGCATGGTCAAGTTGTCAGAAACAAGGCTCGTCTCGTTGCTCAAGGATACACTCAAGTTGAAGGGATTGACTTCGATGAAACATTTGCTCCTGTGGCTAGGCTTGAAGCTATTCGCATATTGCTAGCCTATGCAAACCATCACAACATCCTGCTGTATCAAATGGATGTGAAGAGTGCATTTCTCAACGGCAAGATTGAAGAAGAAGTGTATGTTGCACAACCTCCTGGCTTTGAAGATCCAAAACATCCTGATATGGTGTACAAGCTAAACAAGGCACTGTATGGCCTCAAACAAGCCCCTCGCGCTTGGTATGATACACTCAAAGACTTCCTGAAGAGCAAAGGCTTCAAACCTGGTTCCCTGGATCCCACTCTCTTCACGAAGACATATGATGGTGAACTGTTTGTGTGCCAAATATATGTGGATGAAATTATCTTCGGCTGCACCAACCAGAAATACAGTGATGAGTTTGGACACATGATGCAAGAGCAATATCAGATGTCCATGATGGGTGAGCTGAAGTTCTTCCTTGGTCTTCAAATTCGTCAACAAAGCAATGGCATCTTCATATCTCAAGAGAAATATCTCAAAGATTGCCTGAAGAAGTTTGGAATGCAAGACTGCAAAGGTTACACGACGCCAATGCCAACCAAGAGTCATCTGGGTCCTGACGCCAATGGTAAAGAGTTCGATCAAAAGGTATACCGCTCCATGATTGGTTCTTTACTTTATTTATGTGCATCTAGGCCAGATATTATGCTTAGTGTTTGCATGTGTGCTCGATTCCAAGCGGCACCAAAGGAATCGCATCACTTAGCTGTGAAGCGAATTCTTCGATATTTGGCTTACACCCCAACATTAGGATTATGGTATCCAAAGGGCTCAGAGTTTGATCTAGTTGGATTCTCGGATGCTGATTATGCTGGTGACAAGGTGGATCGCAAGTCTACATCAGGCACATGTCACTTTCTGGGACGATCACTTGTCTGTTGGTCTTCAAAGAAGCAGAACTGTGTATCACTCTCCACTGCTGAATCTGAATACATTGCTGCTGGATCTTGCTGCGCTCAGCTTCTATGGATGAAGCAAACACTCAAGGACTATGGCATCCATCTGAAACAAGTACCACTCTACTGCGACAACGAAAGCGCCATCAAGATTGCCAACAACCCAGTTCAGCACTCGAAGACAAAGCACATTGAAATTCGTCATCACTTTCTCAGAGATCATGTCATGAAGGAAGATATTGATATCATACACGTCAACACTGAAGAGCAACTGGCAGATATCTTCACAAAGCCCTTGGATGAGAAAAGGTTTTGCAAGTTGCGGTGTGAGCTAAATATCTTGGAATCCTCAAATGTCCTGTTATCAGGCACACATCCTAACACTTATGCATGTTGATGACTTAGATGTGCAACACACGAAGTAAAGTATATCTTCAATCAATGAAGACTTACACTCTAAGTGTGAATACATTAACGCGGAATTTGACTTCGGAGCGCCACGATAATTGTGCGCCGTGTCTGGGTCTAATACTTCCTATACGGTGGGTAACGCCACCACCAAATTCTTCTATTTGAAGTGTTTTTCTCATGGCGTTACATTTGCTATGTCTTCGCATTTGGTTTGTCTTCAATTCAACATGTCTTCATGATTATCTTCACTATGTTGATTTGGTTGTATTCTGATATATACATATATTTGTGTTCTGTCCTCTACAGCATTCACTTATAGCTATGTCTTCTCGTTTGAATCTTTTGAACTAAGTGAATGTGATCGGACCCTAACCTCTCTATGCTTTCTACCTCAAACTCTATCTATCCAAATCATATGCATTCTGTTGAAACTGTCGAATGTCTTCTCTGCGTCCTTGTCAGCAGAAGATACAGAGACAAACATTAAATCTGTTTTAAATGCTCAATTCTTATTGCCTGAAACCCGGAGAAGCCGGAACGACCATCCGACAGTCCAGGCGGGCGTGGGAACGTGGGACAACTCCCAATGTGTTGCATGTTCGCCACGTGTCCCTCAGATGTGAACCGCCAGGGGCACCTGCGTAATTGCGCTGTGCCGTCCCTTTCCCTATAAATACACATCCAATCGCGGTCAAAATCTTTCTTCCACCTCTCCACCTCGACAAACCCTAGCGCCACCGCTAGCTCTCGACGACGCCGGCGACGAAGCGCTTAGCTGCCGCGACCTCTCCGACGCCGTCTTCACGCCGGCCGCGGACATCGTCTTCTCCGCCGCCGCCGTAGGTGTCCTCCGTCGCCAAGTTAGGGCACGGAAGATCGAACTGCTCGGCCTCATCTTCTACTCCGTCTAGCAGTTCATCGTGTGGTAAATTAAAACCCTCTTTTACCGTCTTTTTGATCCTATAGATTCATCCTTTCTACCAAAAGTGGTTTCTGCCTCCACAAATTTGGATCTATCCTGTCTGCATCTCATATGATGCCTAGTATATTCACTTATGCTTCACACGTAGTTAGATTCCTCACTTGTACTTATTCTTGGATTCGTACAAATCTGGAACCAACTCTCAACATATAAGTGAATGTCTTCGCGCTATGAGGTCAATGTCTTCTAAACTGATTTATCTTCAAAATCTTCTGAGAATGCATATGACCTCTTCCCCTTCCCTCGCATCTCTAATGCTGTCACAGGTACATGTCCGTGGGAGAATCCCTTGGTTCTCATAGTCTGCATTCATTTGCAGAATTCTTACAGCATCACATCAACTCTCCCGAAGCCAGTTCCTGTCTGACCAGCAGACGGAAGCCTTTGACAGTGTTGAAGCCATTCAGTCTGAACCTCATGGCAACAGAGAAGTCTGCAAGGAAGGGTGGCAGACAGCGCCGTGGGAACACATCAAGAGATTTGCCTCCTGACCTCTATGAGCTGTACAAGACAGATCCAGAGGAGGACTACAATCAGCGAAAAACCCGAATCCAATGGATTCGAAGATATTGGGCAGAACAATGGTACAAGTACAGGTTCGTGACCCAGGAATATGCTGAGAAGAATGCCATCAAGCGACCCTGGGGAGACATCTTGTACAAAAATCTTCCACCCAGGTCCAGAGCTGAAGCCATTGAACAAGGCTTCTACCCTTGCATGGTCCGTGGACCACAGCCTGCAGATGCCGACCCATCTTCATTGCTATGGTGTCGTGACGACAATCTGTTCAAGCGCAACTTCCAGTTTGCCAAGAACTCGGCCAAAGAAAACAAGAAGTCGCGGGGATTAGACTTCAACCCCGGTCCCTCTGCTCCTCGTGTCGATGGCACACGCGAAGCTGAACCCAATCTTGTTGGGCCCTTCTACAACCTAGAAGGTCTCATCACTCATATTATGGTTCAAGGAACAGCCATGGATGAACCTGCAGACGACGCTGATTCTGACGAAGAGCCTGCACCACCGAAGCCAAAGAAGCTGAAGAAACCCAAGGCTTCGAAGCCTTCCACTGCACCAAAAGCTTCGCGAGCGAAGCCTCTGGCCACTGCTCCTCCTGCACCAAGTGTGCAGTCTGAAGATCTCTCACGCATCTCCAAGTCTGAGCAGAAGAAAAAGAAGCCTATGCACACCACTGGTCCAGCTCTGACCCCTGCTGTTGTTCTGAGGAATGAGGATGACGCCATTGATCTGTCAAGTGACGACGATCTTGCTGATGACGCTCTTGAGCAGCTGATAAAGAGCAAGCAAGAGGCGAAAATCTTCAATGATTTGCATCTCTTTGATGTGGAAGTATTGAACAACTTCATTGATGAGTGGTTTGACACCCCCAATCTCAGCTTTGACGATCTGCAACTTCCCATTGGCCTAAGCGTCTCCTTCCATGGAGCCATTGCTCCTGAGCTGGCTCTCGCTCAGAAAATTGTTGAGCTGAAGCATAAGATCGATTATGAAAAGGCTCAGTTCAAGAAGCACATGGCCAAGCTCAGCGTGGCAGACGTCCAAAACTTCAAGGTCATGCTGCATGAGCTCAAGGAAGCATTTCACAAGAAACGTGAAGAAGCCAAAGGTTCTCGTGAGCGCATGAAGATTGTCGCTGCCAAGTGTGTTCAAGCTTACAATGAAGCTGAGAAGCGCAAGGCACTTGGGCGTCCTGGCATCGACCCTAAGATGGCTGCCAAGCAGAAGAAGAAGCCTGATGTGGACCAAGCTGAACCATCCAGGCGGGAAGAACCTCACATTGTCTTCCCCGCTAATATGACAGGTGTGAAGCCTAAGGTCCCCACAGTGGCTTCAGAGCTTCAGAAGACAAGGGCAGCTGAAGCCAAAGCTAGAAAGCGCAAGACCAAGAACACCACTGATGACGCTCCACCCACCAAGAAGCGCAAGACCAAGAAGAGAGATCGGGCTGCTCCCACAGAGCCCCTTGTCGTCGAGCCAATTTTTGTTGCTCGCCCTCCACCTGCACAACAAGAACGTTGTTTGATAGTTCACGAGCCTGCTTCCCCAGAGGCTCCTAAAGCTGAAGATATTCCAGCTGTTGACCCCATCGCAGCTGAAGACATTGGCCATCAAGACAATGTTGACGATGATCTCACGAACAGCGAACTCATCAGCATTGGTCGTCCATTGACACCAATTGCTCAGGATGACTCATGGGCTGATCACCCACAAGACTCCCCCCGTCAAGCAGAAACACCAGTTACTCCCCCAACTCAAGTCACCACTCCGGTGATTGAATATGAAGACTTTGTGGCCCAACCAACTCCATCTCCACAAGCGTCGCCAGCGTTCCGCAGGCTTCGCAAAGGACCAAGGCCACAGGTCACTCTGTCAAGTGTTCTAGAAGGAGAAGAGCGTCAATCCGTTTCACGCCAAGTCTTTCCTAAAGCCTCTCCAACTGTGAACAACCCCGAGACTGAAGCCAACCTGGCTGAAGATATTCCAGCTACATCAGCCGATGACCAAGAAGAGCCAAGAGAAGAAGAAGAACGTGTTGCTACACCCCCAACCAACCAAGTTGTTCTCGAGGAGAACGTGTCTGACCCTCCAACTACTCAAGTGGAGGTCAACAACATTGAGGCGACCACCAACACCAACACTGAAGCCAATGACGTTGTCATGGCTGAAGCTAATGTGGCGCCTGAAGTCAATGTGGTGCCCGAAGTGATAGCACCTGAAGTCAATGCTGCACCTGATGCAAATCTGCAGCCTGAAGTCACTGCCACTGCCACAGCTCCTGTACCGCCTCCCAGACCACATACTATTGAGCAAGCATACAACTATGGTCAGCTGGTCACTGTCAGATGGCCTATTCTGGTTCCTCCTGATGCTGCTGGTCCACAATTTGATTATCATGTCGAGCACAGGCCTCAGGTCCAGAAGCCAAAGCCAAGATTGCCCAGGTTTCCAGGTACTGCCACTTCACCAGGGTCCTTCAATGCAAATGGCTTCATTGCGCACAATGCCAAGAACCCCTATTCCAAGCCAAGGATTTCATCAGATCGGTTCTGGAGCTATCAGCAGCGTAGTTATTATTCTTGTGTTCTTTACGATCAAGGGCACATCTTCCCTCATATGCGTCTTGACTGTGAAGCCATTGCTGGACTGCCATGCCTTGAAGAAGCCCTTGACTGCTTCTGTGATGCTGGATTGCTGAATTTTGTGACTGATAAGGAGCATTGGAATGAGGAGCTTCTGCTGCAATTCTATGCCACCCTCCACATTCGCGGCTACAACAGGGATCCGAAGACATGGGTCCTTGAGTGGATGACAGGCAACGTACACCATGAAGCTAAAGCTTTTGACATTATTGAGCTCACTGGTCTGCCCACTCCAGGTGAACTATATGAACCTGGTTGTCAGCTTCACCGCAATGCTTTGGAGAGCATCTTTCAGAAGCCAGAGCCCAACATGAGCCAAATGCTGAGCATGATGAAGCCTTTGCCACATGATGCTGATTACCCAAAGGAGTTCTTTGTCCAAGACCTAGAGTATCTGCCACGCACTATTTATCATATCATCAGGCGAACTCTATGGCCTGTCAAAGGACATTCTTCAGCAGCAAAACTTGAAGGAGCAATGAAGACTTTGGTCTTTTATATCTTCAACGGCATCAGTTTCAATGCTCAAGACTTCTTTATCAGGCAGTTGGCTGCATCAGGCTCTGATCTCTTTGGACTGAAGTTCTACGCTCCATGGGTCATGCGCCTCATCAAGCTACATTCAGCTGTCAACTACCACCCCTCTGCTCGCAACCATCTGATCTTTCTACCAGAGGTTGATATGTCAGTTGAAGCCATATACCCAGAGCCTGCCAAGGAGCCTGTTTGTCTTCACAATGATGATCACCAAAGCTTCACGCAACCCATTGAAGGAGTCCAGGTAGTCACTCGTGTTTATCCTTTGGATGGCAATACACGCTTACCTCACCATGCTCAAACTGAAGCCACTGAAAGCACTATCGCTCAAAGGCCTCGGAAGCGATCTCGTGTTCTCAATGACTGAGAACTTCTCGTTGCCCTGCATCAGAAACAGGATAAGCATCACTACTGGCTGAAGCGTCAGATGCAAAGCCTCTTGGTGGACGTCAATCGCATTCGCAATCTTGCCACCAAGAATGCCTTTGTTACACATGAAACCTGTCGGAGGTCATGGAAGA
The DNA here is from genome assembly GCF_018294505.1 of Triticum aestivum. Taxonomy (NCBI): domain Eukaryota; kingdom Viridiplantae; phylum Streptophyta; class Magnoliopsida; order Poales; family Poaceae; genus Triticum; species Triticum aestivum. The sequence goes on along the minus strand of NC_057796.1, from coordinate 88,481,784 downwards.
GTATGACATTGCTGAGTGCTGAAGCAGATCTTCAAGACGATGGCTTCACTGAAAGATTCAAGTTTGACTCCACTCCTCCAAGGAATGCTGTCTTGCGTAGAACTCCCTCTCTTGAAGACTCTGATTATTCATCCTCGGCTGCAACGGTGAATGCCAGAGTGATAGATGATCAAGATGATGCTACTTCACCACCTCCAACTTCAGCGCGTACCGACACTGCTCCAAGTTCTTCTGCACCGCCAAACCCCGACGCTGACCCTGCATCTTCTCCTACTCCTTCTGGGAACGAGTAGAGGCTCTATGTCTTCAAACCTTTTTGGTCCTTACTGACAAAAGGGGGAGAAGCATATGAGTTGATAGTCTTCAAGCGGGTCCATATGGGCGGTTGCTTTATATTTTTCCTAGTGTTTACAACTCTCGCTTTTGATACATTTGGTTCTTTGAGTTGTAACACTTAAACTTGATGGTCGTCTGCTACTTGTTTGCTATTCTGTGATGCGATGATAAATTCTGCATGTGCGATGATAAATCCCGCACGAAGTCATATTGCAGACGTCCATTTTTCATTATGCATATCATTATCTTCGTTATATCAAATCATGCATGATGAATTGTCTTCATAAGTTGAAGAGAATCTCCACAAGTACAACCTGCCACGTGCATTTGCATTCCAAAAGCAAATTACTTATATGCACATCTTCAGGGGGAGCCTTTTGCTACTTATGAAAACAATACCTAAATCCTTTACAATTTCACATACTTTTATCCCTGTTGAAAACTTCAACCAGTTTGTCATCAATCACCAAAAAGGGGGAGATTGTAAGTCCATCTAGTGCTACCCCTAGTTGGTTTTGGAGTATTGACGACAAACCTGGTTAACGGACTAATGTGTTTGTGAGAATTGCAGGATAACACAGGTAGTAGTCCCTCATTGATTCGGTTTACCTACCGGAGATGACCCCTAAAAATGTATGAAGACATTGAAGGCAATGGTGGAATGTGAAGATATTCACATTGAAGACTATGACAAGAGAAGACATTGTGTGAAGACTATGGAGCGCGAAGACTTAGTTGTTTCGTTGTTTCCTTTTCTTCTTTGTTGAGTCATAGGAACCACCGTACTGTTAAGTGGGGTCCCAGTGGGCAAAGTCAGAGTGACTGAAGTGATGCTCAACCAAATCCTATGTCTTCGAGCGAGGACAATGAGAGCAAATCTTATCCAGAGCTGGATGAGTCAGCTTTACTTGTAGCCCAAGTCAAGCTGCCGCGTGTGTTTGAAATCTGACCGTTGGAACACGTGTCAGTTCCTTAGTGACCCAGGGTCATTTCGGACAAATCAGGTCGGGTTGCCTAGTGGCTATAAATATCCCAGCCCCTACACCATAAATTGGTGCCTGCTCAGAGTTAGTGCACGACTTTTCTCGTTTGAGAGCAACCCACCTCCGAAGCTTTTGAGAGAGAGAAATCCTTGCGAGGACAAAGCCCAAACACCCAGAGCCAAAGAGTGTTAGGCATCACTGAAGTCTTTCTGTCTGCATGACCTAAAGACTTGTTACACTTGAGGACTGTGAATCCTCTAGTCGGTTAGGCGTCGCGTTCTGAGCATCCAAGAGTCATTGTGGATCGCCGGTGAATGAAGTCTGTGAAGGTTTGGAAGTCTACGTTGAAGACTTACCAGAGTAATTGGGCGAGGACTGGGTGTCCTTAGCTCAAGGGGAATAAGGTGAAGACGTGGTCTTCTGAGTTGAATCTCAGCCTCCCTAACCAGACGTACAGTTGTCACAGCAACTAGAACTGGTCCAACAAATCCTGTGTCCTCACCAAGTGACTGGTTCTATCCTCTCCCTCTCTTTACTTACAGTTTGTCTTCGTGAAGTCATTGCCTGCTTGCACTACTTGTTTGACTTCACTGTGTGACTACTATCATTGTTTGGCTTCATACTATCTTCCATCATGATCTTTACTACCTAGCTGCTATTAGTCTTCGTGCTTTCACTTCATTGCATACTTGACTATGGCTTGCTTAGTGTAGTCTACCTTCCGCTGCATATCAATAGGTTCATTTCTATTGTTTGTCTTCGAAACTCTCATGTTTTGAAGACATTCATAAAAATCGCTTATTCACCCCCCCCCCCCTCTAGTCGATAACTAGCACTTTCACCAAGCCACTTCGCCCGAAGACCAAGGTTGTTAAAATACCTGCCATGAAAAGGACCACTGCATCCTCCGAGCCAAATGCTGATGATGATGTGGGTAACCCGGAATCAGAGGTAGAACTTGACTCTCTTGGTTCATTTTTCGTACACCTCATTGAAAATGACTATTATCAGGACGACGCTGAAGGCAGTCAAGCTGATGATGTAGAGGTAATCATTCTTTCCTCCGATTCAGATCCTCTACCAACATCGAAAATCCGTCGAGCAAACCGGAAAGTAAAATTTTCTCACCCCCTTGCTTACTTGGACCCAAACTTTCTTTTGAAGACACAGCAACACAAAGCTCTCCGCACGACCCGGCATAGCGGTCAGGTAGTTACCTCTGCTGGTTTACCGAACACTCCGGTTCGCAAATGCCGGTCTGCGGTCTCTTATACTCTTGACACTTCTTGCCCCAAGGCGAGTTGTTTCTGACAGCCTCTTAACCCGTCTAATTCAAATTATCAGGGCACTTCCCACTCATCTTCTGGTGAGTCGTCAGCCACAAAGCTTCCGCCCCTCAAGACAGTTCCTGGGTGAGTTATGCACTTGCTTTTATCCTTGATGTATTATTTTTGCATACTGTACTGATCTTCATGTTTATTTTCCTCAGTGCCAAGCCTAGACCCAGCAAGAAGGCTCGGCTGAATAAACCGGCAGACGATAATACAGTTGTTGAACCAGAAAAAACTCCAGATCCAGAAGAAACCGATGCTGATGCCATGCTCAATGATCCGCCGCTTCAAGACCATGACTTGTTTACTGAACAAGTAGAAATTGACACCACAAGCCATGCTAAAAATCCGTCCAGCCCGGCCCGGCCTAATGATAAATCGGCCAGTCCAGCTAAGGCTACTGATAAACCGCCAACTCCAGTGAAGGCTACTGATGGCAAAGAGGATGACGTTATGATTACCGGCGTCAGCCACACCGCCCCAGGCAACCCGGTCGCTTTATCCAAACATAGCGCCAAGGATGAGCTTGCTGCTATGGGCAAAGGCAAATGGAGCACCGATTTGTCCAGCTACTCCCATCTCAACGCCCAAGACATTCATTCCGGCTTCTTGAACCGTCTGTACACCAGTCGTGATTTCAAAGCCGGTTTAGTAAATCTGATGAAGGAGCGATATGAGGTAACCACACGACTATTTCTCTTATGTCCAATTTCAAATATCAACTCCAGTAGCCCCAAGCGACGGTTTATGATTTCAATCCAAACCGGGACTTAGTAATAACTTAACTTTGCATGCTTAGCCTCCAGGGATCGGATTATCTCTTTAAGATGAACCGGTTCTTTGAAATTGCAATACAGATCTTTCACCAGTGTAGTCCCCAAGGGCCAGTTGAGCTTTATAAAGATGAACCGGGACTGTAGAAGAATTCCCATATCAGTAGTTTTTGAGCAAACACACATTAGCCCCCAAGTGCCAAGATTAATACTTGTATTGTGCTTGGGACTTGTAGAAATTTCTGATAAGGAGCAAATACGCATTAGCCCCCAAGTATCAAGAGTAATACTTGTATTATGCTTGGGACTTGTAGAAATTTTCGTGAACAAGCAAATACGCAATAGCCCCCAAGTATCATGTGCATAACTTGTTATGTGCCTGGTACTTCAAACATGTATTACCAACTCACTATACTTCTGTCTGTTATAGGCTGAGCTGAGCAAAAAGGAAGCTCAAACCGCTGATCTGCAAGAAAACATCAAGTCCCAGCAAGCCGAAACCTCCAAAGCCAAGGAAGAGTTGACCAGCGCTTTAAGCGCTATGGAGAAACTGAAAGAGAGCTTCAACAAGGAGCGGGCGGATTGGGAGACAGAAAAATCCGCTTTGCGAAAAAGGACCGAAGACGCAGAAGCAGCGCTTAAACCGGTGGTAGATGAGCTGACTGGCGTAAAGTGGCAGATACATGCCATGACTACTGCTGTGTTCGGTAAACATCCTTGCTTTACACTCTCAACATATCTTCCCATGCATTGCCGGTTTACTGACGTTTGTAATGGTGCAGGAACTCGCATTAGCCATCTGGGCTCTGATGTACAGAAGAAGCTGAAGGCTGCCTATACTTTGATAGAGCAGTTATATACCGGTGCACAGTGGATCATCTATAATGCTTCACACAACAAGCCTCCCCCCACTTTAATCAAGGAAACCTTAGAAAGGTTATCTATGCTTCCTGCCCGGGTAGAAGAGCTAAAAAAGTCGGCTGCAAGGGCGGGCGCTCTGACTGCACTAACCCGGGCAAAAGCATGGGTACCTGACCTTGACCCAGTGGAAGTGTCCAAAGGCTATCCCAGCTTGAAAGAAAACGGATCAGAATTTGGCAATGATGATCTCCGAGCTATAAACCGGGAAGTACGTCCACTAGCGTGTCAACTGGCTGAATAAGCGGATCTCTCATATTACCAGGCGAGCTATGATGACAAGAACAGACGGGTTGCTGCACCAACTCCAAAAGCGCAAAATCTTATCCCACCAATCCGTAAGCACACCTATGCCCCTGACATTGAACCGTCCACCCTTATAAGCGATGAAGCTGTATTCCAAGCCCTAACTGGGATCGACTGGGCAACTATTGACTTCCAGCCACTGGGTAGAGAGGAGGGAGTTGAACCGGTGCAAGATGATCCGCAACCGTCAGGTCAAGCTGGTGATGAAGCATGATCCGGAGGCCGGTTTAGTCTTCCACGTGCTGCAATGCTTATTGAGAAACAATTATCCTTTTGGGCACTGAAACGCCTTGTAATAGGCTAGTTAAAACACTTGGTCTGCTATGCCCTCGTGCATATTTATTTTGCCTGATACTTGTGAATTCGCCATCCTTTAAGATATATGAAATTCATAATCTGTATCTGCTCCTGCATATAAAAAGTAGATAGTGTCATGGCGGTTTACCGCCGGACGGGTCATAATGCCCAGATATATAGCCAGGGTTTATAACCGAGGCTGTAAAAAGATAATCAAATATAAAAAAATAATTGATACCTGTGACCTTGAGTCATAATGTCGGCTGACCAACTGTTGTAGTGAGGGTAATAACCCTACCCGGAGTATCTATAACTCCTGTCATATTATACCGGTTTACTATAAAACCGTTCCGGGTTGTGATAAACACCGGTTTATTCAATACTGGCGACTTTGAGTCGAAACCAGGCCGGGTTAAGAAACTCCGGGTTATAAGTGATTACGTACTGACAACTTGTAGTTGACAGTCTAGCCGGGTTGATGAACACCGGTTTAACCAAAAAACATCATAAGTTTTGTCAACAGAGAGAAAAACTTGGCAAAAAGCAAATGAAAACTTGTAGTCGAGGCTTTTCACGGGATGCCAGGCCCCAAATTCGAGGTTTTTCATGGGATGCCAGGCCACTGAGTTAAACCATTTCACAAAGCCTTTTAAGATGGTCCTCAATCCTTAACCAATCATCGTTTTAACTTGACAAGTTCAGGGTCTTATCAGAGTAACTTGTCAAAGTTCCAAGGGTCGTACCAGGTTTACCTGGGCGGAGTGACTTACTTAAATAGGCAGGTTAACCCGGGGTTTTAGGTGTATACACCAGGCTTCCAAGCCATGGCTTGATAGCCTATTACAAGCGTAGATTCTTTGTTCATTGCGACAACAAAGAATCCCCAAGTAACATTTTGAGTTGTGCTCAGTGGGTGCCTATGTTTGAGTTGTTCTTTTGCAACACTCTCTTTGGCCCCGAAGTAATTTGGCGTTTGAGCCGATCAAGAGGTGTGACTATGGTTCGAATACGACCAAGCCCCCAAGTGATTTCTCTAGTGGCCTTGCGTCGATCAAGAGGTGTAGCTTTAGTTGAAATACAACCAAGCCCCCAAATGATTTTATAAAGCTTTGATAAGCTGAATCAAGGGGTAAACCGGAAGCCGCTTTACAAAATAAAAGCCCCCATGTAACCATACATGATGTAAGAAAAATAACAGATACCCCGCTTTAGCTGAGGTTCCGGTTTATTATATTTATCATAATATATACATCGTCATAATATGTACATAAGCAGAGCCTATGGCTCAAGTATGGTAGGGCCGAAGATGAGCAATATTCCATGGCTGGTGGGTCTCCTCCTCCGATTTACGTGAGTCTTTGCGCTCTCGAACATCTATAAGGTAGTATGACCCGTTGTGCAGATTCTTGCTGACCACAAAAGGTCCTTCCCAAGGTGGGGATAACTTGTGCATATCCGTCTGATCCTGGATGAGTCGGAGCACCAAATCGCCTTCTTGAAAGGTTCTGGTTCGAACCCGGCGACTGTGATAGCAACGCAGATCTTGCTGATAAATCGCCGAACGGGCTGCTGCCATGTCACGCTCCGCATCTAACAGGTCAAGCGCTTCCTGCCGTGCCTTCTCATTGTCAGCTTCGACATAAGCCACCACACGAGGCGAATCATGACGGATATCACTAGGGAGAACCGCCTCCGCTCCATAAACCATGAAGAACAGTGTGTAACCCGTAGATCTGTTGGGTGTGGTATTGATGCTCCATAACACAGAAGGTAACTCTTCCACCCAACAACCCGGCGTCCGTTGCAAAGGAACCATAAGCCGGGGCTTGATGCCTTTCAAGATCTCTTGATTAGCTCTCTCCTCTTGACCATTAGACTGGGGGTGAGCCACTGATGACACATCAAGTCGGATGTGCTCATGTTGACAGAACTCCTTCATAGCACCTTTGGATAGATTGGTACCATTATCAGTTATGATGCTATGTGGAAAGCCAAACCAGAAGATCACTTTCTTGATGAATTGAACCACCGTAGCTGCATCACACTTACTGACTGGCTCTGCCTCCACCCACTTGGTGAATTTATCAACTGCCACCAAAAGGTGGGTCTTCTTGTCCTTGGATCTCTTAAAGGGCCCAACCATGTCCAGCCCCCAAGTTGCAAACGGCCAGGTGATTGGAATCATCCTCAATTCTTGAGCCGGTACATGAGCGCCCCTTGAGAATTTTTGACAGCCATCACATCTTTTTACCAAGTCCTCGGCATCAGCATGAGCTGTCAACCAATAGAAACCATGACGAAACACCTTGGCTACCAGAGACTTTGAACCGGCGTGGTGACCACAATCTCCTTCGTGGATCTCACGCAAAATTTCACGGCCTTCTTCAGGAGATACGCAGCGTTGAAACGCCCCTGTCACACTGCAATGATGTAACTCTCCGTTGATAATAGTCATGGACTTGGATCGCCGGATTATCTGCCTTGCCGAAGTTTCATCTTCCGGTAACTCGCCCCGGTTCATATACGCCAGATATGGAACCGTCCAATCCAGGATAACATGAAGAGCTGCCACCAAATTGAGCCTCCGGATCAGGAACAACCAAATCCTCTTCGCCAGGGAGCTTCATGGACGGATTATGCAGCACATCCAGGAAAACATTGGGTGGAACCGGTTTACGCTGGGAACCCAAGTGGCTCAAAGCGTCTGCCGCTTCATTCTTTCGCCGGTCCACATGATCAACCTGATAACCTTGGAAGTGAGCTGCAACAATATCCACCTCACGACTATATGCTGCCATGAGTGGGTCCTTGGAATCCCAAGTGCCAGAAACTTGCTGAGCCACCAGGTTCGAGTCACCGAAGCACTTAACTCGGCTTAGGTTCATCTCTTTGGCCATCCGAAGACCATGAAGTAAAGCCTCATATTCAGCTGCATTGTTAGTGCAAGGGAACATTAAACGGAGAACATAACAAAACTTATCACCTCGTGGGGAAGTGAAGACGACTCCAGCCCCCGAGCCTTCCAATTGCCTGGACCTATCAAAATGAATAGTCCAATAAGTATGATCCGGCATCTCCTCTGGCGCTTGTAGTTCTGTCCAATCATTGATGAAATCCACAAGTGCCTGAGATTTGATCGCCGTCCGGGGCATAAACTTTAATCCATGAGGCCCAATCTCAATAGCCCACTTAGCAATCCGGCCAGTTGCTTCCCTATTCTGTATTATATCCCCCGAAGGAGCAGAGCTGACCACCGTGATGGGATGACCTTGGAAATACTGCTTAAGCTTCCGTCTTGCCATGAAAACTCCATACACCAGCTTCTGCCAATGCGAGTACCTTTGCTTGGACTCAATAAGTACCTCACTGATATAATAAACCGGCCGTTGAACCGGATACTCCTTTCTGGCCTCCTTGCGCTCCACCACAATAGCCATGCTAACTACCCGGGCGTTAGCTGCCACATATAGCAACAACGGCTCTTTATCAACAGGAGCAGCAAGCACCGGCGGATTAGCAAGCTGCCGCTTTAAGTCCTCAAACGCTTCATTGGCGGCATTACTCCAGACGAAGTTATCCGTTTTCTTCAGCATCTGATATAAAGGAATGGCCTTCTCACCAAGGCGACTGATAAACCGGCTCAACGCGGCAATCTGGCTTGGCAGGCGTTGAACATCATTGATACACTTCAGGTTAGCCAAAGAAGTTATAGCCTTGATTTTCTCCGAATTAGCTTCGATGCCTCTGTTAGATACCAGGAAGCCCAAGAGCTTGCCTGCCGGTACACCAAAGACACACTTGGCCGAATTAAGCATCATTTTATAAACCCGGAGGTTGTCAAAGGTCTCGTTCAAGTCATCAATCAATGTCTCCTCCTTTCTGGATTTCACCACAATATCATCCACATAGGCATGAACATTGCAGCCGATCTGATCATGAAGACAATTCTGCACACACCGTTGATAAGTCGCCTGGGCACTCTTGAGCTCAAAGGGCATAGACACATAGCAGAAGGCTCCAAAGGGAGTTATGAAGGTTGTCTTCTCCTGGTCCTTAACTGCCATTTTGATCTGATGGTAGCCAGAATATGCATCCAGAAAGCTCAAACGCTCGCAACCCGCCGTAGCATCAATAATTTGATCAATACGAGGGAGGGCAAAAGGGTCTGCTGGACAAGCCTTGTTGAGATCTGTATAGTCCACACACATACGCCAAGTGCCGTTCTTCTTAAGGACCAGCACCGGATTAGCCAACCACTCAGGATGGAATACTTCGATGATAAATCCAGCCACCAGGAGCCTGGCTACCTCCTCACCGATAGCTTTGCATCTTTCTTCATTAAACCGGCGAAGAAACTGCTTGACCGGTTTAAACTTGGGATCAACATTAAGTGTGTGCTCAGCGAGTTCTCTCGGTACACCTGGCATGTTAGAAGGCTTCCATGCAAAGATGTCCCGGTTCTCACGGATGAACTCGATGAGCGCGCTTTCCTATTTCGGATCCAAGTTAGCGCTGATGCTAAACTGCTTGGATGAATCAGCAGGAACGAAATCAACAAGCTTAGTCTCATCAGCCGTTTTAAACTTCAAGGCCGGTTCATGCTCTGTAGTTGGCTTTTTCAAAGAAGTCATATCCGCCGGATCAACATTGTCCTTATAGAACTTCAATTCTTCGGTTGCACAAACCGACTCAGCGTATGCCGCATCGCCTTCTTCACATTCCAAAGCGATCTTGCGGCTCCCGTGCACTGTGATAGTCCCCTTATGACCCGGCATCTTGAGCTGCAGATAGACATAACAGGGCCTTGCCATAAACTTAGCATAAGCCGGCCGTCCAAACAGGGCATGATATGGGCTCTTGATTTTCACCACCTCAAAGGTCAATGTCTCTGATCTTGAATCATGCTCATCACCAAAAGCAACCTCCAGAGCTATCTTACCAACGGGATATGCCGATTTACCAGGTACCACACCATGGAAGACCGTGTTGGACGGTTTAAGATTTTTATCTGTTAACCCCATGCGACGGAAGGTTTCATAATAAAGTATATTGATACTACTTCCCCCGTCCATGAGTACCTTGGTGAACTTATAACCACCCACCTGAGGTGCCACCACCAACGCCAGATGACCCGGATTATCAACCCGGGGTGGATGATCCTCTCGACTCCACACAATCTCTGTTGGAAAAGGCAGTGCCTAGGAGGCGCTTAGGCACGCCTAGGCGCTAGGCAATGCCCCAACGCCTCGCCTAGGGCATAAGCAGAAGTCTAGGCAGATCAAGTAAGAAATTGTCTACCCAAGCGAGTAATCATGCTATACTGCATTGATATGCCAAAAGGGCTATATTCCAATCGTAGTTGTTGGTCGTTAACATACTTATATGCCCTAAATTAATAAAATACACATATAATAACCACATATACACCCTAGTACTAAAAATTATATAATCGCCTAGGTTGTGCCTAGGGCACTTAAGCACCGCCTAGGCACTAGGCGAAGGCGGACCGCCTCGCTTACGCCTACCGCTTTTTCCAACCTTGCACACAATAGGCTGTTCAGACCAACGTAAATATCGGGGAACCGCTGGTTCAACGGAATTCACTTCCCTTTTATGAAGCTTCTGATCGCGCTTGTCCAGGCTAGTGGTGAAGACATGATACTGCCCGCTATTCAACTGCTTCGGGTTGCTCTGGTAACCCGACTGCTGCTGCTGCTGTTGCTGATTCCCCTGATTATTATGACCACCTTGGTTGCCCTAATTGCCTTGATTACCATGTCCACTCTAGTTACTGTGAAAACCTGAACCGGAACTACCTCCACCGTAACCCGGCCCATGAGACCCAGGACCTGAACCGCCACCCGGTCCGTGATCATACCGAAAGAAGTCGGAATTTTTGAACTCCTGCACGATATAACAATCTTTCCAGAGGTGCGTGGACGGTTTGTCCTGCATCCCGTGTTTCGGGCAGGGCTGGTTCAGCAGATAAGTCAGGGACTCCGGATTAGGACTTGGTCCTCCACCATGCTGGTGCGGTTTACCCTTACGCCGCTGGCCCTTGTCCTGCACGTTGCTATTAGCCACAAAATCCAAGCTGTTATCCGCTTTACGCTTACCGTTGCTTCCATGGCCCGCCGGGTTATGCTGCTACCCCTTGGTATGGCCGCTCTTCTTTCCCTTCCCTATCTTGTCATCGTCAGACTCGGGGTCCTTGGTACTATCAGAGTCGGCATATTTCACCAGAGCAGCCATGACAGTCCCCATGTCATTGCAGTGGCGTTTGAGCCGTCCCAACTTCAGCTTCGGAGGTGCAAACCAGCAATTGCCTTCTAATGTCAAAACTGCTGTATCAGCGTTAATGCGGTCCGATGAATGCAAAATCTCCGAAACCCGGCGCACCCAATGGGTTGTTGATTCTCCTTCTTCCTGGACACAGGCAGCTAAGTCCACAATTGACATGGGCTGCTTGCACGTATCCTTGAAATTCTGGATATACCGGGCCCTTAACTCGGCCCATGACCCAATGGAGTTAGTCGGCAAGTTTTTCAGCCAAGTGCGGGCTGTCCCCTCCAGCATCATGGTGAAGTATTTAGCACACGCCGCATCGTCCACATCCATCATCTCCATCGCCATCTCATAGCTTTCAATCCATGACTCGGGGGATAAATCGGCGGTGTAGTTTGGCACCTTACGTGGGCCCTTGAAATCCTTGGGCAGGCGCATGTTGCGCAGCGCTGGGACGAGACACGGTACCCCCAAAGAGCTGGAAGTGACTCCTAGTTCCACCGACGTAGTTGGACGAACCGGAGTGAGTTGACGGGCTTCATGTTGCATTGCTAACTTGGCCTCTCGCCGTGCCCTAGCGTGATCCACCACGTCCTGAGCATCACCACCACCACCCGCCGGGTTATGACCACGGGGTGGATTACGGTTTCGTGCATTGCTTGATACGGCCGGTTCATCGATATGCCTGTTGTAACTCCGGCTTGGGCGAGGAGTAGAATGGATCCTCTCGCGACTATATGAATAAGCATGCTGCTGAACCAAAGCTGTCTGAAGAAGCTCCCTAGCCCGTCTTATCTCGACCGCCACCGAAGATCCGCCTTCGATCGGCAGGGCCGCCAGCCGTGAAGCGGTAGCGACAATGTTATCCATCGGGTTAGAGTAATGACCCGGTGGTGTTGGGACATGATGTGGCGAAACGTTGTTCTGACGAGGAGGGTCCACCAAACGTGGCTGAACCGGCGCCCCCGCTCCAGGCGCCTCTGCCCGGTTTACCACCGATGGATTACTGGTCCCCTCTCCTGGGGTATTAAAGAGGTTCCTGGCCTCATAAACCGGTGGCAGGCAAGATCGGTACCTCCTCTTCAGGACATCGTTTGACGCACTCTGATCCAGCATAAGCCGGTAAGCCTGTGCATCCAACGCGGCCCATTCCGTAGCCATCCTGGTATCCTCAGCTGCCAAGTCGGCCTTGGCCTGGGTGATCTGATCTTTCACCTTCACAATTTCCGCATTATGAGCATCTTGATCCGCCGGGTTAACCTCCGCCATCAGTGTCGCCAAGGCGTCAAATAAATCAGATAGAACCTGCGCCGGCGGTCGTACAGGGCCTCCTGCCCCGGCTGCCGTTGCCGCTGCTGATCCGGAAATCATCGCCGCTGCGGTCGAAGAGTGGAGCGCTGGCTGCGTACCGGCCATGAAGATCGCAACCCAGTTTGGCGGATCAAAGGGGTCCGGAATACTGTTGCCATCGGAGCAGCCCCCAATCCGGTCATCTTGCAACTGGTACAATGAGTCAGTCTCTCCGGTCGATGACTCCTCGCCAGAATAAACGACGGTCTCACCACCAGATTCTGATCTATCCTCAGATTCCACTCCGTGGATGACTCCCATGAAGGCACGCTTCATGGCAGGCTTAACCCGGGCAGATCTCACACGCTGTGCCGTCTCGACGATGTCGGTGCAGATGTCCGGCTCAGGGCCCGGTTCGCCGATCTTGCCAATGAAAACGTGTATGCCGCAGGGGACCCGGTACCCGTACTTGATTGAGCCGGCCTCGGGGCCCCAGCCTGCATCGTCGATGTAGATCTTGCTGCGACGACTCTTGGTCATCCGGCCCATGGTGTATCCCTTGAGTCCTTCGAAGCTGCCCTCTAAGAACTCGAAACCATCATGCGATAGCCCCACGGTGGGCGCCAACTGTCGTGGTTTTGTCACGGCAGATGTCCTAGGGAAAGGACTTAGTCGTGGAGCCATCACTACGGGTTAGCTTAAAGGGGTTAAAGCGGACAAGGGACGCAGAGAGTTTATACTGGTCCGGCCCCTTGCGGTGAAGGTAAAAGCCTACGATCCAGTTGTTGTGGGATTGCTTGGGTTTCGATGACCAGGGAGCAAATACGCTTTGCCTGAGTCTCGAGTTGTTGTCCGTCGTCCTTAAACCGCCGCCGGGTCGTCCCCTTATATACATGGGTTGACGCCCGTCGGTTTACAGAATCCCGAGGCCGGATCATAAACGTATCCAGCTCGGTCTCTACTCTTTCTATCTTACAACACAAGTTTACATAGTAATGTCAGTTTATGTCTACAGGCCTTAAACCGGCTTTGGGCCCTGGGCCTTCATAAAGCGCCACCGTCTTTGTCTTCATGGGCTTCAGATACAGTGAACCGTTATGGGGTTAACCCGGCCTCTCCTGGCCGGTTTACACCCAGTAGTAATATCCCCAACAGAAGGGCAAGCGCAGACGTAAAGTCCATGGAGTAAAAAAGTCGTGCGGATGGTGCCCCTCAATTCGGATCGGTTGAATTGTATGATCTCAAGTACTAGTAGGAACCGAACACAAACCCACGTGACCGCTGTCAAAGTCAATATGGAGTACTACTTTTGTGGTAGTTGGAGCACGCCTCCCAAGAGTTCACATCTGCACATCAGCTTTTCATCAGATTCGGCGTTGTCTGCCTTCTGTCTTAGCCGTCCTCTCGTATTATTGCCAGCTGTTATCACTTAAATTATTCTTAATACATTTTTGTCTCTCTCTTAAGAATTATTACTTCAGCCAGTGTTATTTTCTGTTTACAAGTCAGGTAATTTGTGGCCACAACGATGTCGCCCCGGGAGTTCATGTTTCGTCACGCCGTCATTGTACTGCATCGACACCGTCGCTCCACGCACCCTGAGCCAGCGCTCTACGGGTTCCGACCGACGTCACTCCACCAAGCCAACGTCAACCGTGTTGTGTCGCCACCCAGGCCATTATCTCTTTAGACAATATATTTCACAGAAGTTAATTATGCAAAGATTTTTTATCATCATTATTATTATTTCTGGGTTGGCCTCGGCTGCAATTAACATCAGATCCGAGGTTATACGCCCATGTCCTGAAGTCTAGGGTTGCGACTGCCCCATGTTGCAAAGTGGCGCATGCACCCGCATGGAAATACATGGCGGGCCATTAATTCTGCTAGGCGGCAGAATACAGGGAAGATTCCATCTATCCGTCCTTTAATTGTTTAATTATTAAATGTGTGGAATAAGGCTAACTTTTAACTAGTTGTCACCTGGTACACTTTCCAGATACTAGTGTTAATGGCCTATATCCTGCGGGAGCACTACCTACTTCATCAAAGTGTGCTAATCGTAATTTGGAGCCTAGATTTGTGAACGCAGGTCGGCGGACACAGCAGTCACGATATGACCTACTCTATGTACTGTCACTTCGTCATGACATCAGCACAGACACCTCGTCACCATTGTGCATGGAACTCTCACCCGCATCGACGCCTGCGTGCTGCATCGTCATACCGACAAACCAACCTCCGCATTCTGGTCGGCCATTCCGTATACTGGTCGGCCCGATGCAGTCTCGAGGCGATGTCCCTCGTCCATAATCATCTTGTCTGCCATCAGTTTGGACGTCGTCGGACAAATCCTCAGGTGCTATTCTTCCTAATAATTACATACAGCACAAATTATTTGTGCCATTATGTTTTCTGTTAGGTTTGTACTGCTATGTGTATATAGATTGCAGTACAGCCTATGTTCGCGTCCGCTGCTTGGCGATACATCAGATCCGGACTCAATCTGACCAACGGGCGATCCAGCCGAAGAGATAGTGCAGAAGCAGTACCCTAACAGGGACTTGGCTCCATGGCAGCACACAAACAGGGAGATTTAATTTTGTTTCCTTTTTAATTCAGCTCTTCAACGGCCGCTGGCAGTTCCTAATAATCCTTTTCGAAAAGCACATAAATTATTATACAGAGAATATTTTCTGTTCTTTTGTGCTGCATTATTTTTACAGAGAAATTCTACCGACCCTCGTACATGGCGTCGGTCTGGCCAGTCTCTCGTTGTCACCTCGGCATGTCGACCAATGTCGATATTGACCTCGCGCCAGATAATCAACCTTGACTACGTCACGCCGCCACTTCGGCAATCCAACGTCTTCATCCAGCCTGCACTGATCACGCCAGACCAATCTCAACGCAGTCACAGGGAGATTTGATTTTTCTTTTCTCTATTATTTAACTAAGTTTGGAGGTCATCTACACTTTCACCAATGGTCTCACTTTCATGTGCTTCCCTGATGCAATTAGCACTACCATTTGCTTCACGTCCACCGAAGATTGGATTGATGCAACAAGCAGCCTACGTGGTACCTTCCATTTGAAGTTGTATGAGTACTTTGGGGCGGCTCTTTCACAACAATTGCTACACGCGGATCAGGCTGACAGCCACCGCGCCGACCGACACCTCCACACAATGAGTTCGGATCATACCAGGCCGATGTTGTCGTCCCGCGCACGGCGACCTGCATCGACATCTCCGTGCTGCTACTTCACCGAACTGATCTTGGCGCACAGGCCAGACTTACCTGATTAATTATGCAAAAAAATTCTTTCTCAATTATTATTGTTTCTTGCTCGCACTATTTTATGTGTGCAGGTAATGAATTTTGACTGCGTCATGTGGTCACTTTGGTGTGCCGATGTCATCGTCCCGCCTCGATGACCAAATTACTGCGGGCTTCACCTCGCCACGGCGTCCATGTTGTGTCGCTACTTCGGAGTGCCGAGCTCCCCGCTCGGCCACCTCGGGACCGGCTCGGGGGCTGGGACCTCGTCCCGCCGCAAGCTCGGCATGCGTCATCACCACCGATCACATTAAGCAGCTAAGTCGCTTTCATGCTCAATTTTTTTAATTTGTTCGGTTCGACCAAACTTTATATTTATGTTAAACAGAAAAGTTAATTTGTTAAAAACACTTCCTTTACCCAAGTTAACGGGGGGCTCTTAAATTTGTACAAGCCGTTCTATCATAATTGTTTTCTTCCTAGTCGTTGCAAAGTCTTTTTCTACCACTCCTTTCTCGACTCGAGTGTGTGGTCAATAGCCGGATAGCCTGTTTTCTCTCTAATGCCGCTCGAGTTTAGTTCGCTAAACTGTCCTAACAAGCAGTACTCCGCCTTCGGGATAGGAGGTTGCAGCCGTAGGCTGACCCGCTTGAAGTCTTGAGATCGGATGTGTCATATTAAGACACAAGCACAAAAGTAAGACCAATTTTTGGATTGGCACCAAATGACTTGATTTAGTTCGGGCGTAAAGTTTTTACTGAAGTTTTTTGGTTTTCCAAGCCTATGGCACTTTTAAACTATTTGTGTGTTTCCAGTATAAGTCTCGCAGTGCAACGCCAGACACCTTTAGAGATTCGGCAAAAACATTCTCGGATATTGCTATATATGCATCGGTTTCGAATTGTGTCTTCGGTCAATAGTTGGGTTGCCCGACTCCTGTGCTTGCCTTCTACGTTTCGCTTTGTTTGGCTAGGTGTGCAAAGGGAGAACCACTGCGATTGTGCTTCCAGCTCGAATGGTTAAGCACCTCAGTGGAGAAAGCCGAAAACTAACTGTCACAATGGACGTAAACTGGTCAGCGATCCGATGACGGTGTCAAACTATAGACCGATACCGATTACCCCGTGTTAAAATGATGGGCCTTTCATAACATTGGCCAAAGTGTTAATGGCTAGACTTCGGTCGGTGCCAAACACTAACTGGGGGCTCGTAGCTAGCTTCCCCAGTTTAAAGCTCCTATGACTAAGTGAAAATTATAAAGCCCGCATATCTGATTGCCTTGTTTCCGCTAACACAACCGCCTCCGGGCACCGAGACGTCGGCTAAGGGTTGTCTTGTTACTGCGGAAACACCCTCTGTAGTATCTAGAAAGGGGTAGAAGCCGACGATAGGCCACTTTCAACTGATAAACGGTCGCAACGGAGTCAAAATAAACATATATCATTAGTGTTTGTATTCAGTATACAAGCGCTGCTTTCCGTAATTATCATTATAAAGCCATAAATATGTATCAAATTTGACTTTAGATTTTGGCCAAGCTGGGTTTCCTGGCTCCTGTGTTTCACCCTACATTCCCGATTGTTCGGCTAGGGGGTAAAGGGAGCACCTCTGTGATTGTTACTACCGGGTCATCCGGATTAGTACCTCAGATTGGGTGAAGCCGAAAGCTAGCTATCTTAAGAATATAATTGGTCGGCAACGACGGAAGTGAAAATTTTGGTTTATTAAGACCATAGAGTTTGGGAACTTCCCCCACACTAAATCCTCGATATTTTCCTCCCACATTGATCGGAGGTGAGGTTTCATGATCATGATCAGCATAAAAACCCAAAGAAAGGAACCGATAGCGGGACTATTTTCTTCGGAAGATGTTTCTTATGTTAAAAAGTAATATAACATATCTCTCAGTGTACCTTTGTTTATAAAACCATATGGCTGGATTGCCTTGTTTGTCGTAAATCTTTGCCCTTATAAAGGCTTTATAAAGTAGGACAAACACTCCCCGGCTACTGGCCGAGGAGGTTGAAGCCGATGGTCGGCCATCAACGTTTTGCACAATGCGGATTCGAGCATTAATAATGTAGAGTACTTGGATACGTAGAATAATTACACATAATTTGTGATTTTACTCTGGATATCGATCCTTAATTCGGCCACCCGTGCCCACATTAAGGCTCGGGGGCTACTGGGCTTCAGGCTTATCATTTACTAATATTAAAGGCGAACATCGATCCCCTAATCTGGTGTTGCCACCCGACCAGTGCCTCGGGGGCTACTGCATTGCCTATTCAATACAGAAAATTCAAAGTGCTCAGTGTTTGGCTTGACCATCTTCGGACAACAATAGGTACCATCTGGGACTTATCCAGCATCAAGCTAATATATTACGACGACTTCTCAAAACCCTCTCTCAAGGGCCTGTCCGCCGATCACTATCTCCTCTAATGTGCATCTTGGATTTTAGGCCGACACACACCTTGAGGGCTACTAGCTATATATCTCGTCAGTAAATAAATTGCATCAATCGGAAATAAAATCCGCAAACAATCAGCCCACGCCCAGGTGGTGCATTACCTCGGAAGCAGTCCGGCATATAGCTCGGATGCAAGTGGCTGGCTCCATAGAGGGCATTTCCGACATCAAGCTCGGCTGGACTCCTTCAACTTTTTCGAACCAAGGTGATCTATGACACCTCAGATATGGTCTGGCTTGGAGCTCAGAAACGGTCCAGCGTTGGTGTTCGGCTGCAAAAGATACCTCGGATGCAGTCCGACCTTGGAGCTCGGATGCAAGAGGACACCGCCGCACGAGAACAACTTCAAACCCGAGGTGTGGCGTAAAAAATAACAAGGCATTGCTAAAGGCCAAAAACTTAAAGGGGTTCCTCGGATACCCAACGTGTAAACTCTTCAGATTCACTACGGCGATCCTCAAGATCAAAGATGAGAAGATTTGTTGAATCAGTTTTCAAGACCGACGACCGAAGATGAAGAATAGTTCAGGAGAATTGAGGAGCGTCCCCAACTTGAAGACCGGTTCAGGGGGCTACTGACGGTGTCCTGGACTAGGGGGTACTCGCCACGTCATCTCCCGACCAGCTGGATCGGGCCGAGGACCCCATGGCGGTTCACTTATGGGCCACTTCGGGCAGCCCATGCCGCATACAAGGAGGATTCCACAAGACTTGGCGCCCAAGACAAGGACTCCTCTAAACCCTAGGTCGTCGGTGTGTTATATAAACCGAGGCCAGGCTAGTCAATAGATAATCTAATATTCATTAGAACAATCTTGTGGTGGATACATGTACTCTGTACTACACCCCATATGAATACAATCAAAAGCAGGACATAGGGTTTTACCTCCATCAAGAGGGCCCGAACCTTGGTAAAATCTCGTGTCCATGTTACCATCGCTCCAGGACGCCTAGCTTAGGACCCCTACTATGAGATATGTCGGATATAGAACTGACACCATACTGTCTCACCTGTACGCTGATGAAGATCTCAAGCAGATGGGCTTCCAACAGGACTTTGACTGGTCTCAGCCTCATTCAAAGAAATTTAAGAAGGTCAAAGTTCCTCAGCTGGTCGTCGGTTCTTATTCTTCATCACGCGAGACGGATGAAGCTGAAGATTTGAACGACACCGCGGCAGGCCCTACCTCAGTGGACGACCCTAAGAACGCTGGCGCTCCTCCATCGACATCATGATGATATTCTTCAGGGGTGTTAGTCCTCATTTTTTGTCCCTTTTGGTCATTCGATGACAAAGGGGGGGAAATTTGAGTTAGTCTTCAACCCGGTCTTATATATGGGCATTTTTTGGGTTAAGTTACAACTCTTGCTCTTCTGAGGTGTTTGCTCTGATGAGTTGTAAACTTAAGTCCTTTGGTGGTCTGATACTTTTGAACTGCTTTCTGCATGCTTATTTCCTCAAGTACCTTAATGCACGCATGCTGAATTTCGTCAGACACCATATTTCATCATGCATTTCAAATTCTTCATATCATATGTTAAATGCGTGTATTAATTACAAGATATAGGGGGAGATCTCCATGATATTACTCTACAATGTGCACTTGCAATCCAAAGCAAATTCCTCAAATATGCACATCTTCAGGGGGAGTTCTTCTATATCTTGCAATCAAATTCCTCAATATCAGTATTTACATTTCATATGTTTATCCCCGTTGAAAACTTAACCTATTTGTCATCAATCACCAAAAAGGGGGAGATTGTTAGTGCATCTAGTGCCCCTTAGTGATTTTAGTGTATTGAAGACTTATAGGTTAAGGGACTAATGTGTTTGTGAGTGTACACAAGTTCTATAAGTCTATGAGGAGTTTGATATTTACGAGGAAAGTCGACCCATAAAAATGAATGTCTTCAGCTAAAGACTTTGGTTTTCTTGAAGACTTTGAAACTGAGGAAATTGGTGTGACCTTGAAGACTTCGATAGTGATGCAAGAATTATGAAGCGTGAAGACTTTTGTTTTCGTAGTTTCATTTTCTCTTTCTTGAGTCATAGGAAACACTGTACTGTTAAAGGGGGTCGAGGTAAAACTAAGGAAACACTTTCCAAGTGATGCTCATCTCAAAATCCTACACCTACCCAATCCTTTCGAGCGAAGCCACTGGAAATCTCATACAGTTCAGTCAATTTCTTCAGTGACAGAGACGAAGATCTTCTGGTCTCTGAGGAATTTGTTCTGACTGAGGAGTTAGGAATTCGCCAGTGTGGATTGCCTATAAATGAGGAACATGATAGCCCTGAGGAATTTGAGAGCTCAAATTTCCGACCGTTGTTGTGCTACGCGTGAGCTGTCCCAAAATATCCTACCCACCTAACGGTCATATCATTGAAGGGCATTTATGTCTTATCATGTCGGGCTTCTCCCTAGGCTATAAATAGCCACCCCCTATAACCACTAGTTGGTTGGATGCTCTGAGAGAAACTAACACTTGTCATTTAGAGCATCCCATCCTCCAAGGACTTTGAGAGAAAATCATCAGTGAGGAAAAACCCAAACCCAAACACCTACAACCCAAAGTTATTGAGTATCACTAAAGAGATTGTTCCTGTGTGGAACCGACGCTTGTTACCTTTGAGGAATGTGCATCCTCCAGACGGTTAGGCGTCATGGTCTAGAGCATCCAAGAGGAATTGTGGATCACCGAGTGACCAAGTCTGTGAAGGTTTGGAAGTCACCTGTGAAGACTTACCACGAGTGATTGGGCAAGGTCTGTGTGACCTTAGCTCAAGGAGAATACGGTGAGGACTGTGTGTTCTCAGGTTTAAATACCTAGCTGCTCCAACCAGACATACGATTGTCACAGTAGTTGGAACCGTTCTACCAAATCATTGTCGTCACTGAGCTACTGGTTCTATTTCCTCAACCCTTTCATTTCCTCATTTATGTGTTGATGAACTTGATCATTACTGTAAGACTTTGACTGAAGACTTTCTCAATTTCCTCAATCCTAATTCTTCAGTTACTTTGTATTCAGCATGCTTATCCTGTTTACACGCTACCTGTGCTCTGTGCTTGTTTCATATCATCATGATGATTGTGTTACTGCCATGTTATGCTTGCACCTGAGTACTTATTCTACTGCTAGTAGTTCATTACTTAGGTAATTCCTTGATACATCCATTTTTCATCATGCTTTCATATCGATATTTATTGCATTATGGGCTATTATTACACATTATGTCACAACACTTATGTCTTTTCTCTCTTATCTTATAAGGTTTACATGAAGAGGGAGAATGCCGGCAGCTGGAATTCTGGGCTGGAAAAGGAGCAAATATTAGAGACCTATTCTGCACAACTCCAAAAGTCCTGAAACTCCACGAAAGTCAGTTTTGGAATATATTAAAAATATTGGGCGAAGAAAGCACCAGAGGGGGTCCACCCACTGTCCACGAGGGTGGAGGGCGCGCCCTACCCCCTGGGCGTGCCCCCTGCCTCGTGGGCCACCTGGAAGCCCCCCGATGCCCATCTTCTGATATAAGGTGTCTTTTGCCCTGAAAAAATAAGAAGGAAGCTTTCGGGACGAAGCGCCGCCGTCTCGAGGCGGAACCTTGGCGGAAACAATCTACGGCTCCGGCGGAGCTGTTCTGCCGGGGAAACATCCCTCCGGGAGGGGGAAATCGTCACAATCGTCATCACCATCGATCCTCTCAGTGGGAGGGGGTCAATCTCCATCAACATCTTCACCAGCACCATCTCCTCTCAAACCCAAGTTCATCTCTTGTATCTGATCTTTGTCCCAAAACCTCAGATTGGTACCTGTGGTTTGCTAGTAGTGTTGATTACTCCTTGTAGTTGATGCTAGTTGGTTTATTCGGTGGAAGATTATATGTTCAGATCCTTTATGCATATTAATACCCCTCTTATTATGAACATGAATATGATTTGTGATTAGTTACGTTTGTTCCTGAGGACAAGGGAGAAGTCTTGTTATAAGTAGTCATGTGAATTTGGTATTCGTTCGATATTTTGATGAGATGTATGTTGTCTTTCCTCTAGTGGTGTTATGTGAACGTTGACTACATGACACTTCACCATTGTTTGGGCCTAGGGGAAGGCATTGGTAAGTAATAAGTAGATGATGGGTTGCTAGAGTGACAGAAGCTTAAACCCTAGTTTATGCGTTGCTTCATAAGGGGCTGATTTCGATCCATATGTTTCATGCTATGGTTAGGTTTACCTTAATTCTTCTTTCGTAGTTGCCAATGCTTGCGAGAGGGGTTAATCATAAGTGGCATGCTTGTCCAAGGAAGGACAGTACCCAAGCACCGGTCCACCCACATATCAAATTATCAAAGTAACGAACGCGAATCATATGAGCATGATGAAAACTAGCTTGACGATAATTCCCATGTGTCCTCGGGAGCGCTTTCCTTTATATAAGAGTTTGTCCAGGCTTGTCCTTTGCTACAAAAAGGATTGGGCCACCTTGCTGCACCTTTTTTACTTTTGTTACTTGTTACCCGTTACGAATTACCTTATCACAAAACTATCTGTTACCGATAATTTCAGTGCTTGCAGAGAATACCTTACTGAAAACTGCTTGTCATTTCCTTCTGCTCCTCGTTGGGTTCGACACTCCTACTTATCAAAAGGACTACGATAGATACCCTATATTTGTGGGTCATCAAGACTCTTTTCTAGCACCATTGCCAGAGAGTGAAGCGCCTTTGGTAGGTGGATTTGGTAAGGAAAAATTTATATAGTGTGCTGAAATTTACTATCACTTGTTACTATGGAAAATAATCCTTTGAGGGGCTTGTTCGGGGTATCTTCACCCCGACCAGTAGATCAAAGAGTTTGCCCTCAACCTATTGAACCTACTGAAAATGTTTACTTTGAAATTCCTTCGGTTATGATATAGAAACTGCTAGCTAATCCTTTTACAAGAGATGGAACATTACATCCCGATATGCACCTAATCTATGTGGATGAAGTTTGTGGATTATTTAAGCTTGCAGGTATGCCTGAGGATGTTATCAAGAATAAGGGAAAGGCATTGACATGGTTTAGTCTATGTGATGATATTGGATCATGGAACTACAACCGATTGAAATTGGAATTTCATCAGAAGTTTTATCCTATGCATCTGGTTCGTCATGATCATAATTATATATATAATTTTTGGCCTCACAAAGGAAAAGTATCGATCAAGCTTGGGGGAGGCTTAAGTCAATGTTATATTCATGCCCCAATCATGAGCTCTCAAGAGAAATTATTATTCAAAAAAATTATGCTCGGGTTTCTCTCAATAATCGCTCCATGCTCGATACTTCTTGTACTGGTTCTTTTATGATGAAGACTATTGAATTCAGATGGGATTTATTGGAAAGAATTAAACGCAGCTCTGAAGATTGGGAACTCGACGAAGGTAAGGAGTCAGGTATAACACCTAAGTTTGATTGTGTTAAATCTTTTATGGATACCGATGCTTTTCGTGAATTTAGCACTAAATATGGACTTGACTCTGAGATAGTAGCTTCTTTCTGTGAATCATTTGCTACTCATGTTGACCTCCCTAAGGAGAAGTGGTTTAAATATCATCCTCCCATTGAAGTAAAAGTAGTTGAACCTATTAAAGTTGAAGAAAATACTATCATTTATAATGTTGATCATGTTGTTCCTACCGCTTATATTGAGAAACCACCTTTCCCTGTTAGAATAAAGGATCATGTTAAAGCTTCAACTGTGGTTCATAAGAGTAATGCTAGAACACCTACACCCCCTGAGCAAATTAAAGTTGAACCTAGTATTGCTATGGTTAAAGATCTCTTGGTCAATAATATTGAACGGCATGTTATTTACTTCTGTAATGAAGCTGCTAGAATTGCTAGACCCGATACTAAAAATAAACATAGACCTGCTGTAGGCATGCCTGTTGTTTCTGTTAAAATAGGAGATCATTGCTATCATGTCTTATGTGATATGGGTGCTAGTGCGAGTGCAATACCTCATTCTTTATACGAAGAAATTATGCATGATATTGCACCTATTGAGATAGAAGATATTGATGTTACAATTAAGCATGCCAATAGAGATACTATTTCACCAATTGGGACTGTTAGAGATGTTGAAGTCTTGTGTGGGAGAGTTAAATATCCTACTGATTTTCTTGTTCTTGGTTCCCCACAAGATGACTTTTGTCCCATTATATTTGGTAGACCCTTCTTGAATACTGTTAATGCTAAGATAGACTGCGAAAAGGATATTGTTACTGTTGGTTTAGGGGATATGTCTCATGTCTTTAATTTTGCTAAATTTCTTAGACAACCCCATGATAAAGAATTGCCTAGTAAAGATGAAATTATTGGTCTTGCTTCTATTGTCGTGCCTCCTAATGATCCTTTAGAACAATATTTGCTAGACCATGAAAATGATATGTTTATGAATGAAAGAAGGGAAATAGATGAAGTATTCTTTAAACAGGGACCTGTTTTGAAACACAACTTGCCTATTGAAATTCTAGGGGATCCTCCTCCACCCAAGGGTGATCCCGTGTTTGAGCTTAAACCATTACTTGATACTCTTAAATATGCTTATCTTGATGAAAAGAAGATATATCCTGTTATTATTAGTGCTAACCTTTCAGAGCAGGAAGAAGAGAAATTATTGAAAACTCTGAAGAAGCACCGTGCTGCTATTGGATATACTCTTGATGATCTTAAGGGCATTAGTCCCACTCTATACCAACACAAAATAAAATTGGAGAAAGACGCTAAACCGGTTGTTGATCATTGTGTTCCTAAGAAGGGAGGTATTACTGTTGTTCCTAATGATAAAGACGAATTGATCCCACAAAGAATTGTTACAGGATATAGAATGGTAATTGATTTCCGCAAATTAAATAAAGCAACTAGAAAGGATCATTACCCTTTACCTTTTATTGATCAAATGCTAGAAAGATTATCCAAACATACACATTTTTGCTTTCTAGATGGTTATTCTGGTTTCACTCAGATACCTGTGTCAAAAGAGGATCAGGAAAAGGCCACTTTTACTTGCCCTTTCGGTACCTTTGCTTATAGACGTATGCCTTTTGGTTTATGTAATGCACCTGCTACCTTTCAAAGATGTATGAATGCTATATTCTCTGACTTTTGTTAAAAGATTGTAGAGGTTTTCATGGATGATTTCTCCGTGTATGGAACTTCCTCTGCTGATTGCTTAAGCAACCTTGATTGAGTTTTGCAGAGATGTGAAGAAACTAATCTTGTCTTGAATTGGGAGAAGTGCCACTTTATGGTTAATGAAGGTATTGTTTGGGGCATAAAATTTCTGAAAGAGGTATTGAAGTTGATAAAGCTAAAGTTGATGTTATTGAAAAGATGTCGTGTGATACGTCTCCAACGTATCTATAATTTATGAAGTATTCATGCTATTATATTATCTGCTTTGGATGTTTATGGGCTTTACTAAACACTTTTATATTGTTTTTGGGACTAACCTATTAACCCAGAGCCCAGTGCCAGTTTTTGTTTTTTCCCTTGTTTCAGTGTTTCGCAGAAAAGGAATATCAAACAGAGTCCAAACGGAATGAAACCTTCGGGACCATGATTTTTGGAACGAACGTGATCCAGGAGACTTGGAGTTGAAGTCAAGGAAGCTTCGAGGTGGCCACAAGGCAGGGAGGCGCGCCTGCCCCCCCCTAGGCGTGCCCCCCACCCTCATGGTCCCCTCGTGGCTCCCCTGACCGACTTCTTTCGCCTATATATCCATATACCCTAAAAACATCGGGGAACACAATAGATCGAGAGTTCTGCCACCGCAAGCCTCTGTAGCCACCAAAAACCAATCGGGACCCTGTTTCGGCACCCTGCCGGAGGGGGGATCCCTCACCGGTGGCCATCTTCATCATCCCGGCGCTCTCCATGATGAGGAGGGAGTAGTTCACCCTCGGGGCTGAGGGTATGTACCAGTAGCTATGTGTTTGATCTCTCTCTCGTGTTCTTGATTTGGCACGATCTTGATGTATCGCGAGCTTTGCTATTATAGTTGGATCTTATGATGTTTCTCCCCCTCTACTCTCTTGTAATGGATTGAGTTTTCCCTTTGAAGTTATCTTATCGGATTGAGTCTTTAAGGATTTGAGAACACTTGATGTATGTCTTGTGTGGGATACCCTTGGTGACAATGGGGTATTCTATTGATTCACTTGATGTATGTTTTGGTGATCAACTTGCGGGTTCCATGACCTTGGGAATCTATGCATAGGGGTTGGCACACGTTTTCGTCTTGACTCTCCGGTAGAAACTTTGGGGCACTCTTTGAAGTTCTATGTGTTGGTTGAATAGATGAATCTGAGATTGTGTGATGCATATCGTATAATCATACCCACGGATACTTGAGGTGACATTGGAGTATCTAGGTGACATTAGGGTTTTGGTTGATTTGTGTCTTAAGGTGTTATTCTAGTACGAACTCTATGATAGATTGAACGGAAAGAATAGCTTCGTGTTATTTTACTACGGACTCTTGAATAGATCGATCAGAAAGGATAACTTTGAGGTGGTTTCGTACCCTACCATAATCTCTTCGCTTGTTCCCCGCTATTAGTGACTTTGGAGTGACTCTTTGTTGCATGTTGAGGGATAGTTATATGATCCAATTATGTTATTATTGTTGAGATAACTTGCACTAGTGAAAGTATGAACCCTATGCCTTGTTTCCTAGCATTGCAATACCGTTTTCGCTCACTTTTATCATTAGTTACTTGCTGTTTTTATATTTTTAGATTACAAAAACCTATATCTACCATCCATATTGCATTTGTATCACCATCTCTTCGCCGAACTAGTGCACCTATACAATTTACCATTGTATTGGGTGTGTTGGGGACACAAGAGACTTTGTTATTTGGTTGCAGGGTTGCTTGAGAGAGACCATCTTCATCCTACGCCTCCCACGGATTGATAAACCTTAGCTCATCCACTTGAGGGAAATTCGCTACTGTCCTACAAACCTCTGCACTTGGAGGCCCAACAACGTCTACAAGAAGAAGGTTGTGTAGTAGACATCATCGTATCCTAAGGACATTAAAGGTATAAGAAGTTTCCTTGGTCATGCCGGTTTTATAGGAGGTTCATTAAAGACTTCTCAAAAATTTCTAGGCCTGTGACTAATCTCTTACAAAAAGATGTTCCTTTTGTCTTTGATGATGATTGTGTAGAAGCATTTGAAATACTTAAGAAAGCCTTGATTTCTACACCTATTGTTCAGCCACCTGATTGGAATTTGCCCTTTGAAATTATGTGTGATGCTAGTGATTATGTTGTAGGTGCTATTCTAGGACAAAGAGTTGATAAGAAATTAAATGTTATCCAATATGCTAGTAAAACTCTAGACAGTGCCCAGAGAAATTATGCTACTACTGGAAAATAATTTTTAGCAGTTGTATTTGCTTGTGATAAGTTCAGACCTTATATTGTTGATTCTAAAGTAACTGTTCACACTGATCATGCTGCTATTAAATACCTTATGGAAAAGAAAGATGCTAAACCTAGACTTATTAGATGGGTTCTCTTGCTACAAGAATTTGATTTGCATATTATTGATAGAAAGGGAGCTGAGAACCCCGTTGCAGACAACTTATCTAGGTTAGAGAATGTTCTTGATGACCCACTACCCATTGATGATAGCTTTCCTGATGAACAATTAGCTGTCATAAATGCTTCTCGTACTGCTCCATGGTATGCTGACTATGCTAATTACATTGTTGCTAAATTTATACCACCTAGTTTCACATACCAGCAAAAGAAAAGGTTTTTCTATGATTTAAGACATTACTTCTGGGATGACCCACACCTTTATAAAGAAGGAGTAGATGGTGTTATTAGACATTGTGTACCTGAGCATGAACAGGAACAAATCCTACACAAGTGTCACTCCGAGGCTTATGGAGGACACCACGCTGGAGATAGAACTGCACATAAGGTATTGCAATTCGGTTTTTATTGGCCTACTCTTTTTAAAGATGCCCGTAAGTTTGTCTTGTCTTGTGATGAATGTCAAAGAATTGGTAATATTAGTAGACGTCAAGAAATGCCTATGAACTATTCACTTGTTATTGAACCATTTGATGTTTGGGGCTTTGATTATATGGGATCGTTTCCTTCCTCTAATGGGTATACACATATTTTAGTTATTGTTGATTACGTTAATAAGTGGGTAGAAGCTATTCCAACTAGTAGTGCTGATCATAACACCTCTATTAAGATGCTTAAAGAAGTTATTTTTTCGAGGTTTGGAGTCCCTAGATACTTAATGACTGATGGTGGTTCACATTTTATTCATGGTGCTTTTCGTAAAATGCTTGCTAAGTATGATGTTAATCATAGAATTGCATCTCCATACCACCCACAGTCTAGTGGTCAAGTAGAACTAAGTAATAGAGATTAAATTAATTTTGCAAAAGACTGTTAATAGATCTAGAAAGAATTGGTCCAAGAAACTTGATGATGCATTATGGGCCTATAGAACTACATATAAAAATCCTATGGGTATGTCTCCGTATAAAATGGTTTATGGAAAAGCATGTCACTTACCTCTCAAACTAGAACATAAGGCATATTGGGCCATTAAAGAGCTCAATTATGATTTCAAACTTGCTTGTGAGAAGAGACTATTTGACATTAGCTCACTTGATGAGTGGAGAACCCAGGCCTATGAGAATGCCAAACTGTTTAAAGAAAAAGTTAAAAGATGGCATGACAAAAGGATACAAAAGCGTGAGTTTAATGTAGGTCATTATGTTCTGCTATACAACTCTCGTTTAAGATTTTTTGCAGGAAAACTCCTCTCTAAATGGGAAGGTCCTTATGTTATCAAGGAGGTCTATCGTTCTGGTGCCATAAAAATCAACAACTTCGAAGGCACAAATCCGAAGGTGGTGAACAGTCAAAGAATCAAACATTATATCTCAGGTAATCCTATAAATGTTGAAACCAATGTTATTGACATCGTAACTCCGGAGGAGTACATAAGGGACACTTTCCAGAATGTTTCAGACTCCGAAAAGGAATAGGTATGTGGTACGGTAAGTAAACCGACTCCAAAACAGTTCTAATAGCAGTTTTTCTCCGTTTTGGAATATTTAAAAATTAGGAAAATAAGAAGTAGTCCAAAAGGGACACGAGGCATCCATGAGGGTTGAGGGCGCGCGCCCCTGCCTCGTGGGCACCTCGTGTGCCCTCCGGACTCCGTCTTCTTGCCCGATACTTCTTTTGGTCGGTAAAAATTCATTATATAATCTCCCGAAGGTTTTGACCACCGTACCATGACACAATCCTCTGTTTTTGTTTTGAGTTGTTTCTGCCGCACACTAGAGCAATATGCCATCCCAAGATTCGGAGGGAGAAAGCTATGTGGCTGATTACCTTGCAGACCCTAAGGTCTACGGGGACTTGGAGCATTGTTCTTGGACCACGGAGGAAGAAGACTATGATCCTAGGGGAAAGGAGGAGACGATCTCAGATGAAGATGAAGTCCCATTACCTCAACCTGGGGACATGCATGTGGAGTTCAAAAAGTCAAGCCTCCCTGATAGGGCAAAGAAACCTAAGATTGAGTTTATCCCTTTTCGCCTCTTGCAGGAGAACAAACAGGAACTATGCAAAAAGATATTAAGCCTTGAGCAGGAGATCGATAACCTAAGGGAGCAAAATTCTATCCTCAAGCGCAAATTAAGGAAGAAGCCTACGTCATCAGCAACTCCATCATCACCACCTCCGAAGAAAGAGACATAAATACATGGGTATGGGCACTCCCCTTGGCAACTACCAAGCTTGGGGGAGGTGCCTCAGTATCGTATCACCATCACACTTCTATCTTTACCGTTTTTGTTAGTTCGATCCTTTTGGTCATATCTAGATCTAGTAGAATAAAGTTTAGTATGATCTAGCTTTGAGTTTTTGTGTTGATCCTTATCTATGTAATCGAGTCTGTGAGCTATATATAATAAAGATTAGTGGGGCTTGGTTATTTTGCTATGATCTTGAGGGAATAAAAGAAAAAAGAAAGAATAAAAAGAAATAAAGAGATCATATTGGTCTTATGGAGAGTAATGACTTCACATATAAAGAGTATGATGAATAAAAGTTGTTGGGAGTTGACAAACATAGTTTTGGTCATCGTTGCAATTAATAGGAAGTAATAAAGAAAGAGAGGTTTTCACATATAAATATAGTATCTTGGACATCCTTTATGACTGTGAGCACTCATTAAAATATGACATGCTAAAAGGTTGATGTTGGACAAGGAAGACAACGTAATGGGTTATGTTTTCTTACATCCGAAATAAATTATATTGTCATGGATCATCCAACATGTTGAGCTTGCCTTTCCCCCTCATGCTAGCCAAATTCTTTGAACCAAGTCGAGATACTACTTGTGCTTCCAAATATCCTTAAACCCAGTTTTGCCGTGAGAGTCCACCATATCTACCTATGGATTGAGTAAGATCCCTCAAGCAAGTTGTCATTGTTGCAAGCAATAAAAATTGCTCTCTAAATATGTATGATCTATTAGTGTGGAGAAAATAAGCTTTATACGAGCTTGTGATATGGAAGAAATAAAAGTGACGGACTGCATAATAAAGGTCCCTATCACAAGTGGCAATATAAAGTCATGTTCTTTTGCATTAAGATTTTGTGCATCCAACCATAAAAGCACATGACAACCTCTGCTTCCCTCTGCGAAGGGCCTATCTTTTATTTTTGTCTTATACCATATACAAGAGTCATGGTGATCTTCACCTTTCCTTTTTTACACTTTATCCTTTGGCAAGCACTATGTGTTGGAAAGATCCTGATATATATATCCAATTGGATGTGGGTTTCCATAAAGCATTATTGTTGATGTTACCCTTGAGGTAAAAGGTTGGGAGGCAAAACTATAAGCCCCTATCTTTCTCTGTGTCCGATTAAAACTTCATACCCATAAGTATTGCATGAGTGTTAGTAATTGTGAAAGACTAAATGATAGTTGAGTATGTGGACTTGCTGAATAACTCTTTCCGATGTTATGATAAATTGCAATTGCTTCAATGACTGAGATTATAGTTTGCTAGTTTCTCAATGAAGTTTCTGATTCATACTTTACATTGTGAATATATTGTTACTTCAGCATAAGAAATCATATGACAATATATATGTTGCTATTCTAAGAATGATCATGATGCCCTCATGTTCGTATTCTATTTTATCGACACCTCTATCTCTAAACATGTGGACATATTTTTTGATACCGGCTTCCGCTTGAGGACAAGCGAGGTCTAAGCTTGGGGGAGTTGATACGTCCATTTTGCATCATGCTTTCATATCGATATTTATTGCATTATGGGCTGTTATTACACATTATGTCACAATACTTATGCCTTTTCTCTCTTATTTTATAAGGTTTACATGAAGAGGGAGAATGCCGGCAGCTAGAATTCTGGGCTGGAAAAGGAGCAAATATTAGAGACCTATTCTGCACAACTCCAAAAGTCCTGAAACTCCACGAAAGTAAGTTTTGGAATATATTAAAAATATTGGCGAAGAAAGCACCAGAGGGGGTCCACCCACTGTCCACGAGGGTGGAGGGCGCGCCCTCTGCCTCGTGGGCCACCTGGAAGCCCCCCGATGCCCATCTTCTGATATAAGGTGTCTTTTGCCCTGAAAAAATAATAAGGAAGCTTTCGGGACGAAGCGCCGCCGTCTCGAGGCGGAACCTTGGCGGAAACAATCTAGGGCTCCGGTGGAGCTGTTCTGCCGGGGAAACATCCCTCCGTGTAGCGACCAGACCTCAAATGGCCTGTGCTGCTGTGCACCAGTGTCATCCCTGGATCAGTAATGCTGACACGCATAGTACAAATGGAGGATTTATAACAGAGTAGCAATCACACACTTATTACATCGAATATCTCCGAAGAGATTAAGTATAAACATGGCTTAAGGCCATCTAATAACGATAACAGCGGAAGACTTGGAAGATAAGTGAGTCCATCAACTCCAGCGGCATCACTGAGTATAAGACCACGACCTAAGGCTCCTTACTCGTCGTCTGAAAAGTCTGCAACATGAAACGTTGCAGCCCGAAACGGGTCAGCACATAGAATATGCTGGCAAAGTAACACATAGAGAACAATGATAATGCTATACTATATGCATATATGGCTGGTGGAAAGGCTCTATGGTTACAGTTTTGCAAAAGCCAATTTTTCCCTACTTCAAAGGAATAAATTTTATTTAACTATCATGGTGGTTGAAACATTCAGAAGGTACCTCCAACTCAATCCCAATTAAGTGTCATCATTAACCCAACAAAATTAATTATAAGTATCACGGTGATGAGATTCAAATGATAATCCAGGTACTAGATACTCAAGTTGTCCATAACCGGGGACACGGCTAATCATGATCAGTTTGTACACTCTGCAGAGGTTTGTGCACTTTTCCCCACAAGACTCGATCGCCTCCGCTTGATTCTCGCACTACATGATGTTTGAGAAACGGATGACCGAGACACAGTCTTTCAGAAACAATCACTCTTTACTCTGGATGGACCGGTACACCTACTTTCCCCTACATCTGCTAGTCCACCTCTTCAAGAGATCCTGTAACCTACTCAGCTATGCTAGAGCCCATAATAGCTTGCGGCTGCACACGGAAGGTTCTAGCATGAATAATCTTATGATCCCTTTGAGCCTGGGTGGCGGACCTTATACAAACAGACAACACTGGGTTCTCCAGGTGCCTCAATCCACCCAGATGTGAGTTTTAGTTGCCACCTTAAGTGGAACCATTATTAAACATCTCACAACTGTCATGAATATCACTCAAACCCAATCCACGTCTACGAGCATAGCATGGCATATAATAGCAACGTAGAAGTAACTCCCAAGGGTTTGATAAATAAACAGGTAATAGGTACTACCTCAACTACTTCCCAATACCCACAGTTTAATTAGATCCTAATCATGCAATGTGTTTGAGGAATAGATCTAATGCAATAAAAAAACTGGGTATGAACGGGGTATGATCAAAGTGTTACTTGCCTTGCTGATGATCCGCAAAACCTAACGAGTCGAAGTAACAAGCGGCACACTCCGGGTACTCTATCGCAAACAAACAAGCATACAATCAGTACTCAACTAATGCACAGGTAAAACTCGAATGAAAGATCCAACCAGAAAGTTCAACTTAAGAACTCCGGTTCGCAAAAAGAATCAACTCGAAAGAAGCAACGAAAGTCAAACGGCGAAAGAAAGAAACTTCGTTTGCTAATCTGGATCTAGGTCAAATTTTACTGTAGCAAAAACTTGTTTGAGTAGGTTAAACGGAAAGAGAATTTCGAGACGAAACTCTAGGCGCTTGAATCACCTGATTCCGATAAACGAGCGAAAAGTTAAACAGATTCGAAAATTCGATCGGAAATCGAATCTGAGAAAATAACGAGAAAATCCGACGAAAAAGAAAAACGGACAAACGGTTAAATAACGGACGTTCGTTAACAGAGAAAACCGATGAACGCGTTCGTTAAAACGAACGGTTCGATGAACGCTCGCGAAATAAGAAAACCGAAAAAACCGATCTAGGGTTTTTTTTTAAAAACAAAAGGTTTTTTTTTTACAGAAAACCGGTCAACACGAGACGACCGGCGGCAGCAGTACCTCGGCGGGGGCTCCGGCGAGGGGCTCCGGCGGGCGGGGCTCGGCGGCGAGGGGTGCGGGCTCGGGGGGGTGCTCCGGCGGGCGAGGGGGCGGCGGCTCCGGCGTCTCCCGGCGGCGGCGGCGAGGCAAAAAGCGGCGGCGGGCTCCTCCGGCAGCGGTGACGAGGAAAACGGAGGGGGGGTGCGGGCGGCTTGGGGAAGGGGCTACCGAGGCGGTGGCGGCATCGTGGCGATGGCGGACTCCGGCGGCGTCGCGTCGTGGGGAGAGAGGAGAGGGGCGACGGCGGGCCGTCGGCTGGGCTCGGCCTAGTCGGCGCGGGCGCGGTTTTTTTTTTTTTTAATAAGTTCCGCGGAAAATATTGCATAGAAAAATAAATAAAAATCAGAAAAATATGAAATAAATTTTCCCCGTCTAGTTAGAAAATCTAGAATAGGGTGAACATTTTTAAAATCAAAAAACAATACTTTGAAAACATGCATATTTTTAAATGCAATAAAAATTGCAAATAAAATCCAAATAAATTCCAAATAATGATTTTAACATTTTTCCTCCAGTATTTCAATGTTTTGGAGAAGTCATATTTTCTCCTCTCATTTATTTTAAAATGAAATATTTTTCCGGAGAGAAAATGATTAAAATCCCAATCCTCGTTTGAAAAATCAAATAAGAAAATTTGAGAAAATCCCCAACTCTCTCCGAGGGTCCTTGAGTTGCTTAGGATTTATCGAGGATTTGTCAAAATGCAACAAAACATGATATGCAAATGATGATCTATGTATAACATTCCAAATTGAAAATTTGGGATGTTACAAACCTACCCCCCTTAAGATGAATCTCGCCCTCGAGATTCGGGTTGGCTAGAAAACAGGTGGGAGTGGTTTTTCCGTAGATCTTCCTCTCGCTCCCAGGTGGCCTCATCTTCTGTGTGGTGACTCCACTGGACTTTGCAAAACTTGATAACCTTGTTGCGGGTAACTCGGCTGGCATACTCGAGAATCTTAACTGGTTTCTCCTCATAGGTCAAATCACTTTCCAACTGAATCGCTTCGAGTGGCACAGTATCTCTCAGCGGTATCTCAGCCATCTCTGCGTGGCATTTCTTCAACTGCGAAACATGAAATACATCATGAACTTCAGGCAATCCTTCGGGCAATTCTAGCTTATAGGCAACTTCTCCCATACGTTCCAACACTCTGTATGGTCCGATAAAACGGGGCGCTAACTTTCCCTTAACTCCAAAGCGCTTTACTCCTCGAAGTGGCGATACCCGAAGATACACTCTGTCTCCGACTTCGTGAACTGTCTCCTTGCGTTTAGAATCAGCATAACTCTTCTGCCTGGACTGGGCTACCTTGAGCCTATCGCGAATCAACTTCACTTTCTGTTCAGACTCCTTAATCAAATCCGGTCCAAACAACTGACGGTCTCCAACTTCGTCCCATAACAACGGTGTTCTACACCTCCTTCCGTACAAAGCTTCGAAAGGGGCCATCTTCAAACTGGTTTGATAACTGTTGTTATACGAAAACTCCGCATATGGCAAATTGTCGTCCCAACTAGATCCATAATCTAGTGCACATGCTCTCAACATGTCCTCCAAAATCTGGTTGACTCTCTCAGTCTGTCCATCTGTCTGTGGGTGAAATGCTGTACTAAATTCCAGCCTGGTTCCCAATGTTTCATGTAACTGCTTCCAAAACTTCGAGGTAAATTGGGTTCCTCTGTCTGATACAATGGTCCTCGGTACTCCATGCAAACATACTATCCTGGTCATGTATATCTTTGCCAACTTAGCACTGGTGTAAGTGGTCTTCACTGGAATGAAATGAGCCACTTTCGTCAAACGGTCGACTACAACCCATATCGAGTCATAGCCTGAATGAGTCCTGGGTAATCCTGTGATAAAATCCATGCCTATTTTATCCCACTTCCATTCGGGTATCGGCAATGGCTGTAGCAATCCTGCTGGCTTCTGATGCTCTGACTTCACTCTCTGACATACATCACAAACTGCTACATACTCCGCAATATCCTTCTTCATTCCGGTCCACCAGAAAGTATTCTTCAAATCCAAATACATCTTGGTATTCCCTGGGTGAATCGAGTACGGTGAATCATGGGCTTCTTGCAAAATCAACTTCTTGATCTCCGGATCATTTGGCACATATACGCGGTCCTCGAACAATAAGGTATCGTGCTCATCCTCACGAAATCCCTTGGCTTTTCCTTTGCTCATCTTCTCCTTTATCTCTTCAATCTCCTTGTCTGTCTTCTGAGCTTCTCTGATCCTTTCCATCAAGGTAGACTGAATCTCCAATGTCGCTAAATAGCCTCTAGGGACTATCTCCAAACATAGCTCGCGTAGGTCCTCGGCTAACTTCTGAGGTAACTCTCCTGTCATGAGGGTGTTGACATGACTCTTGCGGCTCAACGCGTCGGCTACTACGTTAGCCTTTCCGGGGTGATAATGCAATCTCATATCATAGTCTTTGATGAGCTCCAACCATCTTTCTCTGTCTGAGGTTTAACTCCTTCTGCGTGAAAATGTACTTCAAACTCTTGTGATCCGTGTACACTTCACAATGGTTTCCAATGAGAAAATGTCTCCATGTCTTCAATGCATGCACCACGGCTGCTAATTCCAAATCATGCGTAGCATAATTCTTCTCATGGGGTTTAAGTTGTCGTGAAGCATACGAAACAACTCTTCCTTCCTGCATAAGCACTGCTCCAAGTCCTCGACGAGAAGCGTCGCAATAAACTTCATAGTCCTTGCGTTGATCTGGCAGAATCAACACTGGTGATGTAACCAATCGTTTCTTCAACTCTTGGAAACTAGCTTCACATTCCTCAGTCCAATTGAATTTGGTGTCCTTCTTCAATAGCTCAGTCATGGGCTTAGCAATCCTTGAGAAATTCTCGATAAATCTCCGGTAGTATCCTGCCAGTCCAAGAAAACTCCGGATTTCTCCAACTGTCGTGGGTGATTCCCAACTTGTCACTGTGTCAACCTTGGCAGGGTCTACTGCTATTCCTTCTCCAGAAATAACATGTCCAAGGAATCCAACTTCCTTCAACCAAAATTCACATTTGCTGAACTTGGCATATAACTGATGTTCTCTGAGCTTCTCAAGTACCAATCGCAAATGCTCCTCATGCTCTTCTTCATCCTTGGAAAAGATTAAAATATCATCAATAAACACCACGACAAACTTATCCAAAAACTCCATAAACACTTTGTTCATCAGGTTCATGAAATAGGCCGGTGCGTTAGTCAGTCCAAATGACATAACGGTATACTCATACAATCCATATCTGGTGGTAAATGCCGTCTTGGGTATATCCTGCTCTCGAATCTTTAACTGATGGTATCCTGATCGTAGATCGATCTCGGAAAATACTTTAGCTCCTTGCAGGCGGTCAAAAAAATCATTGATCATCGGCAGTGGGTACTTGTTTTTGATGGTCACTTCATTCAATCCTCGGTAATCAACAACCATCCTTAGTGATCCATATTTCTTCTCTACTAGAAGTATTGGTGATCCCCAAGGTGACGAACTTGGGCGAATATAGCCTTTATCCAGTAACTCCTTGATCTGCTTCTTAATTTCCTCCAAATCCTTTGCGGGCATCCTGTACGGTCTCTTAGATATTGGCCCTGTGCCTGGCAAAAGTTCAATCAAGAACTCAATGTCTCTATCTGGTGGCATGCCTGGCAACTCTTCTGGAAATACATCCGGATAGTCCTTCACCACTGGTACTTCCTCCTGTACAACTCCTGATAAGGAATTCACTTGAGTCCTCTTCGGCATGTGCCTGGATACATACTTGATCCTTTTTCCTTCCGGGGTGGTAAGCAAAATTGTCTTGCTGGCACAATCGATGTTTCCTCCATACAACGATAGCCAATCCATTCCCAAAATCACATCCAAGCCTTGCGATTCCAAAACAATGAGGTCTGTAGGGAAAACATGCCTTCCAATGGCCAACGGTATCTGAAAACATCCTTGGGTGGCCATATACTCTGCTCCTGGCGAGGTTACTAACATGGGGCTTTTGAGGACTTGGGTGGACATCTTAAACTTGTTTACGAATCCCCTTGATATGTATGAATGCGATGCACCAGTATCGAAAAGAACAGTTGCAGTAAATGACTTAACCAAAAACTTACCTATTACTGCATCAGGCTGAGCTTCAATCTCCTCCACGCTCACGTGGTTCACATGTCCTTTGTTGAACGGGTTCGGCTTCTTCCCAGAGCTTCCATTGCCATTTCCATTTTGGGCTTCGGGACAATCAGTAGCGTAATGTCCCGTCTTCTGGCACTTGAAACAAGTAATGTGACTTAGATCTCTCTTGGTTGGGGTAGATGGGTTGGTGCGGTTCTGTCCGTTTCCTCCCCCATTCCCATTACCATTCTTGGAGCCATTATGGTTGTGCGAACTACCTCCTCCATGGGTATGCTGAAACTGTCCTCCCAACTTCGGGGTAAATCGTGGCTTCTGCTGGGCTCCAGAATTGTACTTCCCTTGTCCATACTTCCTCTTGCGGTTTTCAATCTGCTGTTGCTTCCCTTCAATCATGAGAGCTCTATCTACCAGCTCCTGGTAGTTGTTGAAAGTTGCTACCATCAACTGCATACTCAGCTCATCATTCAATCCTTCCAGAAACTTCTCCTGCTTGGCAGCATCCGTAGCAACGTCATCTGGTGCATAACGTGCTAACTTACTGAAATCTTCCACATACTGGCCTACGGTGCGTCCTCCTTGGCGTAGGTTGCGAAACTCACGCTTCTTCATAGCCATAGCTCCTGCTGAAACATGAGCTGTACGGAAAGCTTGCTGAAACTGGTCCCATGTGACAGTGTCAATAGGGTGCGTGGCTGTATAATTCTCCAACCATGATGCTGCGGGTCCATCAAGCTGATGTGCGGCAAAACGCACTCTTTCCACATCTGTGCATCCTGCAGTGGTCAACTCCCTTCCAACTTTGCGGAGCCAATCATCTGCTACAATCGGCTCGGTGCTACTGGAAAACACCGGCGGTTTTAGCCTTAAGAAACGGGCTAAGTGATC
This sequence comes from Triticum aestivum, assembly GCF_018294505.1. Classification (NCBI taxonomy): domain Eukaryota; kingdom Viridiplantae; phylum Streptophyta; class Magnoliopsida; order Poales; family Poaceae; genus Triticum; species Triticum aestivum. The sequence continues at coordinate 88,442,734 of NC_057796.1, read as the reverse complement.
AACAGGTGGTGGTGGTGGTGGGTTGTTGTTGCCTTGGTTCTGAACTAACACTTGCATTAGGGCATTCTGTTGCTGAATCAACTGGGTGATCTCTGGCGGGAAAACAAAACCGGTGTCGCGTCTCGGAGGCATCTGATAGGTTTAGAAAAGATGAGAATTAAGAATAGAATGAGGTCTAGAGAGAAAACACTACCCATATGCTCATGAGACAAATTCAATCAATATCACTCAATCAATCCAAACAAGGCAAAACAATCGATCTAACTAACGTTACAAAGTGCTTGAGCTATACTACTAAATGGGGGAAAAACTACTACTGATATGGTAGTCTACTAAAAATTCTGATCCGTTGAAGACTCCATGATGTCTGCTCCAGCTTCATCAATCCATTCCTCTTCACTTGGTTCCGAGTCGGTGTCGTCGATGATGATGTAGTTATCCGGACAAGTGCATTTGTCGACTTCTGCTTTTGGCACTGGATTTCCCACGGATGCTCCAATCTTATTCTCCAGGTCGTCAATCTTCCCGACTAGTGCGTTGATTTCCTCCAAGTAATCTTCGCGTGTAGCCTTGAGTTCTTCTTGGAGTTCCTTGATCTTCGTGAATGCCTTCTTCAGTTCTTCCTTGTCCGTGCATATCTGGTTCTCCTGGCGTCGAATATGTTGGTTCTGCTCCTGGATGAAAGCTGCAATTGATCCATCCTTCTTGGTCTTGATCATCTCCCATTGCGCGTCTCGACGTCCACAAATCTGATAAATTGTATCCTTAAGCTCCTGATGATAGACTTCTCCAATGCGTCCCATGGCGATGTGTGCGGCCATGCTCTTCCCTAAACTCCAAGTTGGTGCTTCGAAAACCAATCTTATGGGTTCCGTAATTGGCGCAAACGTTCTTCCTGGAATGATAACTTGAATCTTCCAGCTCTCCTCTTCAGGTAATGTAGCGTTGTAGGTTCCGGTGACGCTTGGTATTCCTATGTTCAAGTACTTGGTGACTTCCTTCAAGTGTCGTCCAAACGGCGTGTCTTCATCTGGTTGCATGAACTTGCTCCTTGCATTCGCCATTCCTAAAAGAGTAGAAAGTGGAGAGGAGTCAGAAATGAGAAGAGAGAAGCTTTCTAGGGCTTAAGCTTAGTGGTCGTGTCCTACAGTCAGCGTGTGCTCTGATACCAACTTTGTAGCGACCAGACCTCAAATGGCCTGTGCTGCTGTGCACCAGTGTCATCCCTGGATCAGTAATGCTGACATGCACAGTACAAATGGAGGATTTATAACAGAGTAGCAATCACACACTTATTACATCGAATATCTCCGAAGAGATTAAGTATAAACATGGCTTAAGGCCATCTAATAACGATAATAGTGGAAGACTTGGAAGATAAGTGAGTCCATCAACTCCAGCGGCATCACTGAGTATAAGACCACGACCTAAGGCTCCTTACTCGTCGTCTGAAAAGTCTGCAACATGAAACGTTGCAGCGTGAAATGGGTCAGCACATAGAATATGCTGGCAAAGTAACACATAGAGAACAATGAACAATGATAATGCTATACTATATGCATATATGGCTGGTGGAAAGGCTCTATGGTTACAGTTTTGCGAAAAGCCAATTTTTCCCTGCTTCAAAGGAATAAATTTTATTTAACTATCATGGTGGTTGAAACATTGAGAAGGTACCTCCAACTCAATCCCAATTAAGTGTCATCATTAACCCAACAAAATTAATTATAAGTATCACGGTGATGAGATTCAAATGATAATCCAGGTACTAGATACTCAAGTTGTCCATAACCGGGGACATGGCTAATCATGATCAGTTTGTACACTCTGCAGAGGTTTGTGCACTTTTCCCCACAAGACTCGATCGCCTCTGCTTGATTCTCGCACTACATGATGTTTGAGAAACGGATGACCGAGACACAGTCTTTCAGAAACAATCACTCTTTACTCTGGATGGACCGGTACACCTACTTTCCCCTACATCTGCTAGTCCACCTCTTCAAGAGATCCTGTAACCTACTCAGCTATGCTAGAGCCCATAATAGCTTGTGGCTGCACACGGAAGTTTCTAGCATGAATAATCTTATGATCCCTTTGAGCCTGGGTGGCGGACCTTATACAAACAGACAACACTGGGTTCTCCAGGTGCCTCCATCCACCCAGATGTGAGTTTTAGTTGCCACCTTAAGTTGAACCATTATTAAACATCTCACAACTGTCATGAATATCACTCAAACCCAATCCACGTCTACGAGCATAGCATGGCATATAATAGCAACGTAGAAGTAACTCCCAAGGGTTTGATAAATAAACAGGTAATAGGTACTACCTCAACTACTTCCCAATACCCACAGTTTAATTAGATCCTAATCATGCAATGTGTTTGAGGAATAGATCTAATGCAATAAAAACTGGGTATGAACGGGGTATGATCAAAGTGTTACTTGCCTTGCTGATGACCCGCAAAACCTAACGAGTCGAAGTAACAAGCGGCACACTCCGGGTACTCTATCGCAAACAAACAAGCATACAATCAGTACTCAACTAATGCACAGGTAAAACTCGAATGAAAGATCCAACCAGAAAGTTCAACTTAAGAACTCCGGTTTGCAAAAAGAATCAACTCGAAAGAAGCAACGAAGGTCAAACGGCGAAAGAAAGAAACTTTGTTTGCTAATCTAGATCTAGGTCAAATTTTACTGTAGCAAAAACTTGTTTGAGTAGGTTAAACGGAAAGAGAATTTCGAGACGAAACTCTAGGCGCTTGAATCACCTGATTCCGATAAACGAGCGAAAAGTTAAACAGATTCGAAAATTCGATCGGAAATCGAATCTTAGAAAATAACGAGAAAATCCGACGAAAAAGAAAAACGGACGAACGGTTAAATAACGGACGTTCATTAACAGAGAAAAACCGATGAACGCGTTCGTTAAAACGAACGGTTCGATGAACGCTCGCGAAATAAGAAAACCGAAAAAAAACCGATCTAGGGTTTTTTTTAAAACAAAAGGTTTTTTTACAGAAAACCGGTCAACACGAGACGACCGGCGGCAGCAGTACCTCGGCGGGGGCTCCGGCGAGGGGCTCCGGCGGGCGGGGCTCGGCGGCGAGGGGTGCGGGCTCGGGGGGGTGCTCCGGCGGGCGAGGGGGCGGCGGCTCCGGCGTCTCCCGGCGGCGGCGGCGAGGCAAAAAGCGGCGACGGCGGCGGGCTAGATGCGGCGGCGGCGGCGGGCTCCTTCGGCGGCGGTGACGAGGAAAACGGAGGGGGGGTATTTATGAGGGGGGGTGCGGGCGGCTTGGGGAAGGGGCTACCGAGGCTGTGGCGGCGTCGTGGCGATGGCGGACTCCGGCGGCGTCGCGTCGTGGGGAGAGAGGAGAGGGGCGACGGGCGGGCCGTCGGCTGGGCTCGGCCCAGTCGGCGCGGGCGCGGTTGTTTTTTTTTTAAATAAGTTCCGCGGAAACTATTGCATAGAAAAATAAATAAAAATCATAAAAATATGAAATAAATTTTTCCCGTCTAGTTAGAAAATCTAGAATAGGGTGAACATTTTAAAAATCAAAAATAATAATTTGAAAACATGCATATTTTTAAATGCAATAAAAATTGCAAATAAAATCCAAATAAATTCCAAATAATGATTTTAACATTTTTCCTCCAGTATTTCAATGTTTTGGAGAAGTCATATTTTCTCCTCTCGTTTATTTTAAAATGAAATATTTTTCCGAAGAGAAAATAATTAAAATCCCAATCCTCGTTTGAAAAATCAAATAAGAAAATTTGAGAAAATCCCCAACTCTCTCCGAGGGTCCTTGAGTTGCTTAGGATTTCTCGAGGATTTGTCAAAATGCAACAAAACATGATATGCAAATGATGATCTATGTATAACATTCCAAATTGAAAATTTGGGATGTTACACTCCGAGAGGGGGAAATCATCACCATCGTCATCACCATCGATCTTCTCAGTGGGAGGGGGTCAATCTCCATCAACATCTTCACCAGCACCATCTCCTCTCAAACCCTAGTTCATCTCTTGTATCCGATCTTTGTCCCAAAACCTCAGATTGGTACCTGTGGGTTGCTAGTAGTGTTGATTACTCCTTGTAGTTGATGCTAGTTGGTTTATTCAGTGGAAGATTATATGTTCAGATCCTTTATGCATATTAATACCCCTCTGATTATGAACATGAATATGATTTGTGAATAGTTACGTTTGTTCCTGAGGACATGGGAGAAGTCTTGTTATAAGTAGTCATGTGAATTTGGTATTCGTTTGATATTTTGATGAGATGTATGTTGTCTTTCCTCTAGTGGTGTTATGTGAATGTCGACTACATGACACTTCACCATTGTTTGGGCCTAGGGAAAGGCATTGGGAAGTAATAAGTAGATGATGGGTTGCTAGAGTGACAGAAGCTTAAACCCTAGTTTATGCGTTGCTTCGTAAGGGCCTGATTTGGATCCATATGTTTCATGCTATGGTTAGGTTTACCTTAATTCTTCTTTCGTAGTTGCGGATGCTTGCAAGAGGGGTTAATCATAAGTGGGATGATTGTCCAAGGAAGGGTAGTACCAAAGCACCGGTCCACCCACATATCAAATTATCAAAGTAACGAACGTGAATCATATGAGCATGATGAAAACTAGCTTGACGATAATTCCCATGTGTCCTCGGGAGCGCTTTCCTTTATATAAGAGTTTGTCCAGGCTTGTGATACGTCTCCAACGTATCTATAATTTTTTATTGCTCCATGCTATTATATATTCTGTTTTGGATGTTTAATGGGCTTTATTATACACTTTTATATTATTTTTGGGACTAACCTATTAACCCAAGGCCCAGTGCAAATTGTTGTTTTTTTGCCTATTTCAGTGTTTCGCAGAAAAGGAATACCAAACGGAGTCCAAACGGAATGAAACCTTTGGGAGAGTTATTTTTGGAACAAACGTGATCCAGAGGACTTGGAGTGGACGTCAAGCAATCAACGAGGAGGCCACGAGGCAGGGAGGCACGCTTGCCCCCCTAGGCGCGCCCCCACCCTCGTGGGCCCCTCGTGGCTCCACCGACCTACTTCTTCCTCCTATATATACCTACGTACCCCGAACCCATCCAGGAGCACCACGAAACCCTATTTCCACCGCTGCAACCTTCTGTACCCGTGAGATCCCATCTTGGGGCCTTTTCCGGCGCTCCGCCAGAGGGGGCATCGATCACGGAGGGCTTCTACATCAACACCATAGCCTCTCGGATGATGTGTGAGTAGTTTACCTCAGACCCTCGGTTCCATAGTTATTAGCTAGATGGCTTCTTCTCTCTCTTTGGGTCTCAATACAAAGTTCTCCTCGATCTTCTTGGAGATCTATTCGATGTAACTCTTTTTGCGGTGTGTTTGTCGAGATCCGATGAATTGTGGGTTTATGATCAAGATTATCTATGAACAATATTTGGATCTCCTCTGAATTCTTTTATGTATGATTGGTTATCTTTGCAAGTCTCTTCGAATTATTAGTTTGGTTTGGCCTACTAGATTGATCTTTCTTGCAATGGGAGAAGTGCTTAGCTTTGGGTTCAATCATGCGGTGCACGATCCCAGTGACAGTAGGGGAAACGACACATATTGTATTGTTGCCATCGAGGATAAAAAGATGGGGTTTATATCATATTGCTTGAGTTTATCCCTCTACATCATGTCATCTTGCCTAATGCGTTACTCTGTTCTTATGAACTTAATACTCTAGATGCTTGCTGGATAGCGGTCGATGTGTGGAGTAATAGTAGTAGATGCAGGAAGGAGTCGGTCTACTTGTTGCGGACGTGATGCCTATATACATGATCATGCCTAGATATTCTCATAACTATGCTCAATTCTATCAATTGCTCGACAGTAATTTGTTCACCCACCGTAATACTTATGCTATCTTGAGAGAAGCCACTAGTGAAACCTATGGCCCCCGGGTCTATTTTCCATCATATTAATCTCCCGTCAACTAGCTATTTCTGTCACCGTTTATTTTGCAATCTTTACTTTTAATCTTTATCATAAAAATACCAAAAATATTATCTTATCATCTCTATCAGATCTCACTTTTGCAAGTGGCCGTGAAGGGATTGACAATCCCTTTATCGCGTTGGTTGCAAGGTTCTTATTTGTTTGTGTAGGTACGAGGGACTTGCGTGTGGCCTCCTACTGGATTGATACCTTGGTTCTCAAAAACTAAGGGAAATACTTACGCTACTTTGCTGCATCACCCTTTCCTCTTCAAGGGAAAACCAACGCATGCTCAAGAGGTAGCAAGAAGGATTTCTGGCGCCGTTGCCGGGGAGTCTACACACAAGTCAAGACATACCAAGTACCCATCACAACTTCTTATCCCTCGCATTACATTATTTGCCATTTGCCTCTCATTTTCCTCTCCCCCACTTCACCCTTGCCATTTTATTCGCCCTCTTTTTCCGTTCACCTTTTCTTTCGCTTGCTTCTTGTTGCATGTTTGCCCTAATGGTGTTGCCTAAAAATGTTGATCCTTACCTTAAAAGGTTGGAAGAAATTGAAAACAACGTCAGAAACTTTATGACTTTGCAATTTTAGCATAATAATTTCTTTAGAAACGAGCTTAAAGAACAAAAAAGATTTATGGAGTACATGAATAAAGAGCTTGATGATATGTCTAAGGAATTTTATGGTTTGAGATCTCAGTTTGCTCATCTTGAAAAATTAATTGCCCAAATTTCGGATAAGCAGGCCACCTTAGTCAATAAAATGGCTGCTAAACCGGAAGATTCAGAAGGTAATAGGGATGAAGATCTAAAAGTGATTGATCTGTCCCCTATTAAATCTTTGTTTTGCAATATGAATCTTGATAATGATGGGACTGGAGATGAATCAACTTTAGTTAGAGGGCGTCCCAATGATTCGGAGTTTTTAGATCTTAATGCAAAATTTGGTAAAAGTGGGATTGAAGAGGTCAAAACTTTACATAGCAATGAACCCACTATCTTGGATTTCAAGGAATTTAATTATGATAATTGTCTTTAATAGATTGTGTTTCCTTGTTGCAATCTGTGCTAAATTCTCCGCATGCTTATAGTCAAAATAAGGCTTTTACTAAACATATCGTTGATGCTTTAATGCAATCTTATGAAGAAAAGCTTGAATTAGAAGTTTCTATCCCTATAAAACTTTATGATGAGTGGGAACCTACTATTAAAATTAAAATTAAAGATCATGAATGCTATGATTTGTGTGATTTGGGTGCTAGTGTTTCCACGATTCCAAAAACTTTGTGTGATATGTTAGGTTTCTGTGAATTTGATGATTGTTCTTTAAACTTGCACCTTGCGGATTCTACCATTAAGAAACCTATGGGAAGAATTAATGATGTTCTTATTGTTGCAAATAGGAATTATGTGCCCGTATATTTCATTGTTCTTGATATAGATTGCAATCCTACATGTCTTATTATTCTTGGTAGACCTTTCCTTAGAACGATTGGTGAAATTATTGATATGAAAGAAGGGAATATTAGATTCCAATTTCCATTAAGGAAAGGCATCGAACACTTTCCTAGAAAGAAAATTAAATTACCTTATGAATCTATTATGAGAGCTACTTATGGATTGCATGCCAAAGATGGCAATACCTAGATCTATCCTTGCCTTTATGCCTAGCTAGGGGCGTTAAACGAGAGCGCTTGTTGGGAGGCAACCCAATTTTATTTTATTTTCTTGCTTTTTGTTTCTGTTTAGTAATAAATCTTCCATCTAGCTTCTGGTTAGATGTGGTTTTATGTTTTAAGTAGTGTTTGTGCCAAGTTAAACCTATAGGATCTTCTTGGATGATAGTTATTTGATCTTGCTGAAAATCCCAGAAACTTTCTGTTTACGAAAACAATTGTTAAAAATCGCCAGAACGTGATAAAATGCTGATTCCAATTGCAGTAGATCAATAAACAAATTTTCTAGGTCTTCCTATTATGGTAGATTTTTATGAGTTACAGAATTTTTCGTTTGATCCAGATTACTACAGACTGTTCTGTTTTTAACAGATTCTGTTTTTCGTGTGTTGTTTGCTTATTTTGATGTATCTATGGCTAGTAATGGAGCTTATGAACCATAGAGAAGTTGGAATACAGTAGGTTTAACACCAATATAAATAAAGAATGAGTTCATTACAGTACCTTAAAGTAGTGGTTTGTTTTATTAACGGAGCTCATGTGATTTTCTGTTAAGTTTTGTGTTGTGAAGTTTTCAAGTTTTGGGTAAAGATTTGATGGATTATGGAACAAGGAGTGGCAAGAGCCTAAGCTTAGGGATGCCCAAGGAACCCCAAGGTAAAATCCAAGGACAACCAAAAGCCTAAGCTTGGGGATGCCCCGGAAGGCAGCCCCTCTTTCGTCTTCGTCCATCGGTAACTTTACTTGGAGCTATATTTTTATTCACCACATGATATGTGTTTTGCTTGGAGCGTCTTGTATGATTTCAGTCTTTGCTTTTTAGTTTGCCACAATAATCCTTACTGTACACACCTTTTGGGAGAGACACACATTAATCGGAATTTATTAGAGTACTCTATGTGTTTAACTTATATCTTTTGAGCTATATAGTTTTTGCTCTAGTGCTTCACTTATATCTTTTAGAGCACGGCGGTGGTTTTATTTTATAGAAATTATTGATCTCTCGTGCTTCACTTATATTATTTTGAGAGTCCTTTATAACAGCATGGTAATTTGCTTTGGTTATAAAATTAGTCCTAATATGATAGGCATCCAAGATAAAAAACATTAAAGTGCATTGAATACTAAGAGAAGTTTGATACTTGATAATTGTTTTGAGATATGAAGATGGTGATATTAGAGTCATGCTAGTTGAGTAGTTGTGAATTTGAGAAATACTTGTGTTAAAGTTTGTGATTCCCGTAGCATGCACGGATGGTGAACCGTTATGTGATGAAGTCGGAGCATGATTTATTTATTGATTGTCTTCCTTATGAGTGGCGGTCGGGGATGAGTGATGGTCTTTTCCTACCAATCTATCCCCCTAGGAGCATGCGCGTATACTTTATTTCAATAACTAATAGATTTTTGCAATAAGTATGTGAGTTCTTTATGACTAATGTTGAGTCCATGGATTATACGCACTCTCACCCTTCCACCATTGCTAGCCTCTCTAGTATCACGCAACTTTCGCCGGTACCATACACCCACCATTACCTTCCTCAAAACAGCCACCATACCTACCTATTATGGCATTTCCATAGCCATTCCGAGATATATTGCCATGCAACTTACCACTGTTCCGTTTACTATGACACGTTCCATCATTGTGATATTGCTTTGCATGATCATGTAGTTGACATCGTATTTGTGGCAAAGACACCATTCATAATTTTCATACATGTCACTCTTGATTCATTGCATATCCCGGTACTCCGCCGGAGGCATTCACAGAGTCATATTTTGTTCTAAGTATTGAGTTGTAATTCTTGAGTTGTAAGTAAATAAAAGTGTGATGATCATCATTATTGGAGCATTGTCCCAGTGAGGAAAGGATGATGGAGACTATGATTCCCCCACAAGTCAGGATGAGACTCCGGACGAAAAATAGAAAAAAAGAAAAAAAGAGGCCATAAAAAAAGAGAAAAGGCCCAAATTAAAAAATGAGAGAAAAAGAGAGAAGGGACAATGTTACTATCCTTTTACCACACTTGTGCTTCAAAGTAGCACCATGATCTTCATGATAGAGAGTCTCCTATGTTGTCACTTTCATATACTAGTGGGAATTTTACATTATAGAACTTGGCATGTATATTCCAATGATGGGCTTCCTCAAAATGCCCTAGGTCTTCGTGAGCAAGCGAGTTGGATGCACACCCACTTAGTTTCTTTTGTTGAGCTTTCATACACTTATAGCTCTAGTGCATCCGTTGCATGGCAATCCCTACTCACTCACATTAATATCTATTAATGGGCATCTCCATAGCCCGTTGATACACCTAGTTGATGTGAGACTATCTTCTCCTTTTTGTCTTCTCCACAACCACTATTCTATTCCACATATAGTGCCATGTCCATGGCTCACGCTCATGTATTGCGTGAAGATTGAAAAAGTTTAAGAACATCGAAAGTATGAAACAATTGCTTGGCTTGTCATCGGGGTTGTGCATGATTAAATACTTTGTGTGATGAAGATAGAGCATAGCCAGACTATATGATTTTGTAGGGATAACTTTCTTTGGCCATGTTATTTTGAGAAGACATGATTGCTTTGTTAGTATGCTTGAAGTATTATTATTTTTATGTCAATATTAAACTTTTATCTTGAATCTTTCGGATCTGAACATTCATGCCACAATAAAGAAAATTACATTGAAGAATATGCTAAGTAGCATTCCACATCAAAAATTCTGTTTTTATCATTTACCTACCCGAGGACGAGCAGGAATTAAGCTTGGGGATGCTTGATACGTCTCCAACGTATCTATAATTTTTGATTACTCCATGCTATTATATATTCTGTTTTGGATGTTTAATGGGCTTTATTATACACTTTTATATTATTTTTGGGACTAACCTATTAACCCAAGGCCCAGTGCAAATTGTTGTTTTTTTGCCTATTTCAGTGTTTCGCATAAAAGGAATACCAAACGGAGTCCAAACGGAATGAAACCTTCGGGAGAGTTATTTTTGGAACAAACATGATCCAGAGGACTTGGAGTGGACGTCAAGCAATCAATGAGGAGGCCACGAGGCAGGGAGGCGCGCCTGCCCCCCCCCCCGGGGCGCGCCCCCCACCCTCGTGGGCCCCTCATGGCTCCACCGACCTACTTCTTCCTCCTATATATACCTACGTACCCCGAAGCCATCCAGGAGCACCACGAAACCCTATTTCCACCGCCGCAACCTTCTGTACCCGTGAGATCCCATCTTGGGGCCTTTTCCGGCGCTCCGCCGGAGGGGGCATCGATCACGGAGGGCTTCTACATCAACACCATAGCCTCTCCGATGATGTGTGAGTAGTTTACCTCAGACCCTCGGGTCCATAGTTATTAGCTAGATGGCTTCTTCTTGGAGATCTATTCGATGTAACTCTTTTTGCGGTGTGTTTGTCGAGATCCGATGAGTTGTGGGTTTATGATCAAGATTATCTATGAACAATATTTGAATCTCCTCTGAATTCTTTTATGTATGATTGGTTATCTTTGCAAGTCTCTTCAAATTATCAGTTTGGTTTGGCCTACTAGATTGATCTTTCTTGCAATGGGAGAAGTGCTTAGCTTTGGGTTCAATCATGCGGTGCTCGATCCCAGTGACAGTAGGGGAAACGACACGTATTGTATTGTTGCCATCGAGGATAAAAAGATGGGGTTTATATCATATTGCTTGAGTTTATCCCTCTACATCATGTCATCTTTCCTAATGCGTTACTCTGTTCTTATGAACTTAATACTCTAGATGCATGCCGGATAGCGGTCGATGTGTGGAGTAATAGTAGTAGATGCAGGCAGGAGTCGGTCTACTTGTTGCGGATGTGATGCATATATACGTGATCATGCCTAGATATTCTCATAAGTATGCTCAATTCTATCAGTTGCTCGACATTAATTTGTTCACCCACCGTAATACTTATGCTATCTTGAGAGAAGCCACTAGTGAAACCTATGGCCCCCGGGTCTATTTTCCATCATATTAATCTCCCGCCAACTAGCTATTTCTGTCGCCGTTTATTTTGCAATCTTTACTTTTAATCTTTATCATAAAAATACCAAAAATATTATCTTATCATCTCTATCAGATCTCACTTTTGCAAGTGGCCGTGAAGGGATTGACAATCCCTTTATCGCGTTGGTTGCAAGGTTCTTATTTGTTTGTGTAGGTACGAGGGACTTGCGTGTGGCCTCCTACTGGATTGATACCTTGGTTCTCAAAAACTGAGGGAAATACTTACGCTACTTTGCTGCATCACCCTTTCCTCTTCAAGGGGAAACCAATGCATGGTCAAGAGGTAGCAGCTTGTCCTTTGCTACAAAAAGGATTGGGCCACCTTGCTGCACCTTTTTTTACTTTCGTTACTTGTTACCCGTTATGAATTACCTTATCACAAAACTATCTGTTACCGATAATTTCAGTGCTTGCAGAGAATACCTTACTAGAAACTGCTTGTCATTTCCTTCTCCTCCTCGTTGGGTACGACACTCTTACTTATGGAAAGGGCTACGATAGACCCCCTATACTTGTGGGTCATCATTCCTCAAGTTGAATTTCCTCAGTGACGAATTTGTAAAAATCGCCTATTCACCCCGCCTCTAGTCGATATAATGCACTTTCAATTGCATTATTGACCAATGCTATGTTTGTCAATCTCCAACAAATTTTACCACTTATACTTTTCCCTATGTAATGTCATTACTTACCATAAGAATAGCATATGATTGTGAGCCCCCATTAAATATTTTATGCCAAATTGTTGATGTTGGACAAGGAAGACAACGTAATGATTTATGTTTGTTCATATTCACATAGAAGTTATATTGTCATAGATCCTCCAACATGTGGTGCTTGCCCAATATCTTTGCTAGCCAAAAATCCGCACTAAGTAGAGACACTACTTGTGCATCCAAAAACCTTAAACCCAACTTCATGTTTTGAGAGTCCACCATACCTACCTATGGATTGAATAAGATCCTTCAAGTAAATTGTCATCGGTGCATAAGGCAATAAAAATTTCTTCTAAATATGTTTGAGCTTTTATTGTAAGGGAAAATAAGCACTGTACGAACTTGTGATGGCAAAGCAATAAAAGCGACGAACTGCATAATATAGGTTGCTATCATAAGGGGCAATACAACGTGCCATTCTTTTGCATTAAGAGATCGTGCATCCAAAAATAAAAAGTGGATGACAACCTTTGCTTCCCTCTGCGAAGGGCCTATATTTTACTTTTATGTATTTACTTTTTATGCAATAGTCAAAGTGTTCTCCTCTAGTCCTTTTTATATTTCTATTTTGCAAGCATCATGTGGTGGGGAAAGATTTAGGCACATATATCCAGTTGGATATGAGTAATCATGAGTTATTATTGTTGGCACCACCCTTGAGGTGAATAAGTTGGGAGGCGAAAGTATAAGCCCCTATCTTTCTATGTGTCCAGCTGAAACTTTTGCTCCATATATATATATATATATATATGTTGTGAGTGTTAGCAATAATAGAAGATTGAATGATGGTTGAGTATGTGGACTTGCCAAAAGGCTCCGACACGAGACCCTTCCTGAAAATATGATGAATTGCAATTGCAAAGTTGACTGAGAACATAGTTTGTTGGTTTTCAAGAAAGTTTATGCTTTATACTTCGATGTTGTGATGAATTGTTACTTGCTCATAAGAAGTTTTATGATAAAGTTTATTGTTGTTATAATAATGATCATGATGCTACTATGTTCATATTTTTGTTTTATCGACACCTCTCTCTAAACATGTGGACATGATTCTCGATATCGACTTTCGCTTGAGGACAAGCGAGGTCTAAGCTTGGGGCAGTTGATACGTCCATTTTGCATCATGTTTTCTTACTATTATTTATAGTATTCTTATTCAATAAAACACTTTGTGGAGTAATTGTAATGCCTTTTCTCTCTCATAATATGCAAGGTTTACACAAAGAGGGAGAATACCGGCAGCTAGAATTCTGGACCTGAAAACGCTACGTCAGAGATACCTATTCTGCACATCTTCGAATAAGCTGGAATTTTACGGTGAATCATTTTGGAATATATAAAAGATACTAGAGAAAAGAAATGCCGGAGGGGGTCACCCAGGTGCCCACTAGGCACCAGGGCGCGCCTCCCCCTGGCACGCCCTGGTGGGTAGTGGGGGTCCTGGCACCTCTGGTGCCCATCTTCTAGTACATAAGGTCTTTTGACCTAGAGAAAATAAGAAGAGGACTGTTGGGACGGAGCGCCACGATCTCGAGGTAGAACTTGGGCAGGAGCACTTTTGCTCTCCGGTGGAGCGATTCCGCCGGGGATAATCCGGGAGGGGGAAATCGAAGCTACCGTCATCACCAACAACCCTCTCACCTTGGGAGGACCAATCTTCATCAACATATTCAACAACACCATCTCATCTCAAAACCCTAGTTCATCTTTTGTGTTCAATCTTGTATCAAAACCTCAGATTGGTACCTGTGGGTGAATAGTAATGTTGAGTACACCTTGTAGTTGATGCTAGTTGGTTTATTTGGTGCAAGATTATATGTTCAGATCCATTATGATATTTATTACTCCTCTGATCTTGAGCATGATATGATTTGTGAGTAGTTTCTTTTGTTCTTGAGGACACGGGGGAAGTCATGTTACAAGTAATCATGTGAATTTGATATTTGTTCGATATTTTGATGATATGTTTGTTGTTGTTTTCCTTTGTGGTGTTATGTCAATGTCGACTACATGACACTTCACCATCTTTGGGCCTAACGGAATGCATTGTGGAGTAGTTATTAGATGATGGGTTGCTAGAGTGACAGAAACTTAAACCCTAGTTTATGCGCTATTCCGTAAGGGGCTGATTTGGATCCACATGTTTAATGCTATGGTTAGATTTTATCTTAATTTTTCTTTTGTAGTTGCGGATGCTTGCGAGAGGGGTTAATCATAAGTAGGAGGCTTGTTCAAGTAAGAACAACACCCAAGCACCGGTCCACCCACATATCAAATTATCAAAGTAGCGAACACGAATCAAACAAACATGATGAAAGTGACTAGATGAAATTCCCGTGTGTCCTAGAGAACATTTTACTTGTTATCAGAGGCAGTTCCGGCCTGCCCTTTGCGACAAAAAGGATTGGGCTACCTTGCTGCACTTATTGTTACTATTTTTACTCGTTACTTGTTTCAAATTATCTTGCAATCAAACTACATGTTACCGACTATTTCAGCACTTGCAGAAATTACCTTGCTGAAAATCACTTGTTATTTCCTTCTGCTCCTCGTTGGGTTTGACACTCTTACTTATCGAAAGGACTACGATATATCATCTATACTTTTGGGTCATCATCTACTTGTCTCGGACGTGATGCCTATATATATATGATCATTGCCTGGGATATCGTCATGATTATTTGCTTTTCTATCAATTGCCCAACAGTAATTTGTTTACCCACCGTATGTTATTTTCAAGAGAGAAGGCTCTAGTGAAAACTATGCCCCAGGTCTACTTTATTATATATTAAAAATCCTAAAAACACCTTGCTGAAATTTTACTTTATTTATTTTATTTTTGTATTTTTGTTTGATCTATCTATCAATCACTACACAATTTAATCTTGCAAATAACCGCCGAGGGATTGACAACCCCTTGTTCGCGTTGGGTGCAAGGATTTGTTATCTTGTGTGCAGGTGTTGTTAATGAGGTGTTGCGTGATTCTCCCACTGGATAGATAAATCTGGTTTCATAACTGAGGGAGATACTTATCTCTACTGTACTGCATCATCTCCTCCTCTTCGGGGAAAGCCCAATGTAGATCACAAGTAGCAGTCCCTCACCCTCCTTGCGAACTGCCTAAATTCGACGACGCAATCCCTCATCCGTCCTACATAGAATTTAGGTTGTCGAGCTTCTCTCTCCCTTGTAGGCCGAGCCAGCGCACTCCCACAAAGGTCTTCCAATCCTCGATTTTGAGGAGATTATGTCACAGCCTCAACCAGCCGCCGTGCGCCTCCTTCTTTATCAACTACGACAACACCTTCCCTCCTCCCCCAGTACTGTTGACCATGGGCCTCGTGTTAGGGAACGCAGTAATTTCAAAAAAAATCCTATGCACACGCAAGATCATGGTGATGCATAGCAACGAGAGGGGAGAGTGTAGTCCACGTACCCTCGTAGACCGTAAGCGGAAGCGTTATGACAACGCGGTTGATGTAGTCGTACGTCTTCACGATCGACCGATCCTAGCACTGAAAGTACGGCACCTCCGCGATCTGCACACGTTCGGCTCGGTGATGTCCCACGAACTCACGATCCAGCAGAGTGTCGAGGGAGAGCTTCGTCAGCACGACGGCGTGATGACGGTGATGATGAAGCTACCGGCGCAGGGCTTCGCCTAAGCACTGCAACGATATGACCGAGGTGGATTATGGTGGAGGGGGGCACCGCACACGGCTAAGAGATCAATGATCAACTTATGTGTCTTTGGGGTGCCCCCTGGCCACGTATATAAAGGAGCAAGGGGAGGGGGCCGGTGGCCTCATAGGGTGCGCCCCAAGGGGGGAATTCTACTCCTACTAGGAGTAGGTTCCCCCTTTCCTAGTCCAACTAGGAGGGGAAGGAAAGAGGAGGAGGGGAGGAAGGAAAGAGGGGGCCGGCCCCCAAAGCCCTAAACCAATTCGGTTTAGGCCTAGGGGCGCACCCCACACTTCCTTGCTGCCCTCTACTTCCACTAAAGCCCATGAAGGCCCATTGACCCCCCCCCCCCGGCGAATTCCCGTAACTCTCCGGTACTCCAAAAAATACACGGATCACTCGGAACCTTTCTGATGTCCGAATTGTTGGGGAACGTAGTAATTTCAAAAAAATTCCTACGCACACGCAAGATCATGGTGATGCATAGCAACGAGAGGGGAGAGTGTTGTCCACGTACCCTCGTAGACCGTAAGCGGAAGCATTATGACAACGCGGTTGATGTAGTCGTACGTCTTCACAATCGACCGATCCTAGTACTGAACGTATGGCACCTCCGCAATCTGCACACGTTCAGCTCGGTGACGTCCCACGAACTCATGATCCAGCAGAGTGTCGAGGGAGAGCTTCGTCAGCACAACGGCGTGATGACGGTGATGATCAATCTACCAGCGCAGGGCTTCGCCTAAGCACTACGACGATATGACCGAGGTGGATTATGGTGGAGGGGGCACCGCACACGGCTAAGAGATCAATGATCAACTTGTGTGTCTATGGGGGTGCCCCCCTCCCCCGTATATAAAGGAGTGGAGGAGGGGGAGGAGGCCGGCCTCCTAGGCGCGCCCCAAGGGGAGTCCTACTCCCACCGGGAGTAGGATTCCCCCCCCCCTTCCCTACTTGGATTAGGAGAGAAGGAAGGGGAAGGAAGGAGGAAGGAAAGGGGGCCAGCCCCCCTCCCAACTCGGATTGGGCTTGGGGGGAGCCCCCTCCTTTGCTCCCTTCTCCTCTCTCCCACTATGGCCTAATAAGGCCCATATACCTCCCGGGGGGTTCCGGTAACCTCCCGGTGCTCCGGTATATGCCCGAACTCACCCGGAACCATTTCGACGTCCAAATATAGTCGTCCAATATATCGATCTTTATGTCTCGACCATTTCTAGACTCCTCGTCATGTCCGTGATCATATCCGGGACTCCAAACTACCTTCGGTACATCAAAACACATAAACTCATAATACCGAACGTTAAGCGTGCGGACCCTACGGGTTCGAGAACTATGTAGACATGACCGAGACTCATTTCCGGTCAATAACCAATAGCGGAACCTGGATGCTCATATTGGCTCCCACATATTCTACGAAGATATTTATCGGTCAAACCGCATAACAACATACGTTGTTCCCTTTGTCATCGATATGTTACTTGCCCGAGATTCGATCGTCGGTATCTCAATACCTAGTTCAATATCGTTACCGGTAAGTCTCTTTACTCGTTCCGTAATGCATCATCCCGTAACTAACTCATTAGTCACATTGCTTGAAAGGCTTATAGTGATGTGCATTACCGAGAGGGCCCAGAGATACCTCTCCGACAATCAGAGTGACAAATCCTAATCTCGATCTATGCCAACTCAACAAACACCATCGGAGACACCTGTAGAGCACCTTTATAATCACCCAGTTACATTGTGATGTTTGGTAGCACACAAAGTGTTCCTCCGGTATTCGGGAGTTGCATAATCTCATTGTCATAGGAACATGTATAAGTCATGAAGAAAGGAATAGCAACATACTAAACGATCAAGTGCTAAGCTAACGGAATGGGTCAAGTCAATCACATCATTCTCTAATGTTGTGATCCCGTTAATCAAATGACAACTCATGTCTATGGCTAGGAAACTTAACCATATTTGATTCAACGAGCTAGTCAAGTAGAGGCATACTAGTGACACTCTGTTTGTCTATGTATTCACACATGTATCAAGTTTCCGGTTAATACAATTCTAGCATGAATAATAAACATTTATCATGATATAAGGAAATATAAAATAACAACTTCATTATTGCCTCTAGGGCATATTTCCTTCACGAATATAGCCTTCCAATATATCAATCTTTACGTCTCGACCATTTCGAGACTCCTCGTCATGTCCGTGATCTCATCCGGGACTCCGAACAACCTTCGGTACATCAAATTACATAAACTCATAATACCGATCGTCACCAAACGTTAAGCATGCGGACCCTACGGGTTCGAGAACTATGTAGACATGACCGAGACTCATCTCCGGTTAATAACCAATAGCGGAACCTAGATGCTCATATTGGTTCCTACATATTCTATGAAGATCTTTATCGGTCAAACCGCATAACAACATACGTTGTTCCCTTTGTCATCGGCATGTTACTTGGCCGAGATTCGATCGTCGGTATCTCAATACCTAGTTCAATCTCGTTACTGGCAAGTCTCTTTACTCGTTCCGTAATGCATCACCCCGCAACTAACTCATTAGTCACATTGCTTGCAAGGCTTATAGTGATGTGCATTACCGAGAGGACCCAGAGATACCTCTCCGACAATCGGAGTGACAAATCCTAATCTCGATCTATGTCAACTCAACAAACACCATCGGAGACACCTGTAGAGCATCTTTATAATCACCCAGTTACATTGTGACGTTCGATAGCACACTAAGTGTTCCTCTGGTATTCGGGAGTTGCATAATCTCATAGTCATAGGAACATCACTACTGGAATCAGCTAATTTGCCATCTGCCAGCTCTTTGTCGTCTGCTAGCTGACGGCAAAGAAGCTCTTTGCCATCAGCTACCCAAAAGCAGACGGCAAAGAAAAGGCTGATGGCAAAGAATCTCTTTGCCATCTGCCAGCTCTTTGCCATCTGCCAGCAGACGGCAAAGAATCTTTGCCGTCCGCTGGCAGACGGCAAAGAGTGAGGTGGCCCCCACCCCCCGCTCGTTTGGAAAAATCTTAACGGCCCACCTCTTTGCCGTCCGCTAGCAGACGGCAAAGAGGCAAAAAGGCGGACGGCAAAGGCTGGCGGACGGCAAAGAGGGCACTTTACTAACGGCAGGTACCCCCCCCCCCGCCCGTTACTCACTTCCTCCTCGCCCTTCTCCTCCCACCCCGCCGCCGCCCGCCGCGCGCCGCCGCCCCGTCGCCCCGCCGCCCCGTCGCCCCCGCCGCCCCGTCGCCCACCGCCCTGGCTCCCCGCCGCCCCGTCGCCCCACCGCCCCGGCCCCCCGCTGCCCCGCGCCCCACGCCGCCCCGTCGCCCCACCGCCCCGGCTCCCCGCCGCCCCGTCGCCCCACCGCCCCGCCCCCCCCCCCCCCCCCGCCGCCCGGGCCCCCGCCGCCCCGCCTCCTCCACCGCCCCGCCCCGGCCCCCCGCCGCCCGGGCCCCCGCCGCCCCGCCTCCTCCACCGCCCCGCCCCGTCGCCGCACCCTCCCCGACCCGTCGCCGCCCCCCACAGTGAGCCCCTGCCATTTTTTTCTGTTTTTTTGTTTTTCTTTTCTGTTTAGATAAGGTTTTTTAGTTTAAGTTTTTTCAGTTTAGAATTAATTAGTTTAGGTTATTTAGTTTAATTAGTTTAGGTTTAATTAGTTTAAATAGTTTAGTTTTAATTAGTTTAGGTTTTTAGTTTAGGTTTAGGTTAAGTAGAAGGGGGAAGAAGAAGAAGAAGAAGAAGAAGAAGAGGAGGAGGAGGAGGAGGAGGAGGAGAAAGAAGAAGAAGAAGAAGACCCATGGCCTCCCTGCCACTCCGGCGCCCCCTCCTCCACCCGGCCGCCCCGGCGCCCCTCTCCTCCACCACCGCGGCCGCCCCACCCCTCCGGTGCCCCCTCCTCCACCCGGTGAGATCTCTTGTTTTTTTTCTGTTTTTGTTTCTGTATTTTAAGTTTAGTTTAGGTTTATTTTAGGTTTGGTTTAGTTTAGGTTTACTTTAGTTTAGGTTTAGAGCATAGATAGCATCTTCTCTACTATAATTGTGTATAATCTCAATTCTCACTAGTAGTCTTATTAGTTAGTACATTATGCTTTTTATGTGTCATTTAAATAATGTAGTGCCAGATTTCTCAACTCATTGCCATATAATGAATTATTATTGTTATATTATTAATAGATGATGGAACAAAAACTATTTCCCTTCAAAGTGAAAAATCTTTCAGTGAAGTAAATATTAGTGCACGAGTTATTTTATATACAAGAAAAAAAATTGGCATGTCGTGGTAGAATTAGTATTTGTCATAAATGAATTCAAATGCATTTCCAATAGAAAATGTAATACACATATCTAGTGAACTGTAAACGAAAGTTATCCACAGACTCCTTGTAGGGGTTGTATAAAATATTATGAAAATATGGTGCAACTATGATTTGTTGCCACAAGTATTCCAATGTGATCACACCAGAAGGAACTTTAGGTTTAGTTTTGGTTAAGAAGAAAGAAGAAAGATGAAAAAAAGAAGAAGATAAAGAGGAGAAAGAAGAAGTGTATTTTCCCCCTATTTTTAGATTACTATGCTCTTTTTTCAACATTTTCAGTTTTCTTTCATGTCTAAAGAAATCCCTAGTTTTGAAGGGTGCCAATTGCCATTGCCAACTAACCTACCAAATTAACTAAGTGTTGTTGATGTTGTTGAGCACAAGTGCATTGCTTTTTTTTCTCAGTTTTCTTTCATGTCTAGAAACTTGGCTCTATGTTTATAGATATGCTTCTAGCTAGATACTAATTGGTCTCTTCTGCTGCTTATTAGAGATGGGGGGAGGCCGTCACCGCTGTCTCCGCTCTGCCACACCGAAGTACGAGTTGGATGCTTTCGAGTTCTTCAGTATCATACTTGGGACTTCCTCCAAGAGGCAGGTATATAGAAGGAGAGATCTCCCCTTCACCCATCTCATTATGATAACTCTGTTGTTTGCTACATCACTCCTTGTCCCAAACTGCAGAGGCTGCCTGACACTTATATGAACATGCTGGGTGAAGATCCGCCAAATAATGTGAAGCTGCGACAGGCCGGCAGCGGGGTTCGCAGGCTGTGGGACGTGGAGTTGGTGATCAAGGAGGGCCACATGTACCTGTGTCATGGCTGGGAGAAGTTCTACCGTGCCTACGACCTGCGGCTGGGGTACTTCCTTCTCTTCAGGCACGACGACGACGCCAACATGCTCATCGTGAAGGTGTTCAACGCGACTATGTGTCGCATGCGCTACGCTGACGACGATGATGCCGGTACGTTCTGCCTCTTCTTATTCCTCTACATTTGGCTTTGTCTTGCATCGATTGTTAACGGTCATTAATTGTTGCATTTGGACAGGCAATGGGAGCAGCAGCAGCGACACTGGCTACAGCCAAAGCAGCAGCGATTCTGGCTGTAGCAAAAGCAACATCGATTCTGGCTGTAGCAAAAGCAGTAGCGATTCGGGCTGCAGCAAAGACAGCAAGGAGGATGATCCGGACTGGAGTGGGGAAGAAGAGGAGCAGAGTGGGCATCCGGCTGAGGATGACCTCCTAGCGATGGTGGTGGCCGACCAAGGGCAGGAGATGGTGGTGGCGCACCATGGGCAAGAGATGGTGGTGGCTGAGGATGACCTAGCGATGGTGGTGGCGCCGGCGATCCCACAGCTGGGCGACATGACCACGCCAATTGTGGTAGAAGACTACATCCCACTGCCTCCACCGCCTCCACCGCCTCGCCGCTCTTGGCGCATCAGGCTGAGGAAGGAGAAGGAGAAGAACAATGAGAACTGAACTATGTCAGGTATGTCAGATCTCCAAAATGATCTATATATAGTTTGCTCTAATATGCTTAGTTACCTATGTTAGCTCTAATATGCTTAGTTACATATGTTAGCTCTAATATGCTAAGTTATCTCTACTATGCTTAGTTTCCTATAGGTTAGCTCCAAAATTACTTATGTTAGCACAAAATGACCAAGTTTACATAATAAGCTTATAGTCTTCTTCTTCTTCTTCTTCCAAAATGACATAAGTTAGCTATAAGTTAGCTCTAATATGCTTAGTTCACTCAAAGATGGCATAATTAGCTAGGTTGGCTCCATTTTACCTAAGTTGGCTCTAATATGCTAAGTTATCTCTAATATGCTTAGTTTCCTATAGGTTAACTCCAAAATTACTTATGTTAGCACAAAATGACCAAGTTTATATAATAAGCTTAATTATAGTCTTCTTCTTCTTATTATTATTATTATTATTATTATTATTATTATTATTATTATTCTAGTCTTCTTCTAGTATTCTTCTAGTCTTCTTCTTCTTCATTTTCTTCTAGGTTAGCTCCATTTTACTTAAGTATGCTTATTTCTTATAGTCTTCTTCTTCTTCTTCATTTTCTTCTTCTTTTTCTAACATCTTGTTTATCATTTTGCAGATTTGATTTAATTCACGGAAGCTTGCATGGATGGAGTGCTTCTTTTCCATTTGTGCTTTTATTTTGTATCAATGAACTTGCATGGTTGGAACTTGTTATATGGATGGATGTACAACGGTGTAGGATGAATAATGAGAAACTTTTGTAATATGTAAGGATGGAACTATATATGTGTTGGTTATGTATGTATATATGATGAAACTTGTGTGTTGGATATGCTTGTTGTGTATATATGTGAATTGTTGTGTATATCTCTGTATATCTATGAATTGTTGTCAAATTGAATGAATTAAATTAAAAACAGGGTTGTACAGGCTCGTTGCCGTCTGCCACCGACGGCAACAGGCTCTTTGCCGTCTGCCACCGACGGCAACGGGCTCTTTGCCGTCCGCCGCGGATGGCAAATAAGCCACGTGGCAACCACCTGTGCTTCCTGGCAGCTGACCCATTTGGTCAGTTTGCCTACAGTGGCAGACGGCAAAGGCTTGAAGCTCTTTGCCGTCAGCCGCGGACGGCAAAGGCTGCCGTTAGACGCCTAACGGACTAACAGCGAATTTATTGTCGTCGGCTTTCTTTGCCGTCCGCCGCTGATGGCAAAGGCCCCTTTGCCGTCTGCTTCAGAAAGCAGACGGCAAAGAAGCTCTTTACTGTAGCCTACTTTGCCGGAGCCTTTTGCCGTCTGCGGCGGACGGCAAAGCTCTTTGCCGTCCGCCAACCTTGCCTTTGCCGTCCGCCGTGGCAGACGGCAAAGTAGCAGATTCCTGTAGTGCATGTATAAGTCATGAAGAAAGCAATAGCAATAAACTAAACGATCATAGTGCTAAGCTAACGGATGGGTCTTGTCCATCACATCATTCTCCTAATGATGTGATCCCGTTCATCAAATGACAACACATGTCTATGGTCAGGAAACTTAACCATCTTTGATTAACGAGCTAGTCTAGTAGAAACATCCTAGGGACACTTTGTTTTGTCTATGTATTCACACATGTATCAAGTTTCCGGTTAATACAATTCTAGCATGAATAATAAACATTTATCATGATATAAGGAAATAAATAATAACTTTATTATTACCTCTAGGGCATATTTCCTTCAGTCTCCCACTTGCACTAGAGTCAATAATCTAGTTCACATCGCCATGTGGTTAACACCAATAGTTCACAACACCATGTGATTAACACCCATAGTTCACATCGCCATGTGACCAACACTCAAAGGGTTTACTAGAGTCAGTAATCTAGTTCACATCGCCATGTGATTAACACCCAAAGAGTACTAAGGTGTGATCATGTTTTGCTTGTGAGAGAAGTTTAGTCAACGGGTCTGCCAAATTCAGATCCGTATGTATTTTGCAAATTTCTATGTCTAAAATGCTCTCCACGGAGCTACTTTAGCTAATTGCTCCCACTTTCAATATGTATCTGGATTGTGACTTAGAGTCATCCAGATCGGTGTCAAAGCTTGCATCGACGTAACTCTTTACGACGAACTCTTTATTACCTCCATAATCGAGAAATATTTTGTTAGTCCTCTAAGGATAATTTTTTACCATTGTCCACTGATCTACTCCTATATCAAAATTGTACTCCCTTGCCAAACTCAGGGCAGGGTATACAGTAGGTCTAGTACACAGCATGGCACTACTAGGAAAAGGCCTATAGATAATATGGACATTAATGGCGCCATGTGTGGTGCGCCATTAATGTCCAAATACTAATGGCGCACCACATCCACGGTGCGCCACTACTAACAATTTTTTTTATTTTTTTTTCAAAACTAGTAATGGCGCACCAGGGGATAGTGCGCCATTACTAGTTTTAACTAGTAATGGCGCACCACACCCTTGGTGCGCCACTACTAATTTTTTTTCAAAACTAGTAATGGCGCGCCGTGGGTGTGGTGCGCCATTACTAGTTTAACTAGTAATGGCGCACCGTGGGTGTGGTGCGCCATTACTAGTTTTGCCCAAAATTCCACCGAATGCACCCCCCCGGTGGACCGCCTTTTCAGTTTTAAAAAAATAAAATAAAATGATGGAAATGTCAAAAAAAAAATAAAAAAAATAAGTTTCCCATGTGATATGTGGTCTAGTTGTTGGGAAAATTTACAAATATGAATTTTGACTTTATTTGCAAAATCTCTCTAGAATTTGTAAAATGGGCATAACTTTTGCATACGAACTCGGATTAAAAAGTTTTTTATATGAAAATCATCTACTCGAAAAGTTACATCCGAATTCAACTGGGGGAACCCCGTTGAACATTTTTAGAATCCCCCAAAACCTAACAGAAAAAAGTTACGGGGCTTTTAAGATCTAGAGGGGAAAAATGGAAAAAAATTCAAACTTAGTAGTGGCGCACCATTTGCTAGGTGCGCCACTAGTAACAGAAAAAAATTAGTTTCGATTTTTTTTTTGAAAAAATATTCAAAATATGATACATAATATGAACGAAAGTTTAAAATATTTTTTTAAAATTTCAGCACACTCATGAACATGAACAAAGTCCTAGACATCAACAAGGTTTAATAGGAATGATATGCTAGATATATCAACAAGTGCGTGTTAAGTGAGCTGGTGCTGGGGTTGGATAGAACTCTGAAGTTAAGCGTGCTTGGGCTGGAGTAGTGTGAGGATGGGTGACCTTTCGGGAAGTTTGACCACGGAGTGCGATTTGACTTGAGATTAAGCATATTGACCCAAGATTAAGCCATAGTGACCCGAGATTAAGAAAAAAATGAAAAAAAATGAAAAAAAAATCTGAAAAAAATTGTTAGTAATGGCGCACTTCTATGTGGTGCGCCATTAGTATACCAGATACTAATGGCGCACCGTGTGATATACTAATTACTAGTGGTGTGATGCTAGTGGCGCACCTGTAGTGCGCCATTAATGGCCAAAACAGGTGCGCCACTAGCAGGCCTTTTCCTAGTAGTGTGGCATACTTTATAGAACCTATGGTTGAGGCATAGGCAATGACTTTCATTCTCTCTCTATCTTCTGTCGTGGTCGGGCTTTGAGTCTTACTCAACTTCACACCTTGCAACACACGCAAGAACTCTTTCTTTGACTGTTCCATTTTGAACTACTTAAAAAAAACTTGTCAAGGTATGTACTCATTGAAAAAACTTATCAAGCGTCTTGATGTATCTCTATAGATCTTGATGCTCAATATGTAAGCAGCTTCATCAAGGTCTTTCTTTGAAAAACTCCTTTCAAACACTCCTTTTATGCTTTCCAGAAAATTCTACATCATTTCTAATCAACAATATGTCATTCACATATACTTATCAGAAAGGTTGTAATGCTCCCACTCACTTTCTTGTAAATACAGACTTCATCGCAAGTCTGTATAAAACTATATGCTTTGATCAACTCATCAAAGTGTATATTCCAACTCTGAGATGCTTTGCACTAGTCCATGGATGGATCGCTGGAGCTTGCACATTTTGTTAGCAGCTTTAGGATCGACAAAACCTTCTGGTTGCATCATATACAACTCTTCTTTAAGAAATCCATTAAGGAATGTAGTTTTGACATCCATTTGCCAGATTTCATAAAATGTGGCAATTTGCTAACATGATACGGACATACTTAAGCATCGCTACGAGTGAGAAAATCTCATCGTAGTCAACACCTTGAACTTTGTCAACAACCTTTTTCGACAAGTCTAGCTTTGTAGATAGTAACACTACTATCAGCGTCCGTCTTCCTCTTGAAGATCCATTTATTTTCTATGGCTTGCCGATCATCGGGCAAGTCAACCAAAGTCCACACTTTATTCTCATACATGGATCCCATCTCAGATTTCATGGCCTGAAGCCATTTCGCGGAATCTGGGCTCATCATCGCTTCCTCATAGTTTGTAGGTTCGTCATGGTCAAGTAACATGAACTCCAAAATAGGATTACCGTACCGCTCTGGTGCGGAACGTACTCTGGTTGACCTACAAGGTTCGGTAGTAACTTGATCCGAAGTTTCATGATCATCATCATTAACTTCCTCACTAATTGGTGTAAGCATCACTTGAACTGATTTCAGTGAAGAAATACTTTCCAATTCGGGAGAAGGTACAATTACCTCAAGTTCTACCTTCCTCCCACTCACTTCTTTCGAGAGAAACTCCTTCTCCAGAAAGGAGCCATTCTTAGCAACAAAGATCTTGCCTTCGGATCTGTGATAGAAGGTGTACCCAACAGTTTCCTTTGGGTATCCTATGAAGATGCATTCCTTCGATTTGGGTTTGAGCTTATCAGGTTGAAACTTTTTCACAAAAGCATCACAGCCCCAAACTTTAAGAAACGACAGCTTTAGGTTTCTTGCTAAACCACAGTTCATATGGTGTTGTCTCAACGGATTTAGATGGTGCCCTATTTAACGTGAATGCAGCTGTCTCTAATGCATAACCCCAAAACGATAGTGGTAAATCAGTAAGAGACATCATAAATCGCACCATATCTAATAAAGTACGGTTACGACGTTCGGACACACCATTACGCTATGGTGTTCCATGTGGCGTGAGTTGTGAAACTATTCCACAGTTTTAAATGAAGGCCAAACTCGTAACTCAAATATTTGCCTCCGCGATCAGATCGTAGAAACTTTATTTTCTTGTTACGATGATTTTCCACTTCACTCTGATATTCTTTGAACTTTTCAAATGTTTCAGACTTGTGTTTCATCAGTAGATATACCCATATCTTCTTAAATCATCTGTGAAGGTCAGAAAATAACGATACCCACCGCGAGCCTCAACACTCATCGGACCGCATACATCAGTATGTATTATTTCCAATAAGTCAGTTGCTCGCTCCATTGTTCCGGAGAACGGAGTTTTAGTCATCTTGCCCACGAGGCATGGTTCGCAAGCATCAAATGATTCTTAATCAAGTGATTCCAAAAATCCATCAGCATGGAGTTTCTTCATGCACTTTACACCAATATGACCTAAACGGCAGTGCCACAAATAAGTTGCACTATCATTATTAAACTTATATCTTTTGGCATCAATATTATGTGTATCACTGTGATCGAGATTCAGTAAACCATTTACATTGGATGTAAGACCATAGAAGGTTTTATACATGTAAACAGAACAACAATTATTCTCTGACTTAAATGAATAACCGTATCGCTATAAACATGATCCAATCATATTTATGCTCAACGCAAACACCAAATAATATTTATTTAGTTCCAATACTAATCCTGAAGGAAAAAGGGAGTGTGCGATGGTGATCTTATCAACCTTGGAATCACTTCCAACATACATCGTCACCTTGCCCTCAACTAGTCTTTGTTCATTTTGTAACTCCTGTTTCGAGTTACTACTCTTAGTAACTAAACCAGTATCAAATCACGAGGGGTTGCTATAAACACTAGTAAAGTACACATCAATAACATGTATATCAAATATACCTTTGTTCACTTTGCCATCCTTCTTATCCGCCAAGTATCTAGGGTAGTTCCACTTCCAGTGACCCTTCCCTTTGCAGTAGAATGATAACCCACAAGTATAGGGGATCAATTGTAGCCTCTTTCGATAAGTAAGAGTGTCGAACCCAACAAGGAGCTAAAGGTAGAACAAATATTCCCTCAAGTTCTATCGACCACCGATACAACTCTACGCACGCTTAACGTTCGCTTTACCTAGAACAAGTATGAAACTAGAAGTACTTTGTAGGTGTTTTTGGATAGGTTTGCAAGATAATAAAGAGCGCGTAAATAAAAAGTAGGGGTTGTTTAGATTAAGACACAATAAAGTTAGTATAGCGAGTGTGGAAAAGTGGTGGTAGGAGTTGCGAAATTGTCCCTAAGCAATTGACTACTTTACTAGACCGATAGCAAGTTTTATGTGGGAGAGGCCACTGCTAGCATGTCATCCCTGACTTGGAATTCTATGCACTTATGATTGGAACTATTAGCAAGCGTCCGCAACTACTAACGTTCATTAAGGTAAAACCCAACCATAGCATTAAGATATATTGGTCCCCCTTCAATCCCGTATGCATCAATTTCTATGCTAGGTTGAAGCTTCTGTCACTCTTGCCCTCCAATACATAGTCCTATCAACATACAACTAACCCTATGGTGTGATCCACGCGCGCGCTCATATGATGGGCACCAAAGGACAGCAACATAACCACAAGCAAATTAAATCAATCATAACAATTCATCAACCACCGATAGGACAACGAAAATCTACTCAGACATCATAGGATGGCGACACATCATTGGATGATAATATGAAGCATAAAGCACCATGTTAAAGTAGAGGGTACAACGGGTTGCGGGAGAGTGGACCGCTATAGATAGAGGGGGGAAGGTGATGGAGATGTTGGTGAAGATGGCATAGGTGTTGGTAAAAATCACGGTGATGATGATGGCCCCGGCGGCATTCCGGCGCCACCGGAAGAGAGGGGGAGAGGGGCCCCCTTCTTCTTCTTCTTCCTTGACCTCCTCCCTAGATGGGAGAAGGGTTTCCCCTCTGTTCCTTGGCCTCCATGGCATGGGAGGAGCGAGAGCCCCTCCGAGATTGGATCTGTCTCTCTCTGTTTCTGCGTTCTCCCGTCTCTGCCCTTTCACCGTTTTGTATATATATGGAGATCCGTAACTCCGATTGGGTTGAAACCCTCGCCCAGATTTTTCTCCGAAAATTAGCTTTCTTGCGGCCAAAGAAGAGCAGCAACCGCCTTACGGGTGGCCCACGAGGGGGCAGGCGCGCCCCCTGCCTCGTGCCCCCCTCGGGCACCGTCTCGCGTTGATTCTTCTGCCCATATTTTCCAAATATTCCAAAAATATTCTCCGTCCGTTTTTGTCCCGTTTGGATTCCGTTTGATATGGGGTTTCTGCGAAACATAAAACATGCAACAAACAGGAACTGGCACTGGGCACTGGATCAATATGTTAGTCCCAAAAAAAGTATAAAAAGTTGCCAAAAGTATATGAAAGTTGTAGAATATTGGCATGGAACAATCAAAAATTATATATACGACGGAGATGTATCAGCATCCCCAAGCTTAATTCCTGCTCGTCCTCGAGTAGGTAAATGATAAAAAAGATAATTTTTTATGTGGAATGCTACCTAGCATAATCTTGATCACTTAATCTAATCATGGCATCATATTAAGACACGAATGATTCAAAGCAATAGTCTATCTTTTGACATAAAAACAATAATACTTCAAGCATACCAACCAAGAAATTATGTCTTATTGAAATAACATAGCCAAAGAAAGTTCATCCCTACAAAATCATATAGTCTGGCTATGCTCCATCTTCACCACACAAAGCATTCAAATCATGCACAACCCCGATGACAAACCGAGCAATTGGTTCATACTTTTTAACGCGCTTCAGCCTTTTCAACCCTCACGCAATACATGAGCGCAAGCCATGGATATAGCACTATAGGTGGAATAGCATATGATGATGCAAGTTTGTGTGAGAAGACAAAAACGGAGAAAGTCTCACATCGACGCGGCTAATCAACGGGCTATGCAGATGCCCATCAATTGCTGTCAATGTGAGGAGCAGGGATTGCCATGCAACGGATGCACTAGAGCTATAAGTGTATGAAAGCTCAAACTAGAAACTAAGTGGGTGTGCATCCAACTTGCTTGCTCATGAAGACCTAGGGCATTTGAGGAAGCCCGTCATTGGAATATACAAGCCAAGTTCTATAACGAAAATTCCCACTAGTATATGAAAGTGATAACTCAAGAGACTCTCTATATGAAGAACATGGTGCTACTCTGAAGCACAAGTGTGGTAAAAGGATAGTAACATTGCCCCTTCTCTCTTTTTCTCTCATTTTTTTATTTTCTCTTTTTTTGGTGGGCTTCTTTGGCCTCTTTTATTTATTTTTAAAGTCCGGCGTCTCATCCCGACTTGTGGGGGAACCATAGTCTCCATCATCCTTTCCTCACTGGGGCAATGCTCTAATAATGATGATCATCACACAGACTCTATATGAATGCCTCCGGCGGTGTACCGGGATGTGCAATGATCTAGCGTAGCAATGACATCAAACGGACAAGCCATGAAAACATCATGCTAGCTATCTTACGATCATGCAAAGCAATATGACAGTAAATGCTCAAGTCATGTATATGATGATGATGGAAGTTGATGGCAATATATCTCGGAATGGCTATGGAAATGCCATGATAGGTAGGTATGGTGGCTGTTTTGAGGAAGATATAATGAGGCTTATGTGTGATAGAGCATATCGTATCACGGGGTTTGGATGCACCGGCGAAGTTTGCACCACTCTCGAGGTGAGAAAGGGCAATGCACGGTACCGAAGAGGCTAGCAATGATGGAAGGGTGAGAGTGCGTATAATCCATGGACTCACATTAGTCATAAAGAACTCATATACTTATTGCAAAAGTTTATTAGTCCTCAAAGCAAAGTACTACTACGCATGCCCCTAGGGGGATAGATTGGTAGGAAAAGACCATCACTCTTCCCCGACCGCCACTCATAAGGAAAGCAATCAAAGAGCACCTCATGCTCCAACTTCGTTACATAACGGTTCACCATACGTGCATGCTACGGGACTTGCAAACCTTAACACAAGTATTTCTCAATTTCACAATTACTCAACTAGCACAACTCTAATATCACCACCTTTATATTGCAAAACTATTGCAAGGAATCAAACATATCATATTCAGTGATCTACAAGTTTTATGTAGGATTTTATGACTAACCATGTGAATGACCAATTCCTGTCATCTCTCTAAATAGATATAAGTGAAGCAAGAGAGTTTAATTCTTTCTACAAAAGATATGCCCACGCTCTAACAAATATAAGTGAAGCAAAAGAGCATTCTACAAATGGCGGTTTTCTATGTGAAGAGAAACAGGCAATCCAAACTTCAAATGATATAAGTGAAGCACATGAAGCATTCTATAAAGCCATACTCAAAGAATATAAGTGAAGTGCAATGAGCATTCTATAAATCAACCAAGGACTACCTCATACCAGCATGGTGCATAAAATAAAAGTGAAAACTAAATGCAAAAGACGCTCCAAGATTGCACATATCGCATGAACGAAACGAATCCGAAAACATACCGATACTTGTTGAAGAAAGAGGGGATGCCTTCCGGGGCATCACCAAGCTTAGACGCTTGAGTCTCCTTGAATATTTACTTGGGGTGCCTTGGGCATCCCCAAGCTTGAGCTCTTGCCTCTATTCCTTCTTCTCACATCGAGACCTCCTCGATCCTCGAACACTTCATCCACACAAAACTTCAACAGAAAACTCGGTAAGATCCGTTAGTATAATAAAGCAAATCACTACTCTAAGTACTGTTGCAAACCAATTCTTATTTTTTTGGCATTGTAGCTACTGTAATATAACTTTTTCATGGCTTAATCCACTGATATAAATCGATAGTTTCATCAAAACAAGCAAACTATGCATGAAAAACAGAATCTGTCTAAAACAGAACAGTCTGTAATAATCTGAACATTCACCATACTAATGATACTTGAAAACTTCTGCAAAAATTAGGAAAAATAAACAATTTGTATATAAAGACAGTGCAAAAAGTTTCAGAACCATTTGACGTTCCAGTAAAAAATGTAAAATCGCGCACTACAGCCAAAGTTTCTGTCCTGCACCGTACAAACCAACAAGCATTGTAAACATCCTAAAGGCAAACCTTAGCACATTATTTTTAAACTTTATAAAAGCACACAACAGAAATAAATGACTCTCTAAAACTTCCGGGTTGTCTCCCTGGCAGCGCTTTCTTTAAAGCCATTAAGCTAGGCATATAGTGCTCAAGTCATGGATCCACCCGGATCCCAAGGTATATCAAAGCCAATTTTAATTAACAATGATTTGTAATTTAGTAGTGAGCACAAAGTAACATATATCATGTAATGACAAAGTCTAACTCTCTTCATATGCATCGGCATGTCATAAAAGAACAATTCATGCACACATAGTGAAGGCCAATGCATAGTATAAGCAGTTTCTTGCAATTTTATCGTGTTGGAAACATAGAGAGGTGGAGATATAGTTCCTCTCCCATAATAATTGCAAGTAGGAGCAGCAAGCACATGCATATTATATTCATCAAAATCATCATGTGCGACGGTAAAACGCAACCCATCAACATAATCCTTAATAAGAGCAAACTTCTCCGATATAGTGTAGTTTGGAGAATTCAAAAAGATAATAGGACTATCATGTCATCCCTGACTTGGAATTCTATGCACTTATGATTGGAACTATTAGCAAGCGTCCGCAACTACTAACGTTCATTAAGGTAAAACCCAACCATAGCATTAAGATATATTGGTCCCCCTTCAATCCCGTATGCATCAATTTCTATGCTAGGTTGAAGCTTCTGTCACTCTTGCCCTCCAATACATAGTCCTATCAACATACAACTAACCCTATGGTGTGATCCACGCGCGCGCTCATATGATGGGCACCAAAGGACAGCAACATAACCACAAGCAAATTAAATCAATCATAGCAATTCATCAACCACCGATAGGACAATGAAAATCTACTCAGACATCATAGGATGGCGACACATCATTGGATGATAATATGAAGCATAAAGCACCATGTTAAAGTAGAGGGTATAGCGGGTTGCGGGAGAGTGGACCGATGTAGATAGAGGGGGGAAGGTGATGGAGATGTTGGTGAAGATGGCGTAGGTGTTTGTGAAGATCGCGGTGATGATGATGGCCCCGGCGGCGTTCCGGCGCCACCGGAAGAGAGGGGGAGAGGGGGCCCCTCCTTCTTCTTCTTCCTTGACCTCCTCCCTAGATGGGAGAAGGGTTTCCCCTATGGTCCTTGGCCTCCATGGCATGGAAGGGGCGAGAGCCCCTCCGAGATTGGATCTGTCTCTCTGTCTCTCTCTGTTTCTGCGTTCTCCCGTCTCTGCCCTTTCACCGTTTCGTATATATATGGAGATCCGTAACTCCGATTGGATTGAAACCTTCGCCCAGATTTTTCTCCGAAAATTAGCTTCCTTGCGGCCAAACAAGAGCAGCAACCGCCTTACGGGTGGCCCATGAGGGGGGCATGCGCGCCCCCCTGCCTCGTGCCCCCCTCGGGCACCGTCTCACATTGATTCTTCTGCCCATATTTTCCAAATATTTCAAAAATATTCTCCGTCCATTTTTGTCCCGTTTGGATTCCGTTTGATATGGGGTTTCTACGAAACATAAAACATGCAACAAACAGGAACTGGCACTGGGCACTAGATCAATATGTTAGTCCCAAAAAAGTAAAAAGTTGCCAAAAGTATATGAAAGTTGTAGAATATTGGCATGGAACAATCAAAAATTATAGATACGACGGAGACGTATCATAGAAGCACTCAGTTTCAGGCTTAGGCCTAGCTTTGGGCTTCTTCACGGGAGTGGCAACTTGCTTGCCATTCTTCTTGAAGTTCCCTTTCTTTCCCTAGCCCTTTTACTTGAAACTAGTGGTCTTGTCAACCATCAACACTTGATGTTTTTTCTTGATTTCTACCTTCGCCGATTTCAGTATCGCGAAGAGCTTGGGAATCGTTTACGTTATCCCTTGCATATTATAGTTCATCACGAAGTTCTGGTAACTTGGTGATAGTCACTAGAGAATTTTGTCAATTACTATCTTATCTGGAAGATTAACTCCCACTTGATTCAAGCAATTGTAGTACCCAAACAATCTGAGCACATGCTCACTGGTTGAGCTATTCTCCTCCATCTTGTAGGCAAAGTACTGTCAGAGGTCTCATACCTCTTGAACCGGGCATGAGTATGAAATACCAATTTCAACTCTTGGAATATCATATATGCTCCGTGGCGCTCAAAATGTTTTTTGAAGTCCCGGTTCTAAGCCGTAAAGCATGGTGCACTAAACTATCAAGTAGTCATCATACCGAGCTTTGTCAAACGTTCATAATGTCTGCATCTACTCCTGCAATAGGTCCGTCACCTAGCGGTGCATCAAGGACATAATTCTTCTATGCAGCAATGAGGATAATCCTCGGATGTAGCGACCAGACCTCAAACAGTCTAGTCTCCGTGCATCAGTGTCATCCCTGGATCGGTAATGCTGACACGCACAATACTTTGAAGGATTTATAACAGAGTAGCAATCACACACTTATTACATTGAATAGTTCAAGAGAACTCAATACAAATAAATATGGCTTAAGGCCATCTAAAAACGATAACAGCGGAAGGCTTGGAAGATAAAGTGAGTCCATCAACTCCAACGGCATCACTGAGTATAAGACCACGACCTAAGGCTCCTTACTCGTCGTCTGAAAAGTCTGCAACATGGTACGTTGCAGCCCGAAAACGGGTCAGCACATGGAATATGCTGGCAATGTAACACATAGAGAGTAATGAACAGAATAATACTATCACTACATGCATATTTGGCTGGTGGAAAGCTCTATGGTTACAGTTTTGCGAAAAGCCAATTTTTCCCTACCACAAAGGAATAAATTTTATTTAACTATCATGGTGGTTGTTAAACATTGAGAAGGTACCTCCAACTCAATCCCAATTAAGAACGTGATTAACCCAATCAAATTAAATTAAGTAACATGATGATGAGATTCACATGATAATCCAAGAACTAGATACTCAAGATGTCCATAACCGGGGACACTGCTAACCATGATTAGATTGTAGACTCTGCAGAGGTTTGCGAACTCTTCCCCACAAGACTCGGTCGCCTCCGCTTGATTTCTCGCACTACAAGGTGTTTGAGAAACGGATGACCGAGACACAGTCTTTCAGAAACACTACTCTTTACTCCGGGTGGACAGTTACACCTACTTTCCCCTACATCTGCTAGCCCACCTCTTCAAGAGGTCATGTAACCTACTCAACTATGCTAGAGCCCATAATAGCTTGTGGCTGCACACGGAAGTTTCTAGCATGAATAATCTCATGATCCCTTTGAGTCTAGGTGGTGTCCATAGGATGATCACACGGGTACTCCGGGATATCCAAAAATACAGGCAACACTGGGTTCTCCAGGTGCCTCAATCCACCCAGTTGTTTATTTAAGTAGCCACCTTAAGTTGAACCATTAATTAACAATCTCACATCTGTCATGGAAAATTCACTCAAACCCAATCCACGTCTACGTGCATAGCATAGCAATATAAGCAAACGTAGAAGTAACTCCCAAGGGTTTGATAATAAACATGGCAATAGGTACTACCTCATCTACTTCCCAAAACCCACATGTTATTCAGATCCTAACCATGCAATGTTTGAGGGTTGAAACTAATGCATAAAAACTGGGTAATGAAAAGTATGATCAAAGTGTTACTTGCCTTGTTGATGATCCGTGAAACCTAGAGACTCGTAGTAGCACGCTTCGCACTCCGGGTACTCTATCGCAAACAAACAATACATACATAAGCAATCAAGCAAGGGTGCACGGGTAAAACTCGAAATAAGAGATCTAACCAGAAATTTCAACTTAAGAACTCCAGTTTGCAAAAAGAACCAAATCGAACGAAGCAACGAAACTCAAACGGCGAAAGAAACAAACTTCGTTTACTAATCTGGACTTAAGTCAAATTTTACAGTAGCAAAAACTTGTTTGAGTTGGTTAAACGGAAAGAGGGTTTCGAGATGAAACTCTAGGCGCTTGAATCGCCTGATTCCGATAAACGAGCGAAAAGTTATACTAAAACAAAAAAGAGATCGGAAATCGCGATCAGAAATAATCGCGGAAAATCCAAGAAAAAGAAAAACTGACGAACAGGCTAACTAACGAACGTTCGCTGTCTGTGAAAAAAAAACGAAAACCGTTTGTTAAAACGAACGAACGAACGAGTGTTCGCTAAATAAACTAAACCGAAAAAAACAGATCTAGTTTTTTTATATATAAAACCGAACGAAAAACCGGACGGGAAAACCGAACGGTTTTCTCGAGGAAAATCGCCGGCGACGGCTACCTCCGGCGAGGGGGCGGCGGGGCGACTCCGGCGAGGCGGCGGGGTCGGCGGATCGAGCAACGGCGGCGGCACGCGACGGCGGCGCGGGTCGGGCTTAGGGTTAGGGTTTCGGCGGCTTGGGCTATTGGGGCCAAGGCGGCGCCTTATAAAGCCTTGCCAGGCAGAGTCCTGGCCGAACAAGGACCAAAGTCGGTTTCGCGATTATTATTTTTTAAATAATTTCGCGCATAAAAACAAATAAAAGAAATACTAAACGGACTCCAAAAATCCCGAAATAAATTTTCCCTGACTTCTAAAATCAAACCGGACAAGATGAACATTTATTTGGGGCCTAAATGCAATTTTAAAAAACGCGTATTTTTCCTAATTCAAATAAAATCCAATAAAATCCAATATTTGTTTTTAATATTTTTTCCTAAAATATTTCATTCTTTGTGGAGAAGTCATTTTATCCCCTCTCATATATTTTGATATGAAATATTTTCAGAGAGAAAAATAATAAAAACAAATTATCCTATTTTCAAAATTTGAGAAAACCCAAATATGAAAATAATGAAATCCCCAACTCTCTCCGTGGGTCCTTAAGTTGCGTGGAATTTCTAGGATCGCAAATCAAAATGCAATAAAGTATGATACGCATGATGATCTAATGTATAAAATTCCAAATTGAAAATTTGGGATGTTACATCGGATCACGGACCTAGTCCGCATCATTGCTACTATCATCTTTCAACTTAGTTTTCTCTAGGAACATATCAAAAATAAACGGGGAGCTACATCGCGAGCTATTGATCTACAACATAGTTATGCAAATACTATCAGGACTAAGTTCATGATAAATTAAAGTTCAATTTAATCATATTACTTAAGAACTCCCACTTAGATAGACATCCCTCTAGTCATCTAAATGATCACGTGATCCATATCAACTAAACCATGTCCGGTCATCACGTGAGATGGAGTAGTTTTCAATGGTGAACATCACTATGTTGATCATATCAACTATATGATTCACGCTCGACCTTTCGGTCTCAGTGTTCCGAGGCCATATCTGCATATGCTAGGCTCGTCAAGTTTAACCCGAGTATTCTGCGTGTGCAAAACTGGCTTGCACCCGTTGTATGTGAACGTAGAGCTTATCAGACCCGATCATCACGTGGTGTCTCGGCACGACGAACTTTCGCAATGGTGCATACTCAGGGAGAACACTTGTACCTTGAAATTTAGTGAGAGATCATCTTATAATGCTACCGCCGAACTAAGCAAAATAAGATGCATAAAGGATAAACATCACATGCAATCAATATAAGTGATATGATATGGCCATCATTGTAAGTGCATCTAGTGCCCCTTAGTGATTTTGGTGTATTGAAGACTTATAGGTTAATGGACTGATGCGTTTGTGAGTGTACACAGGTCTATAAGTCCATGAGGAGTTTGATATTCTTCATATTATATGTCAAATGCGTGTATGAATTACAAGATATAGGGGGAGATCTCCATGATTCAACTCTTCAAGTGTGCATTGCTTCAAAAGCAAATTCCTCTTGCAATCAAATTCCTCAATATCAGTATTTACACTTCATATGTTTATCCCCGTTGAAAACTTAACCTATATTGTCATCAATCACCAAAAAGGGGGAGATTGTAAGTGCATCTAGTGCCCCTTAGTGATTTTGGTGTATTGAAGACTTATAGGTTCAGGGACTGATGCGTTTGTGAGTGTACACGGGTCTATAAGTCCATGAGGAGTTTGATATTTACAGAGAAAGTTGGCCCCTAAAAATGAAGTTCTTCGACTGAAGACTTTGGATTTCTGAAGACCTTGAAAGTGAAGAAATTGGTGTGACCTTGAAGACTTGGTATTCATTCGAGGAACATGAAGCGTGAAGACTTTTGTTTTCATAGTTTCATTTTCTCTTTCTTGAGTCATAGGAAACACCGTACTGTTAAAGGGGGTCGAGGAAATACTAAGGAAAAATTTCCAAGTGATGCTCAACTCAAAATCCTACACCTACCAATCCCTTCGAGTGAAGCCATTGGAAATCTCATACAGTTCAGTCAATTTCTTCAGTGACAGAGACGAAGTTCTTCTGGTCTCTGAGGAATTTGTTCTGACTGAGGAGTTAAGAATTCGCCAGTGCGGATTGCCTACACAGTGAGGAACATGATAGCCCTGAGGAATTTGATACTCAAATTTCCGACCGTTGTTGTGACTTGTGCCAGCTGTCCCAAAATATCTACCCACCTAACGGTCATATCATTGAAGGGCATTTATGTCTTATCATGTTGGGCTGCTCCCTAGGCTATAAATAGTCGCCCCCTACAACCACTAGCTAGTTGGCTGCTCCGAGAGAAACCGACACTTGTCATTTGAGAGCATCCCATCCTCCAAGGACTTTGAGCGAAAATCATCGAGTGAGGAAAACCCAAACCCAAACCCCTACAAACCCAAAGTGATTGAGCATCACTGAAGAGATTGATCCTGCGTGGATCCGACGCTTGTTACCTTTGAAGACTGTGCTTCTTCCAGACGGTTAGGCGTCATGGTCTAGAGCATCCAAGAGGAATTGTGGATCATCGAGTGACCGAGTCTGTGAAGGTTTGGAAGTCGCCTGAAGACTTACCACGAGTGATTGAGCGAGGTCTGTGTGACCTTAGCTCAAGGAGAATACGGTGAGGACTGTGTGTCCGGGACTGTGTGTCCTCATGTTTAAATACCTAGCCGCTCCAACAAGACGTACAACTGAGACAGCAGTTGGAACTGGTCTACCAAATCATCGTCTTCACCAAGCTTACTGGTTCTATTTCCTCAACTCTTTCATTTCCTTATAACCATGTTGTGCACTTGTTCATATATGTGTTTCAAGACTTTGACTGAAGACTTTCTCAATTTCCTCAGTTCTATTTCTTCAGTCTGTTTGTCTTCATCTTGTGTTATCCTGTGCTTACGCTTTCTGTACTCTGTGCTTGTCTTCATCTCATCATGATGACCATGCTTGTGCTCTGTTATGTTTACTTTTGAGTACTTATTCCGCTGCAAGTAGTTCTTCACTAAGGAATTTCCTCACCCGCAAATTCCTCAGTGAAGAATTCATAAAAATCGCATATTCACCCCCCTCTAGTCGATATAACGCACTTTCATTTGGTATCA
Organism: Triticum aestivum; assembly: GCF_018294505.1. NCBI lineage: Eukaryota > Viridiplantae > Streptophyta > Magnoliopsida > Poales > Poaceae > Triticum > Triticum aestivum. The sequence continues at coordinate 88,403,052 of NC_057796.1, read as the reverse complement.
GAGCGAGGTACTCCCTTGTTCTGTGTGATTTTGGTTTAACCGCCTGGAGTTTTAGTTATGTCGACTGCAGGTATGATCAAGGTCTCTGCTGGGTGTCCTACCTTCGATGGGACGGACTACCCCTACTGGAAGAATAAGATGTGAATGCATCTTGAGGCAATTGATAACGATCTCTGGTATGTTGTGGAAAATGGTGTTCCCTCAGTCACACCTTCTCTGAATGCTGCTGATGTGAAGACATTCAAGCAACTCGATTCTCAAGCGAAGAATATCATATGTGGTCATCTGAGCAAAGGACAGTATGGAAGAGTGAGTGCTTTGGAAACTGCTAAGCTTATCTGGGATAGGCTGTCCAAAGTCAATGAAGGAGTCTCAACACAGTGTGACTCTCGAGTTGATGTTCTTCGCAATCTGTTCAACCGCTTCAAAAGAATCGACAATGAAAATGTTCAACAAACCTTCGACCGCCTCACTGACATCTCAAATGAGCTTCAAGCACTTGGTGCCACTGATATCACCGACCATGAGGTGGTGAAGAAGTTGCTGAGATCGCTTGATTCCTCATTTGATACTCTGGCACTGATGATACAAGAGCGTGCTGACTACAAGTCACTTGATCCCGCTGATATCCTTGAGAGGCTAAATACTCATGAGTTCCAACTTGCTGAGAAGAGAGATCTCTATGGTTCGAGCTATGGCAGATCACGTGCCCTGAAGGCTAAGGCAGTGTCTGAATCTGAAGATGAAGATTCTGGCAGCAGCCTTGGTGATCCTGAAGAACTGAGCCATGAACTAGCACTGCTCGTGAAGAAATTTCAGAAGTTCTCAAGACGTTGTCGCTTTGGAAAACCCTCAAGGAGCAATGATTCCTCATCTAGTGACTACAAGAAGAGGCTGTGTCACAAAAATACAAGGATTACAGTTCAGATGATGCGTAGAAGAAAAAGAAATCTTCAAAGTCTTCATCATCAAAATCTTCGAAGTCTTCATCTCACAAGAAGAGCAGCTCCAAGAAGGCTCGGGCATTCATTGGCAAGGAAATGGACTCTGAGGCTGAATCTGAGGAACATGAGGAAGAGGAGGCATATGAGGAGTCCGAGTCTGGTGTGGCGAGTCTAGCTCTCGCTACTGCATTCGTCAGCAAGTCTATCTTCAACTCTGAAGAAAGTGGCTCCACCAACAAGGCTGATGAAGACAATGATGACTACGCTCCCACCTATTGCTTCATGGCAAAGGGTGCCAAGGTACTCAAATATACCTCCTTTGAATCAAGTGAGAATGAATCTGATGAAAACCTCAAGCCCAGCTACTCTAAACTTGCTAATATTGCTGTGAAACAACAAAAGGCTTTTGAAAAGGTTCAAAATATGCTAGACAAAAGTGATGATATGTTGGGTGAAGAAATAGATCGCACTAAAACCTTAACTGAAAATCTTCAGAGACTTCAGTCTAGGTTTGACAACCTTCAAGGTCATCATAACACTCTCTTATCTGATCATGAGAAGCTTTCTTATGAATTTCTTCAGAGAAAGCAAGATCTTGAAAAGCTAAGAGTGAGTTATGAAGATCTTCAGAAGGAGCGCGATTCATTGCTTGCTCAACAAATCAGCGCTTCTCAGGAAAAATTTGTTCCTCCATGCTTGAATCTGCTAATTCTTCACCTGAATGTTCAAATGCTGCTAATGCTACAAATTCTTCAACTGTCTCTGCTATCACTAATTCCTCATCTGAGGACATTGCTAGTATCACTGATGATGCAGGGCTGAAGGAATTGTACATGATAGGCATGTACAAAAGCCTCAAAGGGCATCACACTCTTTGTGATGTGCTTAAAAAGCAGATCCTCAACAGGAACCCTAGGAAAGAGGGTGTTGCCTTTGAGAGGAAACTCAATGCTGATGGTACATATTGGAAGCCTGAGCAGTACCCCAAAACCTCATGGGTTGCTGTAAAGAGACCTCCAGTTGATCCATCTAACTTATCTGGCTTTACATGTGAATCTCCTCATTCTTCTGATGAGTCATTTGACTCCAACTATAAACTGTTCAAAAATCAGAATGGTGAAGTATTTGCTAGATATGTTGGCACTAACTGCAGGAACGGTTCCCCTGTGAAGAAAATCTGGGTTCCCAAAAGGTGCCTTGAAAATCTTCAGGTGAATGTCATCATGACACCACCAGTGAAGAATGGGAACCCCAGATCAAATTCTTCATATGGATCCAAGTCCTCATACGGACCAAATTCCTCACGTGGATCAAATTCCTCAAAAGGATCAAAGTCCTCATATGATTATCATCGTGCTAACAACTATGTTTCGCAGGGAAGAGCTAAGGGCTATGAATATGAGCATTATTCTTCTAACCATTATGTTCATAAGTCCTCGAAGAATTTCTCTGCTTATCCATATGCTATCCTAACTCCTCATATGTGAAACGAAATGGATTAGCTTCTATGTCACCTTTCTCGTATGGAGCTCGCAGAGTGATGAACTCTTTGCCACCCCTTCAGATGTGGGTGGTGAAGAAAAAGAACTAATCTCTTATGCAGGGTCAGGTCTCCAGATGTGCGTAAACGTCTGAAGAATTTGCTGGAGACCTGAGAGTGCCTGAAAGGACGCAGGCTAATCATGAAGAAATGAACTTTCATTTCTCACGTCCTCATACTGCTTTATCTGTTCTATTGCTTAATGAAATTGATCTAATGAATTGTGATGTCATATTCTTCACTGATGAAGTATATGAGTTCGTAAGCTGCACTAATTTATCTGCAGGATGATCAACCCAAAGCCACTGAGTGGGTCCTTGACAAATCACATGACTGGTGACAAGAATCTATTGATGGATGCTCCCTTATCTCCATCGCATCTGAAGCATATCATCTTCGCTGACAAAGGCAAAAGTCAGGTATTGGGTCTAGGTAAGGTTGCGATCTCAAAGGATCGACACATGGACAAAGTCATGCTTGTCGAGTCCTTAGGATACAACCTCATGTCTGTCTCAATGCTTTGTGATCTTGATATGGTTGTTGTCTTTGGCAAGTATCGTTAGGTTGTGATCATGGAAGCTGACAATTCCAAAGTCTTCGAAGGCTTTAGGAGAGGAGACTTGTATATTGTTGATTCTCTACAGGTCCACAACCAGCCGTATGCCTACTTGCAAAAGCTTCAGAAGGCTGGCTATGGCATCGACGACTTGGTCATGCAGGCATGAGGAATTTGCACACGCTTGCGAAGAAGAAGCATGTCATTGGCATTGAGAATGTCAAATTCCTCAAGGATCACTTGTGTGGAGCCTGTGAAGCTGGAAAGATGACCAAGGCCAAGCATCTAGCGAAGACTATCATGACCACTACTTGACCATTTGAATTGCTTCACATGGATCTTTTTGGTCCCAATCATTATTCTGCAGTTTCAAATGAAGCATCTCAATATGGCTTTGTTATTGTTGATGATTACTCTCGTTACACATGGTTACACATTGTCACTTACAAACATGAAGTGCAGGAAGTCTTCAAACGATTTTCTTCGAGGGCTTCAACCAAGTTTGGTGTGAAGATCAAGCACATCAGAAGTGACAATGGAACTGAGTTCAAGAACTCTGGTCTTGGTGACTATCTTGATGAACTCGGTATTACTCATGAGTTATCTGCCCCTTATACTCCTCAGCAGAATGGCGTCGTGGAGCACAAGAACAGGACTGTTGCCGAGATGGCTCGCACTATGCTTGATGAGTACAAGACGCCTCGTCATTTCTGGATTGAGGCAATTGATACTGCGTGCCACATCATCAACAGAGTATATCTTCACAAATTCTTCAAGAAGACTGCCTATGAACTCCTCACTGACAAGAAACCCAATGTGAGTTATTTCAAAGTCTTCGGTGCTAAATGTTGGATTAGAGATCCTCATCACAACTCTAAATTTGCACCGAAAGCACATGAGGGTTTTATGCTTGGTTACGGAAAGGACTCGCACACCTACAGAGTCTTCAACAACGTTCTTCACAAGGTTGTTGAAACTGTAGATGTGCGGTTCGATGAAACTAATGGCTCGCAAAGAGAGCACCTACCTTCTGTGATAGATGAACCAGCGCCTGAGGAATCTATCAAGTTCAAGGATACTGAGGATGTCATTCCTACCGATGAATCAGCTGAAGAATTCATTCCAGAACGTGATGAACGTCGGGTTGGTGCACCTAAAGGAAATGGCGCCGAGGAAAATGGTCCTGAAGAAAATGCTGGTCAAATTCCTCGATGACAACCCGCTCATCCTCACGTTGCAAAAGAAGTGCAAATTGAGAAGATCATCGATGACGTTGAAGCACCAGGTCCTCTCACACGCTCAAGAGCTTCACATTTATCTAACTTTTGTGGGCACTTTGCTTTTGTCTCTATCACAGAGCCCGCTAAGGTAGATGAAGCATTTTTGGAGCCTGAGTGGATTCAGGCCATGCAAGAAGAATTACATCAGTTCGAGCTCAACAACGTCTGGGAACTGGTCAAACGTCCAGATCCTCGCAAGCACAATATCATTGGCACAAAGTGGATCTACCGCAACAAGCAAGATGAAAATGGCCTTGTGGGGAGGAATAAGGCACGGCTTGTAGCTCAAGGCTACACACAGGTTGAAGGAATTGATTTTGATGAAACTTTTGCACCTGTTGCTAGACTTGAGGCTATTCGCATATTACTTGCTTATGCTAACCATCATGATATCACTCTATATCAAATGGATGTGAAAAGTGTTGGGGAACGTAGTAATTTCAAAAAAATTCCTACGCACACGCAAGATCATGGTGATGCATAGCAACGAGAGGGGAGAGTGTTGTCCACGTACCCTCGTAGACCGAAAGCGGAAGCGTTAACACAACGCGGTTGATGTAGTCGTACGTCTTCACGATCCGACCGATCAAGTACCGAACGCACGGCACCTCCGAGTTCAGCACACGTTCAGCTCGATGACGTCCCTCGAACTCCGATCCAGCCGAGTGTTGAGGGAGAGTTTCGTCAGCACGACGGCGTGGTGACGATGATGATGTTCTACCGACGTAGGGCTTCGCCTAAGCTCCGCTACGATATTATCGAGGTGTAATATGGTGGAGGGGGGCACCGCACATGGCTAAAAGATCGTTGATCAATTGTGTGTAGAGAGGTGCCCCCCTGCCCCCGTATATAAAGGAGCAAGGGAGAGGCCGCCGGCTAAGGAGGAGAGGCGTGCTTGGGAGGAGTCCTCCTCCTACCGGGAGTAGGACTCCCCCCCTTTTCCATGTTGGACTAGGAGAGAGGGGGAAGAGGTGGAGGGGAGGAAGGAAGGGGGGCGCCGCCCCCCTCTCCTTGTCCTATTCGGACTGGGGGGGAAGGGGGGCACGGCCCTGCCCTAGCCTCCTCTCCTCTCTTCCACCTAGGCCCACTAAGGCCCATTAAGTTACCGGAGGGTTCCGGTAACCTCCCGGTACTCCGGAAAAATCCCGATTTCACCCGGAACACTTCCGATGTCCAAACATAGGCTTCCAATATATCAATCTTTATGTCTCGACCATTTCGAGACTCCTCGTCATGTCCGTGATCATATCCGGGACTCCGAACAACCTTCGGTTCATCAAAACATATAAACTCATAATATAACTGTCATCGTAACCTTAAGCGTGCGGACCCTACGGGTTCGAGAACTATGTAGACATGACCGAGACACCTCTCCGGTCAATAACCAATAGCGGAACCTGGATGCTCATATTGGTTCCTACATATTCTACGAAGATCTTTATCAGTCAGACCGCATAACAACATACGTTGTTCCCTTTGTCATCGGTATGTTACTTGCCCGAGATTCGATCATCGGTATCTCGATACCTAGTTCAATATCGTTACCGGCAAGTCTCTTTACTCGTTCCGTAATACATCATCCCGCAACTAACTCATTAGTCACAATGCTTGCAAGGCTTATAGTGATGTGCATTACCGAGTGGGCCCAGAGATACCTCTCCGACAATCGGAGTGACAAATCCTAATCTCGAAATACGCCAACCCAACAAGTACCTTTGGAGACACCTGTAGAGCACCTTTATAATCACCCAGTTACGTTGTGACGTTTGGTAGCACACAAAGTGTTCCTCCGGTAAACGGGAGTTGCATAATCTCATAGTCATAGGAACATGTATAAGTCATGAAGAAAGCAATAGCAACATACTAAACGATCGAGTGCTAAGCTAACGGAATGGGTCAAGTCAATCACGTCATTATCCTAATGAGGTGACCCCGTTAATCAAATGACAACTCATGTCTATGGCTAGGAAACATAACCATCTTTGATTAACGAGCTAGTCAAGTAGAGGCATACTAGTGACACTCTGTTTGTCTATGTATTCACACATGTATTATGTTTCCGGTTAATACAATTCTAGCATGAATAATAAACATTTATCATGATATAAGGAAATAAATAATACTTTATTATTGCCTCTAGGTCATATTTCCTTCAGTCTCCCACTTGCACTAGAGTCAATAATCTAGATTACACAGTAATGATCCTTACACCCATGGAGTCTTGGTGCTGATCATGTTTTGCTCGTGGAAGAGGCTTAGTCAACGGGTCTGCAACATTCAGATCCGTATGTATCTTGCAAAATTCTATGTCTCCCACCTGGACTAAATCCCGGATGGAATTGAAGCGTCTTTTGATGTGCTTGGTTCTCTTGTGAAATCTGGATTCCTTTGCTAAGGCAATTGCACCAGTATTGTCACAAAAGATTTTCATTGGTCCCGATGCACTAGGTATGACACCTAGATCGGATATGAACTCCTTCATCCAGACTCCTTCATTTGCTGCTTCCGAAGCAGCTATGTACTCCGCTTCACACGTAGATCCCGCCACGACACTTTGCTTAGAACTGCACCAACTGACAGCTCCACCGTTCAATGTAAATACGTATCCGGTTTGCGATTTAGAATCGTCCGGATCAGTGTCAAAGCTTGCATCAACGTAACCATTTACGATGAGCTCTTTGTCACCTCCATAAACGAGAAACATATCCTTAGTCCTTTTCAGGTATTTCAGGATGTTCTTGACCGCTGTCCAGTGGTCCACTCCTGGATTACTTTGGTACCTCCCTGCTAAACTTATAGCAAGGCACACATCAGGTCTGGTACACAGCATTGCATACATGATAGAGCCTATGGCTGAAGCATAGGGAACATCTTTCATCTTCTCCCTATCTTCTGCAGTGGTCGGGCATTGAGTCTTACTCAATCTCACACCTTGTAGTACAGGCAAGAACCCTTTCTTTGCTTGATCCATTTTGAACTTCTTCAAAACTTTATCAAGGTATGTGCTTTGTGAAAGTCCAATTAAGCGTCTTGATCTATCTCTATAGATCTTAATGCCTAATATATATGCAGCTTCACCGAGGTCTTTCATTGAAAAACTCTTATTCAAGTATCCCTTTATGCTATCCAGAAATTCTATATCATTTCTAATCAGCAATATGTCATCCACATATAATATCAGAAATGCTACTGACCTCCCACTCACTTTCTTGTAAATACAGGCTTCTCCAAAAGTCTGTATAAAACCAAATGCTTTGATCACACTATCAAAGCGTTTATTCCAACTCCGAGAGGCTTGCACCAGTCCATAAATGGATCGCTGGAGCTTGCACACTTTGTTAGCTCCCTTTGGATCGATAAAACCTTCCGGTTGCATCATATACAACTCTTCTTCCAGAAATCCATTCAGGAATGCAGTTTTTACATCCATTTGCCAAATTTCATAATCATAAAATGCGGCAATTGCTAACATGATTCGAACAGACTTAAGCATCGCTACGGGTGAGAAGGTCTCATCGTAGTCAATCCCTTGAACTTGTCGAAAACCTTTCGCAACAAGTCGAGCTTTATAGACAGTAACATTACCATCAGCGTCAGTCTTCTTCTTGAAGATCTATTTATTTTCAATGGCTTGCCGACCATCGGGTAAGTCAACCAAAGTCCATACTTTGTTCTTATACATGGATCCCATCTCGGATTTCATGGCCTCAAGCCATTTTGCGGAATCTGGGCTCACCATCGCTTCTTCATAGTTCGTAGGTTCGTCATGGTCTAGTAACATAACCTCCAGAACAGGATTACCGTACCACTCTGGTGCGGATCTTAATCTGGTTGACCTACGAGGTTCAGTAATAACTTGATCTGAAGTTTCATGATCATTATCATTGACTTCCCCACTAATTGGCGTAGGTGTCGTAGAAACTGGTTTCTGTGATGATCTACTTTCCAATAAGGGAGCAGGTACAGTTACCTCATCAAGTTCTACTTTCCTCCCACTCACTTCTTTCGAGAGAAACTCCTTCTCTAGAAAGGATCCATTCTTAGCAACGAATGTCTTGCCTTCGGATCTGTGATAGAAGGTGTACCCAACAGTCTCCTTTGGGTATCCTATGAAGACACATTTCTCCAATTTAGGTTCGAGCTTATCAGGTTGAAGTTTCTTCACATACGCATCGCAACCCCAAACTTTAAGATACGACAACTTTGGTTTCTTGCCAAACCATAGTTCATAAGGTGTCGTTTCAACGGATTTTGATGGTGCCCTATTTAGAGTGAATGCAGCCATCTCTAAAGCATAACCCCAAAACGATAGCGGTAAATCAGTAAGAGACATCATAGATCGCACCATATCTAGTAAAGTACGATTACGACATTCGGACACACCATTACGTTGTGGTGTTCCGGGTGGCGTGATTTGCGAAACTATTCCGCATTGTTTCAAATGAAGACCAAACTCATAACTCAAATATTCTCCTCCACGATCAGATCGTAGAAATTTTATTTTCTTGTTACGATGATTTTCAACTTCACTCTGAAATTCTTTGAACTTTTCAAATGTTTCAGACTTATGTTTCATTAAGTAAATATACCCATATATGCTCAAATCATCTGTGAAGGTGAGAAAATAACGATATCCGCCACGAGCCTCAATATTCATCGGACCACATACATCTGTATGTATGATTTCCAATAAATCTGTTGCTCTCTCCATAGTTCTGGAGAACGGTGTTTTAGTCATCTTGCCCATGAGGCACGGTTCGCAAGTACCAAGTGATTCATAATCAAGTGATTCCAAAAGTCCATCAGTATGGAGTTTCTTCATGCGCTTTACACCGATATGACCTAAACGGCAGTGCCACAAATAAGTTGCACTGTCATTATCAACTCTGCATCTTTTGGCTTCGACATTATGAATATGTGTGTCACTACTATCGAGATTCATTAAAAATAGACCACTCTTCAAGGGTGCATGACCATAAAAGATATTATTCATATAAATAGAACAACCATTATTCTCTGATTTAAATGAATAACCGTCTCGCATCAAACAAGATCCAGATATAATGTTCATGCTCAACGCTGGCACCAAATAACGATTATTTAGGTCTAAAACTAATCCCGAAGGTTGATGTAGAGGTAGCGTGCCGACGGCGATCACATCGACTTTGGAACCATTTCCCACGCGCATCGTCACCTCGTCCTTAGCCAATCTTCGCTTAATCCGTAGTCCCTGTTTTGAGTTGCAAATATTAGCAACAGAACCAGTATCAAATACCCAGGTGCTACTGCGAGCATTAGTAAGGTACACATCAATAACATGTATATCACATATACCTTTGTTAACCTTGCCATCCTTCTTATCCGCCAAATACTTGGGGCAGTTCCGCTTCAAGTGACCAGTCTGCTTGCAGTAGAAGCACTGAGTTTCAGGCTTAGGTCCAGACTTGGGTTTCTTCTCCTGAACAGCAACTTGCTTGCTGTTCTTCTTGAAGTTCCCCTTCTTCTTCCCTTTGACCTTTTTCTTGAAACTAGTGGTCTTACTGACCATCAACACTTGATGCTCCTTTTTGATTTCTACCTCCGCTGCCTTTAGCATTGCGAAGAGCTCGGGAATTGTCTTATTCATCCCTTGCATATTATAGTTCATCACGAAGCTCTTGTAGCTTGGTGGCAGTGATTGAAGAATTCTGTAAATGATGCTATCATCCGGAAGATTAACTCCCAGTTGAATCAAGTGATTATTATACCCAGACATTTTGAGTATATGCTCACTGACAGAACTATTCTCTTCCATCTTGCAGCTGTAGAACTTATTGGAGACTTCATATCTCTCAATCCGGGCATTTGCTTGAAATATTAACTTCAACTCCTGGAACATCTCATATGCTCCATGACGTTCAAAATGTCGTTGAAGACCCGGTTCTAAGCCGTAAAGCATGGCACACTGAACTATCGAGTAGTCATCAGCCTTGCTCTGCCAGACGTTCATAACTTCTGGTGTTGCTCTTGCAGGAGGCCTGGCACCTAGCGGTGCTTCTAGGACGTAATTCTTCTGTGCAGCAATGAGGATAATCCTCAAGTTACGGACCCAGTCCGTCTAATTGCTACCATCATCTTTCAACTTTGCTTTCTCAAGGAACGCATTAAAATTCAACGGAACATCAGCACGGGCCATTTATCTACAATTAACATAGACAAGCAAGATACTATCAGGTACTAAGTTCATGATAAATTTAAGTTCTATTAATCATATTACTTAAGAACTCCCACTTAGATAGACATCCCTCTAATCATCTAAGTGATTACGTGATCCAAATCAACTAAACCATGTCCGATCATCACGTGAGATGGAGTAGTTTCAATGGTGAACATCAACATCACTATGTTGATCATATCTACTATATGATTCACGCTCGACCTTTCGGTCTCTGTGTTCCGAGGCCATATCTGCATATGCTAGGCTCGTCAAGTTTAACCTGAGTATTCCGCGTGTGCAACTGTTTTGCACCCGTTGTATTTAAACGTAGAGCCTATCACACCCGATCATCACGTGGTGTCTCAGCACGAAGAACTTTCGCAACGGTGCATACTCAGGGAGAACACTTTTATCTTGAAATTTTAGTGAGAGATCATCTTATAATGCTACCGTCAATCAAAGCAAGATAAGATGCATAAAAGATTAACATCACATGCAATCAATATAAGTGATATGATATGGCCATCATCATCTTGTGCTTGTGATCTCCATCTCCGAAGCACCGTCATGATCACCATCGTCACCGGCGCGACACCTTGATCTCCATCGTAGTATCGTTGTCGTCTCGCCAACTTATTGCTTTTACGACTATCGCTACCACTTAGTGATAAAGTAAAACAATTACATGGCGATTGCATTGCATACAATAAAGCGACAACCATATGGCTCCTGCCAGTTGCCGATAACTCGGTTACAAAACATGATCATCTCATACAATAAAATATAGCATCATGTCTTGACCATATCACATCACAACATGCCCTGCAAAAACAAGTTAGACGTCCTCTACTTTGTTGTTGCAAGTTTTACGTGGCTGCTACGGGCTTAGCAACAACCGTTCTTACCTACGCATCAAAACCACAATGATAGTTTGTTAAGTTGGTGTTGTTTTAACCTTCGCAAGGACCGGGCGTAGCCACACTCGGTTCAACTAAAGTGAGAGAGACAGACACCCGCCAGTCACCTTTAAGCAACGAGTGCTCGCAACGGTGAAACCAGTCTCGCGTAAGCGTACGCGTAATGTCGGTCCGGGCCGCTTCATCTCACAATACCGCCGAACCAAAGTATGACATGCTGGTAAGTAGTATGACTTATATCACCCACAACTCACTTGTGTTCTACTCGTGCATAGCATCGACGCATAAAACCTGGCTCGGATGCCACTGTTGGGGAACGTAGTAATTTCAAAAAAATTCCTACGCACACGCAAGATCATGGTGATGCATAGCAACGAGAGGGGAGAGTGTTGTCCACGTACCCTCGTAGACCAAAAGCGGAAGCGTTAACACAACGCGGTTGATGTAGTCGTACGTCTTCACGATCCGACCGATCAAGTACCGAACGCATGGCACCTCCGAGTTCAGCACACGTTCAGCTCGATGACGTCCCTCGAACTCCGATCCAGCCGAGTGTTGAGGGAGAGTTTCGTCAGCACGACGGCGTGGTGACGATGATGATGTTCTACCGACGCAGGGCTTCGCCTAAGCTCCGCTACGATATTATCGAGGTGTAATATGGTGGAGGGGGCACCGCACATGGCTAAAAGATCGTTGATCAATTGTGTGTAGAGAGGTGCCCCCTGCCCCCGTATATAAAGGAGCAAGGGAGAGGCCGCCGGCTAAGGAGGAGAGGCGCGCCTGGGAGGAGTCCTGCTCCTACCGGGAGTAGGACTCCCCCCCCTTTTCCATGTTGGACTAGGAGAGAGGGGGAAGAGGTGGAGGGGAGGAAGGAAGGGGGGCGCCGCCCCCCCTCTCCTTGTCCTATTCGGACTGGGGGGAAGGGGGGCGCGGCCCTGCCCTAGCCTCCTCTCCTCTCTTCCACCTAGGCCCACTAAGGCCCATTAAGTTACCGGGGGGTTCCGGTAACCTCCCGGTACTCCGGAAAAATCCCGATTTCACCCGGAACACTTCCGATGTCCAAACATAGGCTTCCAATATATCAATCTTTATGTCTCGACCATTTCGAGACTCCTCGTCATGTCCGTGATCACATCCGGGACTCCGAACAACCTTCGGTTCATCAAAACATATAAACTCATAATATAACTGTCATCGTAACGTTAAGCGTGCGGACCCTACGGGTTCGAGAACTATGTAGACATGACCGAGACACCTCTCCGGTCAATAACCAATAGCAGAACCTGGATTCTCATATTGGTTCCTACATATTCTACGAAGATCTTTATCGGTCAGACCGCATAACAACATACGTTGTTCCCTTTGTCATCGGTATGTTACTTGCCCGAGATTCGATCGTCGGTATCTCGATACCTAGTTCAATCTCGTTACCGGCAAGTCTCTTTACTTGTTCCATAATACATCATCCCGCAACTAACTCATTAGTCACAATGCTTGCAAGGCTTATAGTGATGTGCATTACCGAGTGGGCCCAGAGATACCTCTCCGACAATCGGAGTGACAAATCCTAATCTCGAAATACGCCAACCCAACAAGTACCTTTGGAGACACCTGTAGAGCACCTTTATAATCACCCAGTTACGTTGTGACGTTTGGTAGCACACAAAGTGTTCCTCCGGTAAACGGGAGTTGCATAATCTCATAGTCATAGGAACATGTATAAGTCATGAAGAAAGCAATAGCAACATACTAAACGATCGAGTGCTAAGCTAACGGAATGGGTCAAGTCAATCACGTCATTATCCTAATGAGGTGACCCCGTTAATCAAATGACAACTCATGTCTATGGCTAGGAAACATAACCATCTTTGATTAACGAGCTAGTCAAGTAGAGGCATACTAGTGACACTCTGTTTGTCTATGTATTCACACATGTATTATGTTTCCGGTTAATACAATTCTAGCATGAATAATAAACATTTATCATGATATAAGGAAATAAATAATACTTTATTATTGCCTCTAGGGCATATTTCCTTCAAAAAGTGCATTCCTCAATGGTAAGCTTTAGGAAGAAGTATATGTTGCTCAACCCCCAGGTTTTGAAGATCCAAAGCATCCTGACAAAGTCTTCAGACTCAATAAGGCCCTCTATGGCCTCAAGCAGGCCCCTCGGGCGTGGTATGATACTTTGAAGGAATTATTCATGAAGAAAGGCTTCAAACCCGGTTCACTTGATCCTACTCTTTTCACTAAATCTTATGATGATGAATTGTTTGTGTGCCAAATATATGTTGATGACATTATCTTTGGCTGTACTGACCAACGTTACACTGACGAATTTGGTTATATGATGAGAGAGAAATATGAAATGTCTATGATGGGCGAATTGAAATTCTTCTTAGGTCTTCAAATTCATCAACAACGCAATGGCATATTCATATCTCAGGAGAAATACCTCAAGGATGTACTGAGGAAATTCGGCATGCAAGATTGCAAAGGCGTCAAAATTCCTATGCCCACAAATGGCCATCTGTGCACTGATGAAAATGGTATTGACTTCGATCAAAAGGTATACCGCTCCATGATTGGCTCTTTATTGTATTTATGTGCATCTAGGCCAGATATTATGCTTAGTGTTTGCATGTGCGCCCGATTTTAAGCTACACCGAAGGAATCACACCATAAGGCTGTGAAGCATATTCTTCGATATCTAGCTCACACACCAACATTTGGATTATGGTACCCCAAGGGCTCGGCTTTTGATCTCATTGGATATTCCGACTCTGACTATGCTGGTGATCGTGTGGACCGCAAGTCAACATCTGGCACATGCAATTTCCTCGGAAGATCTTTGGTCTGTTGGTTCTCAAAGAAACAGAACTGCGTATCACTGTCTACTGCTGAAGCTGAGTACATTGTTGTTGGTTCTTGCTGTGCTCAATTGCTGTGGATGAAGCAAACTCTCAAGGACTACGGCGTCAACGTGAAGAATATGCCTCTCCTCTGTGACAATGAGAGTGCCATCAAGATTGCTCACAACCCAGTTCAGCACTCGAAGACAAAGCACATTCAGATTCGTCATCATTTTCTTCATGATCATGTGTTGAAGGGCGACATTTCTATTGAGCATGTGAAGACTGGAGAACAGCTAGCCGATATCTTCACAAAGCCATTGGATGAGAAGATATTTTGCAAGTTGCGGTGTGAGCTAAATATCTTAGAATCTTTGAATGTTCTTTGAAAAGGACACTCATCCTAACACTTATGCAAAACTGATGACTTAGATGTGCAACACATGAAGAAACGTTTTTCTTCAATCAATGAAGAATAACACTCTAAGTGTGAAGAAATTAACGAAGAATTTGATTCTCAGAACCCTACGACAATTGTACGCGGTGTTTGAAATCATCATTCTTATACGGTGGGTCACGCCACCACAAAAGTTGAAAATCTTCAATTTGAGTTTTTCCTCTGTTTTGAAATTCCTCAGTTGTTCGTATTCTTCAACGTTGCAATGTCTTCACTGTTTCCGTTGTTTTTCTTCATTGGTTATATATATATATATGTCCTCTACAGCATTCACTTATTGCTATTTCTTCAAGCTATGTTTTCTGCTAAGTGAATGTGATCGGACCCTGCCCCCTCTATGCTATACTCAACCCAATCTATTCACAAATTCTTCATGTGTGTTCTATTTGAAACTCGTTCAAAATCTTCACTGTGTCCTTGTCAACTGAAGAAATTGCGAACGCAACATTAAAACTTATCCAAAATTTTCAGCTCTGCCGCTCAAACCGTTCCGCATTCCATGAAATACTTATCTATTCACCCATGATCTCCACTTCTCAGTACGTGGGTGACACATGTCAAGCGAATGAGAAGGGTCAGGGGTACGTTCGTCCAAATTCTTCGGGCGAACAGTTTTTTCACCGTGGCTATAAATACCCCTCCCCTTCCTCACTTCTCCTTTACTCCGCTCGACCTCACTCCAGCTCGAGCTTCTCAAACCCTAGCGCCGCCGCTACTTCATCGTCGCCGGTGAGGAAGAGCTTCACTGCCTCGACCTCATCGCCGCCGTACTTGCGCCGGCCGCGGATTTCTTCACTCCGCAGCCAACGTAGTTGTCTTCCTCAGCCAAGTTAGGGCGTGGAAGATCTGAGCTGACGAACTTCACATCTACACTTCCCAGTTCGTCGTGTTCTTCGTCCAGGGTAATTAAAAGTTACTTTTACTACCTCTTTGATTCAAATGACTTCTACAAAATCTTCAAAGGTGTTTTTCTTCAAATCCTCACACACTAAACACCTCACATGTCATCTGTTCTTGATTCGTTTCTCTAAGCAACAATTTTTCTTCAAGATTCCTCAATTGTGTGGATTTATGATCTAAACAACTCTGGAACCTAAGACAAAGAACGCTTAGTGAAATTCTTCAAGACTCATCTGGTCAAATTCCTCAAACTTGTTCTTTTTGAAAAACCTCTGAGAACGCATATGACCTCTCTAAATTCCTCGCAACTATACTCTGTTCACAGGTACTCATGTCCGCTGCTGAATCACTAGGTTCTCATCAACTTAACTCATTTGCAGCGTTCCTTGAAGAAAAGTTGCATACATCTTCAGAGAATTCCATTGTTCAAATTCCTCATCTGAAGAAAATGGCTGATGGAAAGAAGCCACAGAAAGGAGGAAAGAGGCCTGAGATCAATACTGCGTTTGAAATCCCTGATGACATATATAAGGATTACTGCACTCCTGGTGAGGCCAAGTTTGGAAAAGAGGACAAAAATCAGCGCAAGGTGCGCATCCAGAGGATAGAAAGGAGATGGGCAAGAGAGTGGAGGGAGTACAGATATGTTACTCCCAAATACATGAAGAAATTCGCTCTAAATCCTCCATGCCCAAGACCTCCATTGGCACCTGGCCAAGAAGCAGATCCCACAAGCCTCAAGCGCGGTGAGGATTATCCTGATGAATGGGCCAAGCGCCAGGCCAAATTGGCCAGACAAGCTAGAGAAGCAGTGAGGAAATTCAACGAAGACTCTGCTGCTGCTGCTACTGAGGCCTCTGTCAAACCGAAGAAGGCCATGTCAAAGAAGCCTGCTCACAAAGCCAAGTGCTTATTCTTCAATGCCCTCACGGCCAAGTTCCTTAGCAATGCCCTCACAGCCAGAATCTTCAAAGCCCTCACAGCCAACTCCTCATGCTGCTCCAGCTCCTCCAAAGTCCTCAGCTCCTCCGCCAAAGTCCTCAGCACCTGTGCATCACACCATGTGCCAAAGGACAACAGGCATCTCTATTGCCTCAGGAGCCTCTGCTAGTTCCTCAGCTGCACCAAATTCTTCAACTGGCCCCTCTCTGCTGAAGACTAAGGCCACTGCTGGACGAGGTACTCGCCCAAGTCCTCACAAGAAGCAGGTCGCCTTCCGAGTGCCGTCTGATGAAGACGAAGCTGATGATGAGGAACTTGCCGAAATCATCAGAGATAGGAAGGTCAGGGCCGCTAGAGCCAAGGGCACAAATGTGCCTCTGCTTTTGGATCCAAAGTTGATCCTCGACTACATTGATCTCTGGCACAAGGACCCCAACACTCCTATGCCTGATTTAAAGTTGACTCCTGGCCAAAGTCATATGCTGAGTGCCTTCATTCAAGAAGAGAAATGGAAATTTGAAAAGGCCAGGTAGATCAAGAAAGCGTAGTACAGGAAGGAGCGCTTCCTGAAGAAAAATGTTGTCTCTATGACAACTGAAGAACTTGTCACTATTCAATCTGAGATCAAGAAACTCAGTGATGAATTTGACGCATACCATGCTGACTGGCTTGGAGCCAAAGTCAGGTTTGTGAAATTGTCTGAAAAGTTCACCTCCAATGTTGCGACTCCAATGCAACAAGAAATTCCTCAAGCCGAAGCCTCTGCTCAACCAACTGAAGAGCACGCCAGCACCGCTGATGAAAATCAGGCTGCTGAAGAAAATGAAAGCACCAGGGCTGATGACTGCATTCCAGCCACTGAAGAAATTGCCAGGGCATCCACTTGTGGTGCGCCTGAAGAAAATGAAGAAGTCAGGGCAACTGCGACAGTTGTGCCTGAAGAAACTCGACCAAGTTCCTCTGCTCCTCCTGCGCCTACCCCAACTCCGATCCTTCCATCTGCATGAGATGTGAAGAAGACCAAGGCTGCAGAGCATGCAGCAGTGAAGAAAAGGAAGGCATCAACTTCATCAGATTCTTCAGCCCCGAAGAAGATGAAGCCTTTGACCAGCTCGTTTGCAAACCCCATTGATGATGTTCCTATCTCAACCATGCCATCAAAGGACCTTGTTCCTTATGATGAAGAATATGTGATTCCTAGCGAATCCGATGAAGAAAATCCTTCTGCTGCTTCGTCAGAGCAGTTGGATGAAGAAATTGAAGTGGATGTAATCCCTTCAACCCCAATTGTCTCCTCACCCATGCCTCAGTTCACTGCTGAAGAGGTCAGCGTTGAGGAATTGGATGAACAAAATTCTGACGTGGACATTGGGAGTACTACTCCATTGATCAATGATGATTTTTGGGATAGTCAGCATCCCAACTCTCCTCTGTTCACGCCATTGCAACAAATCCCTCAGTCCCCAACACATACTGTTCAATTGGGCTCTGAAGAAACTCACCCACTTCGTCTGTTCGTGAAGAAATTCCAGCCACTAGTGCTGAAGAAACTGCTGCTGCTGAATCTTTGAAGACGCAGACTGCCACTGAAGAAGAACCGGAAATTCCTCAGCCTGAAGAACCTGAGATTGCGATTCCTGAGGTTGTGATGCAACTGACTGACACTCCTCAACCCAAGCCAAAGGACCATTCTCAAGGAAGCAAAAATTCAAGACTGATGATTTCTTCGGAGAGCATGTATTCTTCACAGATTACAACCCCTATGACTCTGCTCGCATTAGGAAGAGGCGTTTCTGGACTGCCAGCCAGGCAAATTTCTATTCCTCAGTGCTGTTTAACAAAGACAAAGTCTTCGATCATGAGCACATTCCTCACGTGGATATGGAATCTCTGTCGTGCTTCGCACCAGTCCTCAGTGTTCTTCATGACGCTGGACTGTTAAATTTCTGCACTGACATCTGTGATTGGAATGAAGAACTCATTCTTCAATTCTATGTAACGCTGCATATCACCAGAAACTCTGAAGATGTGAATTCATGGGTGCTAGACTGGATGACTGAAAACACTCACTACAAAGCACCAGCTACTGAATTGCTTCGTGCTTTGCCTCTCAGCCCTCCCCTTGAAGCTGCACGTTGCATGTACCAAGAGCCTGAGCTTACAGATCATTATATGCAAGTGCTGATGAAGCCATTGAAGCCAGGTCAGGCCCCAAGAACAAAATTCCTCGTGAAGGAATTACTATATGTGCCTCGGACTGTCTATCGCATTCTGACGAAGACATTGAGTCCTATCAAGGGCCACGACTCGAATGAAGAAGAAATCGTTAGCATCGTGAAGAATCTGCTTTTCAATATCATGCATGGCGTTCCCGTCAACTTCCATGATTTCTTCATGAGGACTATGGCCAATGTCGCTATGTCACCATTTGAGTTGAAGCCTTATGCTCCTTGGATCATGAGATTCCTCAGAACAAGGTCTTCACTCAACTACAAGGCTGATTTTCAGAATCATCTCAGCTACTTGCCCCCGATTGAAGTCCTCAAGCGGACCTATTCCTCAGCTGATGAAAAGGGCAAGGCACCAGCTGTTATTGATGAAGGCATTAGTCCATTGGATGGTCAGTTTCGCAAAGTTGCATCTTATTCCACCAATGATGACTCTGCCACTCACGATTCTGCTGCCCATGCATCCAAGCCAAATCCTCAAGCCACTGCTCCTCGTGTGATGACTGACCGTGAACTTCTGCTTAGTCTTCACCAGAAGGTGGATCGAAACCATAAATGGGTTAAGCGTCAGTTTGGTTCAATTCTTCACAACATGACTGCTACACACAATGCAGTGAAGAAAAACCATTACTACCTCCATGAAGTCTTCGGTCGCACCTGGGCTATTCTGTCACATGTATATGGTGAAGAAGATCTGAAGAAAATGGGTCTCAAGGAAGATTTTGACTGGTCTGCTCCTCCACCGAAGAAATACAAGAAGGTCAAGGTTCCTTCCTTGGTGGCCAGCTCCTATTCTTCATCGCGCGAAACCGACGAGCATGAAGACTTGGACGACACTGCGGCAGGCCCAACATCAACAAACGACCCCAACAACGCTGGCGCTCCTCCATCAACTTGATATTCTTCAGGGGCGTTAGTCCTCATTTTCAACCCTTTTGGTCATTCGATGACAAAGGGAGAGAAATTTGAGTTAGTCTTCAAGCGGGTCTATCTTATATGGGCGTTTATTCTAAGTTACAACTCTCGTTCTTTTGATGACTTTGCTGGATCGAGTTGTAAACTTAAACTCTATGGTGGCTTGATACTTTTGCTATGATTTTCTGCTTGCTTATTCCTCGCTAATGTTAATGCACGCATGCTGAATTACATCAGTCACCATATTTCATCATGCATTTCAAATTCTTCATATTATATGTCAAATGCATGTATGAATTACAAGATATAGGGGGAGATCTCCATGATTCAACTCTTCAAGTGTGCATTGCTTCAAAAGCAAATTCCTCACTATGCACATCTTCAGGGGGAGTTCTTCTATATCTTGCAATCAAATTCCTCAATATCAGTATTTACACTTCATATGTTTATCCCCGTTGAAAACTTAACCTATATTGTCATAAATCACCAAAAAGGGGGAGATTGTAAGTGCATCTAGTGCCCCTTAGTGATTTTGGTGTATTGAAGACTTATAGGTTCAGGGACTGATGCGTTTGTGAGTGTACACGGGTCTATAAGTCCATGAGGAGTTTGATATTTACAGAGAAAGTCGGCCCCTAAAAATGAAGTTCTTCGACTGAAGACTTTGGATTTCTGAAGACTTTCTGAAGACCTTGAAAGTGAAGAAATTGGTGTGACCTTGAAGACTTGGTATTCATTCGAGGAACATGAAGCGTGAAGACTTTTGTTTTCATAGTTTCATTTTCTCTTTCTTGAGTCATAGGAAACACCGTACTGTTAAAGGGGGTCGAGGTAAAACTAAGGAAACACTTTCCAAGTGATGCTCATCTCAAAATCCTACACCTACCAATCCCTTTGAGTGAAGCCATTGGAAATCTCATACAGTTCAGTCAATTTCTTCAGTGACAGAGACGAAGTTCTTCTGGTCTCTGAGGAATTTGTTCTGACTGAGGAGTTAAGAATTCGCCAGTGCGGATTGCCTACACAGTGAGGAACATGATAGCCCTGAGGAATTTGATACTCAAATTTCCGACCGTTGTTGTGCCTTGTGCCAGCTGCCGCAAAATATCTACCCACCTAACGGTCATATCATTGAAGGGCATTTATGTCTTATCATGTCGGGCTGCTCCCTAGGCTATAAATAGCCGCCCCCTACAACCACTAGCTGGTTGGCTGCTCCAAGAGAAACTGACACTTGTCATTTGAGAGCATCCCATCCTCCGAGGACTCTAAGCGAAAATCATTGAGTGAGGAAAACCCAAACCCCTACAAACCCAAAGTGATTGAGCATCACTAAAGAGATTGATCCTGCGTGGATCCGACGCTTGTTACCTTTCAAGACTGTGCTTCTTCCAGACGGTTAGGCGTCATGGTCTAGAGAATCCAAGAGGAATTGTGGATCGCCGAGTGACCGAGTCTGTGAAGGTTTGGAAGTCGCCTGAAGACTTACCACGAGTGATTGAGCGAGGTCTGTGTGACCTTAGCTCAAGGAGAATACGGTGAGGACTGTGTGTCCGGGGCTGTGTGTCCTCATGTTTAAATACCTAGCCGCTCCAACAAGACGTACAACTGAGACGGCAGTTGGAACTGGTCTACCAAATCATTGTCTTCACCAAGCTTACTGGTTCTATTTCCTCAACTCTTTCATTTCCTCATAACTGTGTTGTGCACTTGTTCATATATGTGTTTCAAGACTTTGACTGAAGACTTTCTCAATTTCCTCAGTTCTATTTCTTCAGTCTGTTTGTCTTCATCTTGTGTTATCCTGTGTTTACGCTTTCTATACTCTGTGCTTGTCTTCATCTCATCATGATGACCATGCTTGTGCTCTGTTATGTTTACTTTTGAGTACTTATTCCGTTGCAAGTAGTTCTTCACTAAGGAATTTCCTCACCCGCAAATTCCTCAGTGAAGAATTCATAAAAATCGCCTATTCACCCCCCTCTAGTCGATATAACGCACTTTCAATCATCATCTTGTGCCTTTGATCTCCATCTCCAAAGCACCGTCATGATCACCATCGTCACCGGCGCGACACCTTGATCTCCATCGTAGCATCGTTGTCGTCTCGCCAACTATTGCTTCTACGATTATCGCTACCGCTTAGTGATAAAGTAAAGCAATTACATGGCGATTGCATTTCATACAATAAAGCGACAACCATATGGCTCCTGCCAGTTGCCGATAACTCTGTTACAAAACATGATCATCTCATACAACAAAATTTAGCATCATGTCTTGACCATATCACATCACAACATGCCCTGCAAAAACAAGTTAGACGTCCTCTACTTTGTTGTTGCAAGTTTTACGTGGCTGCTACGGGCTGAGCAAGAACCGTTCTTACCTACGCATCAAAACCACAACGATTTTTCGTCAAGTATGTGTTGTTTTAACCTTCAACAAGGACCGGGCGTAGCCACACTCGATTCAACTAAAGTTGGAGAAACTGACACCCGCCAACCACCTCTGTGCGAAGCACGTCGGTAGAACCAGTCTCGCGTAAGCGTACACGTAATGTCGGTCCGGGCCGCTTCATCCAACAATACTGCCGAATCAAAGTATGACATGCTGGTAAGCAGTATGACTATTATCACCCACAACTCACTTGTGTTCTACTCGTGCATATAACATCTACGCATAAACCTGGCTCGGATGCCATTGTTGGGGAATGCAGTAATTTCAAAAAAATTCCTACGCACATGCAAGATCATGGTGATGCATAGCAACAAGAGGAGAGAGTGTAGTCCACGTACCATCGTAGACCGTAAGCGGAAGCATTATGACAACGCGGTTGATGTAGTCGTACGTCTTCACGATCGACCGATCCTAGCACCGAAAGTACGACACCTCCGCGATTTGCACACGTTCGGCTCGGTGACGTCCCACGAACTCACGATCCAGCAAAGTGTCAAGGGAGAGCTTCGTCAGCACAATGGCGTGATGATGGTGATGATGAAGCTACCGGCGCAGGGCTTCGCCTAAGCACTGCAACGATATGACCGAGGTGGATTATGGTGGAGGGGGCACCGCACACGACTAAGAGATCAATGATCAACTTGTGTGTCTTTGGGGTGCCCCCTGGCCACGTATATAAAGGAGCAAGGGGAGGGGGCCGACGGCCTCATAGGGTGCGCCCCAAGGGGGGAATCCTACTCCTACTAGGAGTATGTTCCCCCTTTCCTAGTCCAACTAGGAGGGGAAGGAAAGAGGAGGAGGGAGGAAGGAAAGAGGGGGCCGGCCCCCAAAGCCCTAAACCAATTCGGTTTGGGCCTAGGGGGGCGCACCCCACACTTCCTTGCTGCCCTCTACTTCCACTAAAGCCCATGAAGGCCCATTGACCCCCCCCCCCCCGGCGAATTCCCGTAACTCTCCGGTACTCTGAAAAATACCCGAATCACTCGGAACCTTTCCGATGTCTGAATATAGCCTTCCAATATATCAATCTTTACATCTCGACCATTTCGAGACTCATCGTCATGTCCGTGATCTCATCCGGGACTCCGAACAACCTTCGGTACATCAAATCACATAAACTCATAATACCGATCGTCACCAAACGTTAAGCGTGCGGACCCTACGGGTTCGATAACTATGTAGACATGACCGAGACTCATCTCCGGTCAATAACCAATAGCGGAACTTGGATGCTCATATTGGTTCCTACATATTCTACGAAGATCTTTATCGGTCAAACCGCATAACAACATACGTTGTTCCCTTTGTCATCGGTATGTTACTTGCCCGAGATTCGATCGTCGGTATCTCAATACCTAGTTCAATCTCGTTACCGGCAAGTCTCTTTACTCATTCCGTAATGCATAACCCCGCAACTAACTCATTAGTCACATTGCTTGCAAGGCTTATAGTGATGTGCATTACCGAGAGGGCCCAGAGATACCTCTCCGACAACCGGAGTGACAAATCCTAATCTTGATCTATGTCAACTCAACAAACACCATCGGAGGCACCTGTAGAGCATCTTTATAATCACCCAGTTACGTTGTGACGTTTGATAGCACAATAAGTGTTCCTCCGGTATTCGGTAGTTGCATAATCTCATAGTCATAGGAACATGTATAAGTCATGAAGAAAGCAATAGCAATAAACTAAATGATCATAGTGCTAAGCTAACGGATGGGTCTTGTCCATCACATCATTCTCCTAATGATGTGATCCTGTTCATCAAATGACAACACATGTCTATGGTCAGGAAACTTAACCATCTTTGATTAACGAGCTAGTCTAGTAGAGGCATACTAGGGACACTTTGTTTTGTCTATGTATTCACACATGTATCAAGTTTTTGGTTAATACAATTCTAGCATGAATAATAAACATTTATCATGATATAAGGAAATAATTAATGACTTTATTATTGCCTCTAGGGCATATTTCCTTCACGTCGCGAGTAAGCTCCATGGCCATAGTTCCCTCTCCAGCCCCGCCGAATTATATGGCCATCAGCCAACCACCCCGCTTGCGCTGCCACTTCCTGCGCCGCCACACCACCAAACCGAGGTCGCGCAAGGGATGGAGGAGCATCAGCTTCGGGGATCCCGGTGGCCAACTAGTGGAGTGGAGCGACGACTCCGACGACATGGTGTTCTCCCGCATGGCGACAAAGACAGGGCGACCACCATCTCAGCGAATTGCTGGAGCTCGACGGCTGGGTAGGCCATGACAACATGAGGCTATGGCGGAGGGGTGCAGTGGCGACAATCGGGGGCTGGGCCACGACGGCGTTAACGGGATGGGAGGTGCAGGCACTTCTTCGGAGCGAACGAAATTTTTACTCCACTCGACTACAGCCAAGTATATTTATGGATCGAGAGGCGCCTCGAGTAAAAATGATGCTCCTCTAAAGCTTTTGAGGGTGGAAATTTTACTCCTCTAAAGCATTATAAGGCATCGGTTAGAGATACTTTCATATATGTGCAATTCGACACGTAACAGACCAATAAAAAGCTATAATTGTTTCTCCCATTGGATTCCAAGAGTGAAACACATGAACATACAAACTCCAAAACTGGCACGGAAGCTCAATATAAATGTTCGTGAGGCTAGTCATAGTGGGGAGTAACTTAGACTAGTATTACCTTGATAGTGCAGAATAACGTAGAAGTAGTATCATAGATGATTGCATTTATTACATTGTAGACTCATTTTGCTTTGGATTGCGTTATGTTACTCCAAACTCCTCTCTCCTCATTAACTATATGCCACATAAGCAAACTTGTCTTCAAATCCGCTATTTTATTTGCTAAAGCACTATCACTACGACCAGCCTGAGATGTTTAGCGTTGAGCAAACTCAATGCCGAGCCCTTGATTGTCCACATCAAAGCAAAGCTTTAACGGTTGTAGGACGACAAAAAAGATAGAGATATTGAAGCAACGTTAGACCACTCTGACTTATACCCTCCCCGTTCCAAAATACTTGTCAAGGTTGTCTTTTGATAATACACACGCACATGGTTTATTTATTTACTTTTGTAGTTTCTGTTAGCAATGCATGGGCTTGGTGCTCAGTATTACTGTCGCTCTTATATTATTATTTTTTAGTCGGGCGTAACCCCTTTCCATTACTTGCATAATGAAAATACTGATAGTCTTAAGAGTTTGAAAGGAAACCTAGAAAGGGGAAAGCGAGCTCAAAGCACTGCTGGGAAACCCACAATGAACACTCGCCATCGAGCAGCTCACCATGGGGCGAAAACCCAACGACACCCTAAACCTGTAGGCGACACTAACATGACCAGAAGGGTTCATACAAGTTTATAAGGCAACTCCATACACAGACATGTGCCCACGCAGGAGCAAAATGACTATCCCAGACACAGATATGTGCCCACGCAAGAGCAAATGGACTATCTAAGCAGCAAAAGGGAGCGGAGTGCAGATAGCGTGCCCCTCGCGCTTCGCTCTTAGTTTGACGTTCCCCTCGGCGCTGCACAGATCCGCATCATGTTTGAAGCATTGAAGCATTGGTTCTCAGCATCTTGGCTCCGCGCTCCATCATCTCCCAATCATCCCCTGTCATCAAACCTGCCCAGTAGTTAAGAAAACCACATGCAGTGTAAACCACATCAAAAGGTGACCTCATCTGCTTGGACTCAAAGGTAACACTGTTACGATTAATCCACATCGCCGAGCAGAGCCCTGCTAAGCCAAAAAGTATAAAATTTCTCCCCATCAGGTAAAAACGCATAGGCCCAGGAATAGTACTGCCATATGTTGTTGGGACACAGTTCCGTGCCCAGAACACATCCTACAGTTCTCTAGAGGACTCTGGGCACAGGACAAGTGAAGAAAAGATGATGGGATGTTTCTCTCCCATCACAGAAGGAACAAGTAGGATTCCCCAGCCACTTTCGTCTACTCATTACATCTCTCGTTAGGATAGCATCCTGGAATAGTTGCCAAAGAAAAATTTGAATCTTAAGGGGGGTCTTTGCTTTCCAGATCCATTTGTAGTTTGCCCCCGCCACATTTCTCTCCAAGTATTCGTATACAGATTTCGTAGTAAATCTACTCTTCTTCCCCAAGGTCCAAACCACTTGGTCAGCTTCACTAATGGCCATGTGTTCCACTATAGATTTGAGTTTGTTCCACTGTTCAAGCATGGGAGGGTGGAGTTGCCTTCTAAAAAAGTCACTCTCCTCCACCCCTCCCCTGAACTTAGCAACCGTGATCTCCTGATAATTGCATATATTATATATCATAGGGAACTGTATCCGAAGAGGAGGCTCATTGCCAACTGGGTCAACCCACAATCTAGCAAGGTCTCCAGATTGCAAAATCACTTTTCTGCCAGCAAGGTAGTGATCTTTGGTTTTCATGATAGTTTTCCAAATTGGGGAATCATTGAACTTAGTTTTAACCGAGGCCACTGTATCTTTTTTGAAGTACTTGGCCCGGATCACATCCTGCCACAGTCCTTGTTTTGTTTCCAGCTTCCACCACCACTTGGTGAGGAGGCTTAAATTCTGTTTATGATGATCTTTTACTCCCAATCCCCCATTCTCTTTGGATCTACAGATTCTGTCCCATCTCACTAGATGATATCGTTTACGACCCTCATGCTCTTGCCAAAGAACCGCTTACGGTGTTTATCCAGTTTCTCTATCACCCCTTTGGGGAGTAGGGACATGGACATGTAGTTAAAAAAACAATGCTGGTCAGAGAGGAATTGAGAAGGATGAGTCTCCCACCTCAGGATGTTGCATTACCAATCCAGGATTCACAGCATTTAAGGAACCTCACATCCATAAAATCCCAGTCTATGCTACGCAAAGATGAAAAACTGACTGGGACTCCCAAGTATTTCATTGGGAAGTGTCCAATACTACAGTTAAAGAGATCAGCGTAAAAGGAAAGGGTGCTATCATCTCCACCAACACAAAGGATTTCACTTTTCATGAAGTTGATCTTAAGCCCTGACATAAGTTCAAACAGGTACAACAAGAGTTTAAGGTTCACAGCCGCTTCTTTATCATGTTCAAAGCATATTATAGTGTCATCTGCATACTGCAGAATAGCCACACCCCCTTTGATCAAGTCAGGTGCTAGGCCCGTCAACATTTTTTCTTTTTGGGCACTGAGAACCATCTTCGAGAGTGTCTCAACAGCCAAATTAAAGAGGAAAGGAGAGTGGGGGTCGCCTTGCCGGACCCCTTTGTGACTTTGGAAGTATGGTTCTGTTTCATTGTTCAGCTTAATGCTCACCGTGCCATTATGTATGATTCTTTCTATCCATCCACACCAGGTTGTCCCAAAGCCACGATTGTGATGACATTCCAGAAGGAAATCCCAGTTTATCTTATTGTAAGTCCAATTTTAACACAATCCCACATTTCTTCTTCTGATGGGTATGGTGCAATACCTCATGCAGCGTGAGGATTTCATCCGTTATATTATGGGACGGCGGTAGTAGAACCGAATGAGCGACTGTATTAGTTTAAGGATACCGTCGATCAGATAATCTCATGTCACGCCATTTTTTTTACCATTAACTTGCACCCGTGAAATTTAAATCAAAGACGTTGGTTTGTCCCAAGGCAAAACCAATGCCACACATCCAACCAAAGTCACGTTTTACTCGCTTTGGTGGTCATAATTTACGAATCACGTTGGTTGTTGGCATATACACCCTGTAAGTTTCTGACTTTTTAGTTATCTTAGGCTTAGCTGTGAAGTGGACACGCCATCAGCACGGCAGCCATGTGCCAAAGTAACGGAGAGAGCTGGAGTGGCGGCGACCATCCATCCCCCCTCCCCTGTTTCGGCATTCCGCCACGCTAGATCGGGCCCTCTTTCCCCTTTCTCCTCGTCCTCCCATTTCCCGTTCCCACGCAGGAGAGGGGCGACGAGACGACGCGAGCTAGGATTCCGGCGAGCCCCCCCGCCCCGATCTGACGGCCGCGGCGGCGGCGATGACGACGCACGAGCGGAAGACCGTCGATCTGGAGGAAGGCTGGGCCTTCATGCAGAAGGGCATCACCAAGCTCAAGAACATCCTCGAGGGCAAGCCGGAGCCGCAGTTCAGCTCCGAGGACTACATGATGCTCTACACGTACGGTACCCCCTCCCCCTGCCCCCGAATTCCGCCTCCCGTCCGCGGCCTGATCTGATTTTCGCCGTGCCCGCTCTGCTCTGCTCTGCGCAGGACGATATACAACATGTGCACGCAGAAGCCCCCGCACGACTACTCGCAGCAGCTCTACGACAAGTACCGCGAGTCCTTCGAGGAGTACATCTCCTCCATGGTGAGCAGCAGGGTCTTCCGTGTGCTGATTGTGGCTGTTGCCCCGTTAATTTTAGCTGTCGGATTGGACGAGCCGCGTGCGGCGGGTGGAGCATTTAAGTTTTTGACCTGCACACGGTTGCTATAGCTGGTAGGGGTGTCGAAATGGTGCGCGTGATGATGATTCTCTTCACCTCTGTGTGGTTACGAATACTATAAACGGACTGGTTTTGTTATATGCAGTATGCGGCTAGTAGACTTGTTTCGTCTGCTTTCTGTCTTTTGTTTGGATGTAGGTTGTGGGTGTACAAAAGTGGTATAGTGGATACGTTTGTACCCTGCAACCTACATTCAAATCAAAAGTAGTATGCAGTAGGGGTGCATCATTGGAACACGAAAATTTTGCATGATACTGTAACATTTATATGGGCACCTGTCAAATTCCCATGTTCCAAATAGCACCCAAGGAGCTTTAGACCTATATAATGGCACATGGAAATGTCTCTAATTTCCTGCTATCAATGTCTTGGGAGCAAGAGAATGACTAGCTGACTTGGGTGCTGATAAATGCAACGGAGAGAGGGAATGCCAAATGCGGCCAGAATCAGGAGATGCCTATGAAATTAGAATGTCCATATATGCTGTAGAAATTCAATGATAGTGTTCTCTTTCGGGTCTAACTTAACTTCCTCTCTCTCTTCGTCATTTATTAACGCTAACAGCACATAGCATAGCAGGGACATTAAAGTCATAGCCTCATTCTATTCTCCTTGTCAGATAACATCTTTGATGTCCATGACGCACCAAATACCCCTTATAGATTGAAATAGTGGGACCGGGAGCTATGCGTGATGTTTTTACGCTAACTAGTAGGGGATTTTAACATCATCACAAAGTACAACCTGGAAATTATCTTGAATCTCATGCATGATACATACTTCTGTGCGAATGAAGAAACATGATACATAAGAGTTCCATATTGCACTAGCTCTGTGCTATATTTACCATGCATATTACAGAAAAGGGATATCTGGAACTGATATTACTTGCAACAATCGTTAGAAGGCGTTTCAGGTTAATATCCGATAGAAATATGGCCAGAAACAGTCAGCAGAGAACTGACCATTGGGATTCACATTTACTGTCTCTTCTCCTAATCCAGAGCAATTGATAGAGTAGTTATCATGGGTTGTGACTACTAACCGTTGCCTAGGGTGTGATCCACAAAAATGAGAAAGAGGAGTGCCCACGAGGGGGTTGTTAATGATCATTTGAAGGCCAAAGGTACCTAGTTGGCAAGTTTTTGCAAACTAGGCCGTTGGTGGCTTCTTCAAGCGGTTTCTACCTTTATTAACCAGTAGGTCACCTTTGATGCATTGCCTCTATGGAAAAAGGACATCTTTCATTGCGAATCTTAGATAACGACACATTGGCTAATCTGCCATGGTCTTAGGTGTATGGTCCATTATTTGCTGTAAAAAACAGGAGACCGAGTAGGTTTGAGCCTTTGAGGACTGAAGCCTAGAATAGATGGCTCTGGGCCAGGTGCCATCTCGCCATGTAATGTTCTTTTTTAAACAGACCGCTTTTGCTTGGTTTCAAGGAATTGATAATTGGGAGCCTCTTTATCTCACACGATCATTATTATACAGTACTTTTAATGCTAAAATGCATCGTGCTTATAGTCTCATCTAAAACTTTATCTTATTGTTGATGGCATATCTTCTTAGAGATATCCCCATTCACGCCTTTAAATCTTCAATTCTAATGTTGGTTATAACCAACAGCTTAAATAATAAAATAACAGAGTTGCCCTTGTTTTATGGTAGCATAGGTATTTAGTTACTTACATTTGATCATTCCTATGTTGTCTTAGCTACCTTTTGTGTGTTTGCTTGTTGGCTTTACACTTATTTTGACTCCATGTAGGGCTTTACACTTATTTTGACTCCATGTAGGTCTTACCTTCATTAAGAGAGAAGCATGACGAGTTTATGTTGAGGGAGTTAGTAAAGAGGTGGTCAAACCACAAAGTGATGGTTCGGTGGCTATCACGGTTCTTCCATTACCTTGATCGGTATTTCATTTCACGGAGATCGCTTCCAGCATTGAGAGAAGTTGGGCTCAGTTGCTTTCGAGATTTGGTAAATGAATGTATTCTGGCATTGAAGTTATTTATATGTAGTTGCTTTGCCTTTGTTCTAACTCTTTTCTAATGGTAAAGGTATATCAAGAAATCAAAGGGAAAGTAAAAAGTGCAGTCATTTCCTTGGTGAGTCTTTGCATCACATAGTAGTCTGAACAGATAATTTTCCTAGATGTGGTTGTGACATTCTCCTTCAACAGATAGACCAAGAACGTGAGGGTGAACAAATTGACAGGGCTCTGTTAAAGAATGTCTTGGATATATTTGTTGAGATTGGCTTAGGCAGTATGGAATGTTACGAGAATGATTTTGAAGATTTCTTGCTGAAGGATACTGCAGATTACTACTCTATCAAGGCCCAAACCTGGATCGTGGAAGATTCTTGTCCTGACTATATGTTAAAGGTAGTTTCAGGACCTTTTTCCTTATTGTTTACATAGTTAAGGACAATAATATATGTGCATTGGATGTCCTTTTCACTAGGCCGAGGAGTGCTTGAAGAGGGAGAAGGAACGAGTTGCTCATTATTTGCATTCTAGTAGTGAACCGAAGTTATTGGAGGTTTGTGAAAAGATCTCTGCTGCAATCCCCCCCCCCCCTTTTTGGTGATTTGAAAATGCCACATCCATACTGGATGTGTATTACACAATTAGTATCTAGTTGGTCTCCCTGAGAGAACATTTGTCATGATTTCCCTCTCTTTAACATATCAGTTAACTTAACATTAACATAATTCGTGGATTGTTTCAGAAAGTGCAACATGAGTTGTTAACGCAGTATGCAAGCCAACTTTTGGAGAAGGAGCATTCTGGATGCCATGCATTACTTCGTGATGACAAGGTATGACCAGAGAGTCATATCCCTGGAGAGTAATAATAATCGGGAACATCAAGTATATTGACTGTTTGCATCTGTTGTTGTAGGTTGAGGATCTCTCAAGGATGTACAGGCTCTTTTCTAGAATAACTCGTGGTCTAGAACCTGTTTCTCAAATTTTTAAGCAGGTATCTGCTTATGCAAAGCATGCTTTAGTTACTCCATAGAACAATTTGGAGTTTTGGACATTGTATTTAAGTGATGTTATTCTGCAGCATGTTACCAATGAGGGGACAGCATTGGTGAAACAAGCAGAAGATGCTGCTAGTAATAAGAAGGTGCACATTTCTTGTCACTATAACTTCACAGTTTCTGTGGATCTCAATGTATTTTTATACTTAAGCCCGCTTGTACCACGTGCAACACCCAGTCCATTAATTTAGCCTTGCATGCTAGAGCCCGTTATTTATCTGGGCTGGGTTGAACTCTTTCATTTTTCCTCTTGTACCTTCCCTCTTCCCTGATTGTACCTGCCTCATGCGGCCCCTGCTTGTACAAGTGATTGTTGGAGGAAAGGACCAGTTGGATTCCTTGTCAGATAGTGCCTAGAAATTGGTTGTTACAGTATGTGCCGTTTTGGTTTGTTCTCGATGCTTTATTTTGCTCTGTCTAGTAGTTGTCTCTGTGCTTCAGACTTGGCTTTTCAAGTAATTTCTTTATTCGTCATCTTGAAGTGAACGTCTAATAATTAATTATTCTTACAGCCAGAGAAGAAGGACATTGTTGGTATGCAGGAACAGGTATGTACATTCAGACTATATTGCTGTCAACCCAACTTTTTGTAATTTTAGTTGCGACATTTATCACCATCTGAGAATTTCTGGTTTTAGGTTTTTGTCCGAAAAATCATTGAGCTCCATGACAAGTATGTAGCATACGTCACTGACTGTTTCCAGGGGCATACCCTCTTCCATAAGGTTTGTCAGATTATATGTTTATTTGTTTCTCCATGATTCATCTTTTGCAATAAAATAAACAGGAACACTCTCTGATCTTTGTTTCCTATTCCTTTGCACAGGCGCTTAAAGAGGCTTTTGAAGTGTTCTGCAACAAAGGTGTCTCTGGTAGTTCAAGTGCTGAATTGCTTGCCACCTTCTGTGATAATATTTTAAAGAAAGGCGGCAGTGAAAAACTCAGTGATGAAGCTATTGAGGATACCCTGGAGAAGGTACATGCGTCAATCTGTTATGTGTTCTCTTTTACTTGCAGACATTAGTGGATTTTTATCTTTCGGGTGTTAATCTGCAACTGGCCATTCATCAGGTAGTGAGATTACTCGCCTACATCAGTGATAAGGACCTTTTTGCTGAGTTTTACAGGTAATTGTTTTTAACATTGTACAATAACTTTAATGCCTTGTAAGCTCAAGAAGATAAGGAATTCCATTGATTTCACTCTGGGCCTGATGTTTCATGGTGATGATGGCAGGAAGAAGCTGGCTAGGAGATTGCTATTTGACAAGAGTGCTAATGATGAGCACGAAAGAAGCATTCTGACCAAGCTAAAACAACAGTGTGGTGGCCAATTTACTTCAAAAATGGAGGGCATGGTCACCGACCTTACTGTTGCAAGAGATCATCAAACTAAGTTTGAAGAGTTCATAAGCACACACCCTGAATTGAATCCTGGGATAGACTTGGCGGTCACTGTTCTGACAACAGGATTTTGGCCAACTTATAAATCATTCGATATAAACCTTCCTGCTGAGATGGTAAATTTACTGTTTTCTTGTGCTCTCCACTTCTGCAAACTGGGGTCTTAACTATTTTATGGCCTTACTCTTTGTAAGATTATTAACATTGGCAACTCCCAAAAAAATAGGTGAGATGTGTCGAGGTTTTCAAAGAGTTTTATCAAACAAGAACTAAGCATAGAAAACTTACATGGATATATTCCTTGGGAATCTGCCATATCACCGCAAAGTTTGAGGCCAAGACTATCGAGCTCATTGTTACAACTTACCAGGTAAGCATAAACACGTACATGGTGTTGCTTTTATTTCAGATGCCACAGACTAATGAGTTCTTTCGGTCTCTTTGTCAGGCTGCATTGTTGCTACTGTTCAATGGAGCTGATAAACTTAGTTATTCTGAGATAGTAACGCAACTGAACCTGTCAGATGACGATGTAGTGAGGTTGCTCCATTCTCTCTCTTGTGCGAAATACAAGATTCTTACTAAAGAACCAAGTAACAGATCTATTTCTCCTAATGATGTATTTGAATTTAATTCAAAATTTACTGACAAGATGAGGAGAATTAAGGTATTTTTGGTTGTATGTTTCTTTCTTGCTTCCTCGATTTCGTTACGGTTGGATGTAATCATTGCTTGTTATTTCTGTCCACAGATACCTCTGCCTCCAGTTGATGAGAAAAAGAAGGTAGTTGAAGATGTTGACAAGGATCGAAGATACGCAATTGATGCATCCATTGTTCGTATTATGAAGAGCCGCAAAGTCTTGGGTCACCAGACACTAGTAATGGAGTGTGTGGAGCAGCTTGGTCGCATGTTCAAGGTATGAAACATTCTTCAAGTGCTGTTAGCTGTGCTAATGGTAAATGTGGTTGTGTCCATTTGATCTTGCCTTTGTAGGACCAGCGACAGATGTGTTTACATGGCTAGTATGTCAAATTCAAGCCATATATATTTTTTGTCATGTAGCTTGTTGAGTCCTCAGACTTGCATCCTCACATTAGTGCAAATGAGAAATATATAGCTATATTTACTACTCCCTCTGTTCACTTTTATAAGGCATTGTAGACATTTCAGACAGCGTGCAAAACAGCTCAATTTCAGTTGTCGGAAACGACTTATAAAAGTGAACGGAGGGAGTAATTAATTTTAAATCATACAGTATACTTTAAACCATACACAATGCATCCAGATGTTGCCCAGTATCTTATTTTCTTTCTTGGGAACTATGGATATTCCAGACTGAAATATTTACCAAACGTTGAAGCTAGTACATTTTATGTAGAATTTCCTTTAATTCCTTGACCTGATCATGGATGCTCGTTTTATCCCTTCAGCCCGACTTCAAAGCAATTAAGAAGCGCATTGAGGATCTTATAACCAGGGATTACCTGGAGAGGGACAAGGAGAACCCGAACGTCTACCGATACTTGGCTTGATCATCGGTTCTCCATGCTGGGCTCGGTAACATCTTGCGTGTATGCCTACCAAGCTACTGCTATTTTAAGGATGCTATATTTTGTGCCATGGCACACCGCATTGGCTTGTCCAGATGGATAACCTGGTGGCGGCACCGACATCTGTCATTTGTACATGAAGGTCGTCAGATCCAGTTCTTTGGCCCTACCTGTATGATAGAACTGCTCTGGTAAAAGAGAAGGTGGTTCGTCGGGGCAGGCCTTGGTAAATGTTGTACACTCCTACTGGTTGTTGTGTTCAGTTTTTTCGATTGTATTATCAATATAGTTTTCCTGTAATATATCCTTGCGACACAAAGATAATTCAAAGGGATGTATCTCTTGCTGGACCACCTTCGGCTGTGTAATTTCTGTAGCAGCGGCAAGAGACTGTATTGTGACTTCACAAGGATTTCATATAAAGAGATGATGATAGATGTCAAAACTGGGATCATGTGAAATTTGCTCGAGGTCCATTTGAGGGAAAATATCTGGTGCTCCGGGAGCACCTAAGCTTAGGTGCTCCCGTGCGACCTCAGCCGTTGGATCTCAAATCCAACAGCTCCTGTGAGATGGTGAACATTTTTGCAAGAAAGCCCTCATAGAATCTGAAAAATGCGTGCAAGTACAGCAGCTACAGCAGCTTCTCATACGCCGTTGGATCTAAGATCCGATGGCCCAAAAGCCCGTATCATGGGAGCACCTAAGCTCCCGTATCACATAGGATACTCTCCCGTCCATTTGAACCTGACGGTTACGGTGCGGTATGCAGCATTTCAACAGGGGAAACTACAACGCCTTCTGGAACAATGGGATTTGGGGTTCCTTTTGCACTGATGAGTTTCAGTGGAAAAAGAGGGTTCCTTTCACATTGATGTATTTTGAAGGAACTATTATAATTGTTTTTCAACATAATATGAGCTCTAACGCAACGGGAAAATCACTTTCCGGTTGATACTGACTCTATTTTTGTTGTGAACTGTACAGATCCATGTTCTTAGCTATTCATTTGGGTTTGTTTCCTTTAAGTAAATGATTTCATATGTTTTTGAAGTAATCCGTATGCATTTAAGTGGACCTCGTTAGCGGTGGCTAGGGTCAGTTCTTCCCCTCTGGACTTTGCCGATGAGCCTGTGGATTCGAGCTCGTCTTCCATGCTCTGATCCTTTCCGAGTTTGTTTGTCTTGACGGATTCAATGAAGCTCTGGCATAGATTCCCGTTGTCTCTTGAGGCAGTGAGGTTAGGGTTTCTCATTGTACTGGCAATGGTGGTATGATGCTAGGTGCTTCATGTCGATTTAAGGGTTCACGATGGTGGTATGATGCTAGGCGCTTCATATCGATTCAAGGGTTCAATAACTACGATTTGCGGCTCTATGATGTTGCTCCTTAGTTACATGTGCATGAAGATTTTCTGGCCGTGATCGATAAGGCTAGTTCGGCTCTGATAGGGGGCGGCGATAGCGACACATCGAGGACTCGTTTTGACGGTGGTAGTGATCGTTCCATGGTCCAAAAGCCGTGAAGTATTTTTTTTTATTATGCTTTTGGGTGCTTTGTACTTATAGTGAAATTTTATAATAGAGTTGGATTTTTTTCAAATAAATGGAAATAATGCATGTGAGAGGGCGTTTGGATTTTAGTACTAGATCCGTGACACTGGGTCAGGACGAGGACGACAGCGGCAGAAGACCTAGCGCTCTAATATGACAACATTTTATTTTTTTCCTTAGCTCAACACGTCATGTTTTTTGTCTCTGTGCAT
Source organism: Triticum aestivum (assembly GCF_018294505.1). Lineage (NCBI taxonomy): Eukaryota > Viridiplantae > Streptophyta > Magnoliopsida > Poales > Poaceae > Triticum > Triticum aestivum. Next base: position 88,366,603 of record NC_057796.1, on the reverse strand, counting down.
ATAGTTATGAAGACAGAGAGGATGAAAGCCGTCCCCTTTATTAAATACTACTTCCTCCCATTCATATTAATTGTCGTACTTTTAATTTAAGTTGCGATAATTAGTATGAATCGAAGGGTGTACCTTATTTTCATATAGTTCAACACAAAGGGTAATTAAATATCGTACTCATAATTTGGATGGACTTACATAATCCGCCCCCCCCCCCTCACTTTGAACTATATATGTAAAAAGGAAAGAGATATGCTACTCCCTCCATCCACAAGTAAGAAGTTTTAACTTTTTGTGAATATTATGTATATAGACACGTTTTAGTGTGCTTGTTCACTCATTTCAATCCGTATGTAGTCTGTATGAAATATTGAAAACATCTTATATTTGTGAACAAAGGGAGTGTATCTTAATCTAGATATAGCTCTTAGTATCAAAACCAAAACAACTCACAGATTTTCTCTCACAAAATACATTAAATGAGAGATTGCTTATAGATACAACAATAAGATAGTGCAATTAATTGGAGGAGCTATATCTAAATACTCCCTTTGTTTTTGTATACAAGGCCACTCTTTTTCGTTTCAAACTTTGACTTGTAATTTTAGTCAACAAATTATGGGTTATATGTCATCAAAACTATATCATCAAAAAGTTCATTGACATGTGCATCCAGTGACATACTTTTATGACATATAACTCATATTTTTTCTGTTAAAATTAATGGCCAGTGTTGGACATAAGAATGTGAAGTGACCTTGTATACAAAAATGAAGAGAGAGTACATATGATGTAGCTTCTAAAGATATAGTAATTCATTAGAAGTGCCCTAATCTTATGAAAATGAGATGCACTTAAATACTTGCTCTATATAATTATGATACTCCGAGACTATAAGCATATGACTGACAAGGTTACATATGACTAATACTAAACGATCGCTAGGATTGGCCTAAGTGCGACACGCCTGGACAATGCAATAATGTGAAGACCAATGGGGGCAAAGTCTCGACCATCACTTCTCATTCTCACATATGCTACAATCACATGATCCAATATTCCGGAAAAAGAATCACATTGACATAACATAATTACTTATTCACTCATGAGAGCTTAACTTAAATATTATCCAGAGAACTAAATTTAGTTTTATGGCCACGTGTATTTGGATTACACAGACTACAAAACACAAATATAGGCATAACACATGATGATTGAGACGCCACGTACTGCCAATTTGTTTTGATTTGAAGATATATAATTGTTTGGTGGTGTCACTTTTGAACGATGTACATTAAATACAACAACAATTTTTGGGAGAGAGAGAGACATAGTCAGTTTATAAATAAATAAAATTGAATAAGGTTTGATCGAGATTTGAGTTTAAAGATTCACATCCGCTAATATTTTTTGCATAATATAAAAAACACAATGGGGGTAGATTATGGTTCTGAGCATGTCCCACCGGCCAGTCAGACATGAGCTAATCTACTAAGCATGTGTTCAACTCAACGCAGTCGTAATCATGTGCCGAACCGACCTACACGCGTGGCTAGATAACAGGGGCGACACGATCCCCTCGCACACGCCTCATCCCAGCCGTCATCCGCCGATCGGACGGCCCAAACGGCCCCCGGGAGCGGAAGCGAACCTTCCTCCAATCAAAACGTCCTTGGTTGCGACGGGATTCCCCTCCTCATAAGCCGTCCGCCCCGTCTCCAACCCACCATCTCTCTCCTCCCCCAAACCCCACGCGGCGACGGGCGCAACAGAACCCAGCCTCCTCCTCTAGGGTTTGCGGCCGCCGTCGGGGGCGGAAAACCGGCGGCTACGGCGGCGATGGCGGGCCACGGGCAGGACCGCAAGACGATCGATCTGGAGGATGGGTGGGCGTTCATGCAGCGGGGCATCACCAAGCTCATCAACATCCTCGAGGGCAAGCCCGAGCCGCAGTTCAGCTCCGAGGACTACATGATGCTCTACACGTAAGTCGCCCCCGTCCCCGCCTCCCTCCGGCCGTGCCTGGGCTAGGCCCGATTCGATCTGATCCGGTGCTGATCTAGGGTTTCCCCGCCCCTTTGCTTGTCTCTCCTTTGTCGCGCAGGACGATATACAACATGTGCACGCAGAAGCCACCGCACGACTACTCGCAGCAGCTCTACGACAAGTACCGCGAGGCCTTCGAGGAGTACATCCGGGCCACGGTGAGCTGATTTTCCTGCTCCCGCTTATGCTTACATGCCGTGTCGTGTGTTCAGATTGTTCCCTGTTTCGTGTGTGTGTGCCTGTGCTGTTGGTTCCCCGGTCCAATCAATAAGACGAATCTGATTGTGTTTTGGTTTCGAACATGCGCCACCCATGGATTTGCACGCGTTTTTTTTTGGGTTGAGGTGTAGCGGGAGGGGAGTTGTCTTACTGGATGCAACTGATTACATTCTATCTTACTAGTACTCCCTCTGTAAACTAATATAAGAGTGTTTAGATTACTAAAGTAGTGATCTAAACGCTCTTATATTAGTTTACGGAGGGAGTATTTACTAACACACATGATAAGATCCTGTTTAAATATTTTGTGCCTGCACAATTTGAAACAAACCTTCCTATTAGAATTCCAGTATCCCAGTCAAACATCCCTTAACATAAATGCACCAGTCAGTTTGCTTTTACTCGACAATGTGTTTTTAGGTCAGTTTATTTCTGCTCCATCTTTCTGGGGCCAAAGCTGCTATGCAAACAAATTTCTTCACGGAGCTGGAAAAGTGAAACCTGCATTTTAGAACTGTTCTCAGCGTTTTCTGTGGTTGTTCTTGAGATGAAGAGTACTTTTATCATGTTTGCACTGTATATCTGGTTAAAATTTATTGCTCCTCTAATCCGATGAAACACTTGTCTAGCTATCTTGTCTATCACTAAGATTGTCTTGTCGAATAACTCACTCTGTCAGGGTCACCATTCCGGGCTGGTTATATGAACATTGAGTCCATTTATTTATCCTGTAGAGACTCTGTTTGTGTGACTGAATGATTTTATTCCGCTGAATTTAAATGTAAAAGTTAATAGTATATCCTCGTATAATTTTTGGATATTTAAGGTCATTGTCATTGAGTGTATATTTTCTCCACCATATTTAGTCTAGTTATGTAACTTGTAATCTTTCTGTGATGTGATGGGATGAAGGGGGACTAGGAATCCAGTGTGATAGTTATGTTCTGAATTTGTGACACGAGTCACACAAGCACACATCTTACAGTTTGTTTTATAATCATCCTCTGGTTTATTTGTTTGCTCACCTTTTACTTATACTCAAATTACTGTAGGTCTTGCCATCATTAAAAGAGAAGCATGATGAGTTTATGCTCAGAGAGCTGGTACAAAGGTGGTCAAACCATAAAGTTATGGTTAGGTGGCTTTCACGCTTTTTCCATTATCTTGACCGGTACTTCATCACACGGAGGTCGCTTACTGCACTTAGAGATGTTGGGCTTATTTGCTTCCGAGACCTGGTAAATTGCCATTTTGTAGTTCCTGTTCTTGATATATGCATATTTTTAGTGTTTTATTTTTCTGTTCTAATCGGTCAACTCATGGTAACAGATATTTCAAGAGATCAAAGGGAAGGTAAAAGATGCGGTGATAGCTCTGGTGAGTCTTTGCATCTCTCTATGAACTTATATCCAATGATTTTGTGTACATATATAACTGAGTGTGGCGGCACCTTTCTTAAACAGATTGATCAAGAGCGTGAAGGTGAACAGATTGACAGGGCCTTGCTGAAGAACGTCTTGGATATATTCGTTGAAATTGGGTTAGGTAATATGGATTGTTACGAGAATGACTTCGAAGATTTCTTGCTCAAGGATACTACAGATTACTATTCTGTCAAAGCTCAAAGCTGGATTGTTGAGGATTCTTGTCCTGATTACATGATAAAGGTACCATTGATATAAGGCCTTTGGACTGCCTACATATTTACCTATGCCTTGTATTTTTGTTCTATGTAATGGATTGCTGATGCCTCTTTCATTAGGCTGAAGAGTGCCTGAAAAGAGAGAAGGAGCGAGTTGGTCACTACTTGCATATTAATAGTGAGCCGAAGTTGCTGGAGGTATGTTGAAAGTTTGTGAACCTGTTTGGAACTCTCTTGACTGTTTTTTGTTGCAATGATTATATTTTGAATATGCATTCACAGTTTAGTAACCAGAATATTTTGATGACCAATCTTTGATGAATGATACAAAATAATGCAGTCTGTGATATATATGTATTTAATTTGTGATTCCTGATTTTACAGAAAGTGCAAAATGAATTGCTTGCCAGTTATGCAACCCAACTTTTGGAGAAGGAGCATTCTGGATGTTTTGCATTGCTTCGGGATGACAAGGTTTGATCAGAAGGATGTACATTTCTTAACAGTGTATGATATTCATCAACAGAATTGGCCACTCATCCATCGTTTGCTACAGGTTGAGGATCTTTCAAGGATGTACAGACTCTTCTCAAAAATCACCCGTGGTCTGGAACCTATTTCTAACATGTTTAAAACGGTATTCCCTATAGTCCTCAAGTTCTCTCAGCTCTCCTTTCTACTCCTCACAGTTAATCCTAAATTGTGATTTAACTGTACATCTTTGCAGCATGTTACGAATGAGGGTACAGCTTTGGTCAAGCAAGCAGAAGATTCTGCTAATAACAAGAAGGTGCAGTCTTTAACTTCAGCCATCACATCATTTGTGCACTTGTTTGTGGTTCAATTTGATTAGACAGTTGAATTAGCGTAGTACTCCCTCCGTCTCATATCATATGGTTCAAGAAGACACTCTTTCATCTTATATTATGGGACGGAGGGAGTAATATATATCATTCAAGTGTCAATGACGCCATTCCACATTAATATTCTTTTTTTTTCTGCGAATACATATTCTGAAATTATTGTTTGTACAGCCAGAGAAGAAGGAGATGGTTGGCATGCAGGAACAGGTGTGTAACTTTATTTTACTACACTTATAATTGACATCTGTTACCTAATGCTTGTTATTTGCCTTTCAGGTTTTTGTCTGGAAAATCATTGAGCTGCATGACAAGTATGTAGCATATGTGACAGATTGTTTTCAGGGCCATACACTCTTTCACAAGGTCTGCTGGTTGATACGTTTGTTTTCCACGTTGCTTTCATCGTAAATTGAAATGGCTGCCTCATTCTCAAACTTCTCTTTGTCCAGGCACTTAAAGAAGCCTTTGAGGTCTTCTGCAATAAGGGTGTCTCTGGCAGTTCCAGTGCTGAATTACTTGCCACCTTCTGTGACAACATTTTGAAGAAAGGCTGCAGTGAGAAGCTCAGCGATGAGGCCATTGAGGATGCCCTTGAGAAGGTACAACTGCCTTCACATTTGCTGATGTCATAAGTTTAGAGTAAGTTACTCAAGTTTGTCAGTGAATGGCTTTCAGGTGGTGCGGTTGCTTGCGTACATTAGTGATAAAGATCTCTTTGCCGAGTTCTACAGGTAACTACTTGTTAACCTTGCTTGGGATTTTTTTGCCTATTTAACCTCCACAACTGAATAGTTGATCATCATTTGGAGCTTTGTATTTATGTTGAAATGCTCGATCAATTTTACAGGAAGAAACTTGCAAGGAGATTGCTTTTTGACAAGAGTGCCAATGATGAACATGAAAGAAGCATCCTGACAAAGCTCAAGCAGCAGTGCGGCGGGCAGTTTACTTCAAAAATGGAAGGCATGGTTACTGACCTTACTGTTGCAAGAGATCATCAAACTAAGTTTGAAGAGTTTGTAGCTGATCATCCGGAGTCGAATCCTGGGGTAGACTTGGCTGTTACTGTCTTGACAACTGGATTCTGGCCAACCTACAAAACTTTTGACATAAACCTTCCCTCTGAGATGGTAAGATAACTATTTTCTTGGGAAATAAGGAGCATGATTTTTGATTTAAGTATTTCCTGTTTTTGCGTTTTTGGAAATGGAAATTTATCTACACTATCGATTTTTATCAGGTGAAATGTGTAGAGGTTTTTAAGGAGTTCTACGCAACAAGAACAAAGCACAGGAAGCTTACCTGGATATACTCCTTGGGGACCTGCAATATCAGTGCAAAATTTGATGCTAAAACTATAGAGCTCATTGTTACAACATATCAGGTAACTTTGACAAACTGTATACATTCACTTTGACAAATGTGTACTTGCAAGTTATAATCTGTCATCTGCGATTTATTTTGACATGCTTATTGTTTTGGCAGGCTGCACTGCTGTTGTTATTCAATGGATCTACTAAGCTTAGTTACTCTGAGATTGTAACACAGCTGAACCTGTCAGATGATGATGTTGTCCGTTTGCTCCATTCTCTCTCTTGCGCGAAATACAAGATTCTTAGCAAAGAACCAGCTGGTAGAACTATTTCGCCCAATGATTCTTTTGAGTTCAATTCAAAATTTACTGACAGGATGAGAAGGATCAAGGTATTTTCTGGTTTTCTCTTCTTTGGTCTTTATAGGCTATTATATCTATGTGATGCTTTCTGATTGCATATTCACTTTACTTGCAGATACCCCTACCTCCTGTTGATGAGAAGAAAAAGGTTGTTGAGGACGTTGACAAGGACCGGAGGTATGCAATTGATGCATCAATTGTGCGTATCATGAAGAGTCGCAAAGTTATGGCCCATACACAGCTAGTTGCGGAATGTGTGGAGCAGCTCAGCCGCATGTTCAAGGTACTGTTCTTCTCTACATACTTGGTCATTGGGAATTTGGCATATCTTGCTACTATGCGCATTTAACATCATCGATTTTTGTTTACATAACTTGCTACTGTTAAACATTACCCAAATTCATTGGCATAGCATGCACTAACATTGTCATTTTTGTTGCACTTGCCTTTTGTTATGGATGATTTTTCCTATTCTTTTTTTGAACACAATGTGGCTGACGCCTGATGTTTGCACTGAAGTTGCTAATGTCATGTTTTGGGGTAGTTGTAGGCAAATGACATAGCTAGCTGTTTATGCTTTGTATACTGTTCATATTTGTTTTGACACATCGGTTGGTTTAGCAGCTGACAGATGTTTAGCTTGAATTCAAAAGACTTAGCTAGCTGTTTATGCTTGTCTAGACTGTTCATATTTGTTTTGACACATGGGTTGGTTTAGCAACTGACAGATTTTTAGCTTGAATTCAGTTCTGTAACCTGATTTTTTTGTTCCTCCCGCAGCCTGACTTCAAAGCAATCAAGAAGAGGATTGAAGATCTCATCACGAGGGATTACCTGGAGCGGGACAAGGACAACGCCAACACATACAGATATCTGGCTTGATTAGTATTGGTGGTAGGTTGCAAGCTTGCTGATGGTGGCAGCTGCCGTGTCACGTTCATGATACGCTCCAATGACTTGCTGCGATGTTGCAGCTTATTTTGGGGATTTCGGTTGCTATCTTCCCGGGCTGGTCTCATTTTGTACATGGGTCGTCAGAAACACTAGTAGGCATCTCTGGTTTAGAGGAGGCACCTCGGTACCACTGAATTATCCTTCTCTTGCAGTGCTTTTCAAGTATGACTTAGATAATTCCTTGCCCTTCGTATTTCTGCCAACTTAATCTGTTAGAACGTGGGAGCTCCCTACTTTAGTTGGAATCTACACGGCTGTGAGGTATAATTGCGTTTGGTACAAAGCAGCTCACGGTAGCTTCGTTCTTTGGCAAAAGATAGCGTTATCATGGATAGGATTTTATCCTGTTCCCGAATTTTATTGCACGGCTGAAATGCTTATCATGGATAGGATTTTATCCTGTTCCCGAATTTTATTGCACGGCTGAAATGCTCTGACCCTCGTTTGAAACCTGTCCACGTAAATCAGAGCAATCTAAAAAAGATTAGCATGTTCAACAGCGCAACTTCCCAGGGGAAGATAGCCTGTTGTGGCGTACCCATATTTGAGCTGCATATCTACGCTCAGTAGAGGAGCACGCGCCGCCGCCCAACCAGACCCAGCCGGGACCTCGCCCGAGCTCACCCTTGACCTACGGTGCCCCGTTTTCTCCAAGACTGGCGAGCTCATCTTCTTCCTGATCTCGTCTCTGGCTGGCGAGCTCATTTCCTCCTGATCCTGTTCTTGCTACACATTTGCTGCTGGATAAATGTTGAATGATTATTGTTGCTTCATATGAATGATGTTGTTAGTTGCTAGAGATTTGGTAGATGGATGAATGATGCATATGTAGTTTTTTTGCTAGATGATTTTCTCCTTGGTTTTTTGCTTCAGATTTGCTGCTGGATAGATGATGAATGGTTATTGATTTGGATATGAATGATGTTGAGTTGCTAGAGATTTGGTAGATGACTCCTAGTTACTTGCTTGATGACTAGCTACTGTCAATGGTCAATAGATGGATGTTAGTTGCTACTCCCTTCGTTCCGAATTACTTGTCGCACGTATGGATGTATCTAGATGTATTTTAGTTCTAGATACATCCATTTCAGCGACGAATAATTTGGAACGGAGGGAGTAGATGATTGGCTACTGTCAATGAGATTTGTCATTCTATTTGTAGTTGACCCTCTTTTGTAGTGTAGCAAAGGAAACGTGAAAACCATCTTTATTGTAGTAGTAATATTAGCACTCAAAACAACTAAGTGTCAGCAATTCGACACACATTTTCAGTTCAGGACATTACAGACATTTCAGCACACAACTGCATCCCACAATCTTAGAAAAGAACTCGATGGTTGATTCTAGGGGAAGCTTCCCAAAATTGGATTCCGGAGAATCAAGAACTCGGCCTTAATCACCTTTTGAACACAAGTCGATGTCTTCGTCGACATATTTTTTGCATCACCTTCTAAACGAATCAAATAGTGAAAGTAAGCCACCACAAGTTGAGGGACCACACTCTCTCCATGTGAAGTGTTACTACTAAAAGTCAAAACCCAAAAAAGTGAAATCCCTTTTTTTGACACCTCTAAGGGGTAAACTTTAGATGGGATTATCTTTTTCCAGAGAGGGTGTTAGCTACAATCATGTCATAGTCTAAATTGAAACTTTCATCATCTCATTGATTCTTGTTGCCATAACTAAAGGCCCTATGCACCCCTTCAACACCTGTGTTAGATGTATCTATGTGGCAATTGACTCATATGAAGAGCTTCTCGTAACTATGTCCTCCAGACCTTTCCACAACTTCCTCTTGATGGCCTCATTGTGCCCTAGTTGGGGCATACTTGTTGATAACATTGAGAACTAAGTCTCTAATGATCAACTTGATGAGGATAATCTAGTCCTCTTTCTATCTCCCACTTCATACTTGACGCTCTTGCTGACCAAAATTCCTATTCCATTTTTGTGTTGTAGTTGTCCACGTGTACCATAGCTTGAAGCCGGTATCCTTCACCTCCTTCGCCTTCTATCCCTTCCATTTGATTTCTTAGATGCATAGGATATCAACACCTCTCATCACCACTATCAACTAACTCCCGTAACTTACCCACCAGAGACCCTACATTCCAGCACCTATGCGGATCCTGCTAGGCTCGGCTAGCTTCCTTACCTTTTCAGCTTGTTGAGTCAAATGTGAAGACCATTGCTCATTTTCCACTACACCAGGGCGCCGATGTAGCGCACCACTAAGGATGCGACGACCTGATCCTTGCTCACGCATGACCGTATCCAGATCAAGATACGACACGCCACCAAGGGGGTGATGACCTGACCCTTACCCATTTAACACCGCACGCAGGTTCCGATATGCCACATTGCTGAGGGTTGCACCTCGACGATGTTCTTATGGGTTTCATCTCCATAAGAGTGTCTGAGTTTTGATGTTGGCTCGCCAAGAATATCACAATCCTCCTCCTTTACCCCATCTTAGGACCGACTATGTTGAGACAACGTAGGCGAAATTAAAAAGCATTAATTATCAAGTGACTAAATAGAACAACTATGAAAATAAAGAAATTACATTGAAAACCTTGGACCGACTGTCTTCTTCATCTCAAATGAGACAATGTTGCACCATCACAAGCTGCTCCAACATTGGAGCTAGCCTTACATCATCGACCACGAAGGGCAAGTGAGACCGTGGAAAATTATCACAACCAAAAGAGTCATAGTTCTAAGAGTCCAATGTCCATTTAATACTGCTTGCCTCACACCGACACCGAAGGGCACACTAACGGGCGGATGAGGTCGGAGGTCACGAACTAACCCCCCAAACCCTAACCTCACTGTCTAGAACAAACAACAGGAATCTACATGCGAATCAAGATGCTGCTATGGACAACACCATTGAGATCGAAAGGCTCAAGAAATACTTATTTGTTGGGTAGACACCACCACCCCCATCGATGACACGCGGCTAGAGGCGACTATGTTGTACACCATCACCGTCGCCAGAAGGGCCGAAGCGACAGATAAGGAAGGAGAAGTATCCGAAATTTGTTTTTTTGAAATAGACATTTCATTAATTACCAGCTACTCCGCATAGTTTGTGAACCGAAATAACTAACCAAAACTTCAAAGTAGAAATTCATTGCAACGTTCACAAATGCTCAAAAGGAAGATGAGTCCCTATACAATGGAAGTCGCAAATTGAGTAAAAACTCCCCGCCCACACCATTTCTACAAATCTGCCTAGTAAGGCACATCGACTATGGTTTGAATCTTACCCAACACAGCCGCTATTGCCTTCCATTGCATGATCAATGAAACAACCTTACATATACCTTGATCGGTTTTGTTTCTTAGAAGAAAAGTATAAGAAAACCACTTTGTTCAGAGGCCCAAGGCCTCTACCTAAAGACCCAAAATTTGGAATACTACATCTCCATTTAGTAGATCAGGACCTTCACACTCCCACGCCCATAGAGCCGCCCGAGGAGGGGGCGGCGACATACTGACAAAGGAGAAGTAGCGGGACGGCGCGTCCAAGTTCGCCTCTCGCTAGGGTTAGGAGAGGAGACGACTAGGGAGGGTGGGGCGTGTTTCTGAGTTCCTGCAGTCATTTTTTACCAAAGTTCTCACAATTTTGAACATCTTCACCTAATTTCCTTCTTGTATAAATGATTCCCATTCATGGGTGCTAACGCTCTAATACAAACCAAAGAGAGTGAAAGATGAACGCGTTTCTTGGCAAAAGAACGTGTTTAGTAGTTTGAAAAAGGGCAGCGCTATGCATCGGCCGCTGGATAATATGAAAAGATCCGCTGCCTCAATAGCCGTTGGATGGAGTGCCAAGGAGCCGTTGATCTCTTCAACAAGCTTAATGTCGCGCTAATCTCTCTGCAGTCTTGTTGCAATCTTTCTCGGACTGTTTTTTCGTCTTTGATTTCTTCATCTGGAGCCTTCTTGCGCTCATGCTTCTGAAACAAGGACGTTATTGCGAAACTTTTTTGGAGCGCGCTCATCTCTCTGCAACAACGGTCTGGTTGCAATCTTTCTCGGACCATCTTTTTTCTCTTTGATTTTTTGCAACATTAGCCTTGTTGCACCCAGTCTTCCGCAACAACAACCTTTTTGCAGAACTTTTTCAAACCGTTTTTTTTTGTTCGATCTCTGTAACAGGAGCTTTGTTGCATAGAGCCTTATGCAAAAAGAGTTTTGTTGCAAAAATCTTTCCCTGCAACAGGAAGAAGAATGTGGCCATGGATGGGGATTGTTTCGCTGCGGGCGATTGTTGAGCACCACCGGTTTCGTGTGTAGGACCACTGGACGCGTGGCATGCGATGGAGGCGGCGGAAGCTTTGCTGAAATCGACCCCGCTGATTCAAAGCGTTTCCCTTTGAAGAATGGCAGAGCCTTGACTTTGAAAATTTGGTTTTCTCGAAAGGAGTTTTTTCATTAATAACCAGCTACTCCGCATAGCCCAACAACCGAAATAACTAACCACAGCTACAAAAACTGATTACAACACCAGCAAATGCACAAAAGGAAGATGAGACACTAGACCATGGAAGGCGCAACAGAATGACAACTCTCCACCAAAGCAATTTCTGCCCATCTGCCTAGTAAGGCGCACCTGCATTATTTACCACCTTGTTCAGTTTTGCTTCAAAAAGAAACAAAATAAATGGAATCACCTTGTTCATTAAACACAAAGCGTTCAAACTTTTTCCCCACTTTTCTCTCGCAAGGCACTTATCATTTAGGTTTATTAGAGACTGATCAACAGTAGCTAATCCAAAATCAAAATTGTGACGTGCCGAGATTAGTACCACTCCACTACACTAGTGTCCCTCTACCGCTACCCCCATCCTGACCCACCCCCTCTCACTCTCAGGCTAAAGAATCTCGCAAATCAGCCCCGCCCACGGGCGTATCATCCCTGATAATGGCAGTAGTAGTACAAGTCGGCGCATCCATTGCGCATCGCATGCACCTTTACCCTCGACGCACGGACGCTCAATCTCCACCCCGCATTGACTTGCATTGATCAGCCGTCGGACGGCGGCATGGAGCACGGCCCGGCGGTGGCGGGGTACGCGGCGGACGCCTCCAGGAACCTCCTCTGGCGGTCGTCGGCGAGGCAGAGCACGGAACCGGCGCAGACCTCTTGGGACGAGTGCGGCGGCCCCGGCCGGAAGTCGAGCAGCGCGGCGTACTCGGTGAGCAGGTGCAGCATGTAGTCGTAGACGGTGTCCATGCCCAGCTCCTGCATGAGCCGCTGGCCGCGCTTCCCGACGCGCTCCGCATCCTCCGGGTGCGCGTTGCCCCACTCCACGGCGTCCCGGATGGACTCGCACATCCCCACCGTGCTCACCGGCCAGTGGTTCACCCGCGGCTCCAGCCCCCGGCTGAAGAAGTCCTGGTACAGCGGGTCGATCAGCAGCGCCATGGACCCGCACGACAGGATGTACTTGAGGCTCACCGACCACGCGAACCCCTCCGCGTAGATCTTGTACCTGCACCGCCACCCCATGATCAAGACGTTAGCCGCCATGGATTGGTGGATGGATGCTTGGATAGAGATAGAAGACGAAGGCGAATTACCGGTGCGTGCACTGGCTGGAGAGCTTGGAGTTCTGGTACCCGGACTTGGCCTCCTCCTCCCAGTTCTGCATTCAAATGTGATTGTTCAGCTCGATCTCGGCTCGCCACATGTGCATTCAAATGGATAGAGATGGACGACGATTTACTTGGCGCATGATCTCGGCTCGCCATAGGTTGGTGTCGTTGCAGGCGAGCAGCGCGAGGCGGAGGGGCGACGCCACGTCCGGGTTGCCCTTCCAGTACGCCGTGGGCACCCTGTCCGGCCACCGCACCCGCCTGGAGCCCTGCTTGATGCTCCTGAACTCCCGGGTCCACGGCTCGATGTGCGTCTCCGGCCAGCCCCAGAAGGACCAGTCCGGGAACGGGATGTCCAAGTGGTCGCGGGTGGTGCAGTAGCGGAACAGGGGAGGCGGCGGCGGCGCGCCCTCGCCGGTGTGCTCGGTGCGGTTGATGGCCGGCCGGTCCATGCAGTCGAACATGAGGTCCACGTCCGGGACGCGGCCGGGGTAGCGCCGCATGAGCTGCAGCAGGCTCCACACGGTGAAGAGCGCGCGGCTCTGGACGCAGGCGTAGTAGAGGTCCACGTGCAGCCGCGTCCCGCCGCCCGTGATGGTGACGCGCATGGACGCGCGGTGGCGGCCCGACTCGAGGAGCGCGCGCGTGATGCCGCCGCCGCCGCCGTCGCGGCGCCGCCAGGGCGCCAGGTCGCGGCGGATGGCGGCGAAGTAGGACGGGCACTGCCGCGGCCTCGACGCGTTGGCCGCCGCCGCCGCCGCCGGCTTCGGCTGCGAGAGCGGCGGGAGGCAGGAGAGGTAGGATGCGCACCGGAGCGCGGCGCGCGGCGGCGGGCGGCCCTTGTCGTGCGGGAACGGGTGCCACGGCGTCGGCTCCAGGTTGTGCCCCAGCAGCGTCCGCGTCCGGGACAGCGCGTCGTCGTACGCCTGCAACATCAATCACCGCGCCGAGAAACCATGGTCACCATCGACGTGGATGCAAACACTAAAGAAATCGACATTGTTCGTCGTCGTGATCAATCTCGAGAAAACTTTTCAATTCGATCCGATTCACAGGGAACGGAACGCAAAACCAAGAAATGCAAGAATCAACGGCGGGGACGACGAACCGAGTGGAGGACGGCGATGACGATGACGGCGGAGAAGGCGGCGATGGTGGAGACGACGAGGGAGGCGAGGGGAGGGTACCGTCCGGGGCGGGCGGCACGGACGCCGCTGCCGCCGCCCTCCGGCGTGTAGCCGCCCATGGAGCACGCAGGCGGCGGAACGAGCGGACGTAGTGCGAGTGCAAGTGGAGGAGGAAGTGGGAGGTGACGAGTGCAGGTGTGGACTGATAAGATCCTGCGCCATTTTTGGCCTCCTCCCCTCAAATTGTGCAACTGAAAGCCGATCGATCGATCGACTGCTATCTGCTGCATGCCACAACCATCCAACGTTTCTCTCTGGTTTCTTTTGAAAATTTGTTACAAGGGTGAGGTTTACCCAGTCCTAGGCTCCAACCACATTAAGTTATCTATATTACTTACCATAGAAAATCTTCAGTATTTCTTTTAGAGATAAATCTTGAGTAGTTGCTACAAAAAGGGAGAGATGGAGTCTTGGGTACCCAAAGGGAAGGGTATGCCCGCCTTCTTTATCAGTAGTTTCTTTTTTGAGATGGTGTACCCGCCTTCTTTATCATTATCAATGCAAGAACGTTTTTCTACTTTAATTTAATGGGTCCTATATATCATTATTAATGCATCATCATGATGATACAACTTACTACTAGTAGTATATCATATCTTGAAAAAGGAACAGATCGAGGCTCAAATGGGTGCCAGAACTTCTTGTTCCAGCTATCCAATCCTCATGACGCCCATGCTGTGGTTGGCATGTGTATTCCATTATTGGCATGGGATGATCTCATTGCTTGACACAATGAGAAGAATAGAGTTTCTTGGTTAGGGGTGCATATGGAATGACATTCAACGAGTGCAATCATGTTGCAGATACGGGTCAACATAGTGGAGCTTCTGATGGTGGGAGGAAACTGTGGAACCTAATATGGCAGGCTAACGTTAAGGGCAAAGGTACCAACCAACTTGATAGCAAGAACGCATAACATGCACGAGATCTGCGTTAAGGTTGATCCTCCTTCTCGAAACATTGTCCAAGGAAGGACTCCAGGTAAGCATTGCCCTACCAACATCCAATCAAGAACATATATGATTAGGGAAGAAGACGCTGCTAGCGCAAGTCCACAAAATTGGACGTGCACCCACCATGAATTTTGGGTTCGGAAAACTCGCATCCGACCTGCAGGAGTCTGCTATAGACCATCATCCTGTTGTACCCAGACAACAGCACGCAGTCACACCGATGAACCAGCTGTCGCCTCAAATACGAGTCTGCTATAGACCATCATCTTCCGGTGGTAGGCGTCCATCTCCCTCCTCCTCCAACGGCAGTGCGCAGCGGGTTGGCGGTGGCCAGGAGATCTCCGGCGGCCGCTTGGCGGATGAGATTTGGCCGTGATGAGATCTGATATGGCCCCAGGGGTTTAGATCGAGATCTACTGCGGCTGCGCCTCGTCTCGACAACAGCAAGAGGAGATCCCCTGGGTAATCTTCACGGCACGAGGACGTCCGGGTCTCTTGGCCCGGGCATGGTGGTGGCGGCTGCCTTCTCCACCGAAGACGGTTGGCCAGGCTGGTAGTGACGGATCTTGGATCCCACTATTAGCATCGGCGGCGAGTTGGGGAGACATAGTCGTCGGTGAAAACCGAGCCGAGTCCGGTCATGGCGGGCGATGGTGGTGTCTACGTCGTTACCTTGATGAAGGCATCGTCAAGCAACTATCGTCAACCTGCTCGTGCCACTCCGGGAGAAATCCTAAGATCTCCGGATCGGATGATGGCGGCGCTACAGTGTCGTGTTCCCTATTGGGGGCATCATTTGTGGAGCGGCGCCGGATGGAAGAGGCGTGAGGTGGTGTGGCGTGCCTTCTCTCGCGTGGACGACGGCGGGTCTCTGCGGCATGGAGCAGCGGGGTCTCACCGGTGGGTGTGTGATGATGGATGAGCGCAGGATGGTGACATTGTCTGGCGTCGTGGTGGCGTCGACGGCAGCTAGACCTGGCAAGGTAGATGCAACAGTACATCACTAAAGATGGATTGATGGCAGGTAGCTACGGCGGCCTCATACCCGGCAGGCATCCTGGTTGAGGAGAGCGCCTGACTGGTGGGTGCCCCATACCCGGCAGGCGTCCTGGTTGGGACCTCAGGTCTTAGATGTTAGGTTTGGCTGCAAGGTCTGTTTGGTATTAGGCCCAGACTATCAGCATCCCTACATCAACTGGATAGGAGTAGCGACAGATGTTGCCTAGACGGTGGCTTTAGTTCTACTGTTGTATGACTTTGTAAGGTCTTATATGAATAATCAATACAATGACTGCATGCATCGTCCAGATGTAGAGGCTAGAAGTCCTCCTCCATTTCTAAAAAAATAGACCATCATCTTGAGCTTCTTTGTCTAGAGTCGTAACAAGAGCCCCTAGACAAAGAAGCTCAAGAAGTTCCAGACTATTTATTTACTTAAATGTAATTTTCTGTTATAGACATATATAAGAGAAGGGTGAAGATATATTGGAGAAAGAGAGAGGCAATTTTAAAATACAAGTATTTTGTAAACCAGAAACTCTCAAATACTCCATAGACACTAGAATAAGTATTGAATAGAAGTTTTTCATTGGATTTAGTTGAAATATATAGTTATTAATTAGGTTGTAAATTAAGCAATTATACCTTATCAATTGCCTAAATTTGTGCATGTTATTTCCATTCTCTAAAATTGACTTGTTTTCGTACAAATTTAAAATTGTCTTGTTAGAGCATCCTTAACCAGACCCCTCAAACAATCATCACATGTCCGGGTAGATAGTCCAGACATGGCCCTGACTGGAGAGAATAGAAAAAATGCCACCTAACAGGACCTCCAAATCCTTCTTTGAACCCTGTAACTTAGCCCATATATGGGGAGAATATAAATGAGGGTGTCTGGGCAGTCCGCCACGTCGGACACGGCCCATACTTGACCACATCATATTATTTTTATTCTTTCTTTTCTATTTCTCTCTTCATCCGCACTAATCATATGCATGTGATCACATAATTTGAGGGACACAACTGCGTACACGGACAAACGAGGGTTAAAGTGGACATACCCAAACGTTGTTTGAACGCGTCCGCAAATGTACAAGGGGCCAAATTAGCAAAGTCTGGTTGGAGATGCTCTTAACAAGCCTGAAATCGCACCCTCCTTTGAGTAGGTCTAGTGGGTATGTACAATGAAACCTACAATGCAATCATATGATTACTTTCTGTAAAAGTCGGTGGTATCATGTGTACACTGTGCACAAGTCAAAGACATGCATGCTCTTCCTTTCTTATCTCATTTCGCTATCGCACAATACATAATAGTTGAAAACAATATGTGTTCCTGACTTCCAAGTACACGTCGGTCTCTGTCTTTTGCTATTCCATTACACGTGTTGAAAACTTACATATATATAAATTGCGAAGACGCACTATAGAACTTGAAATTTGAAGTCTCCACAAAAATGTGCCAGAGCGACACCCTTTCATAAAAAAGCTACGGCAATACATATTAATAAGGTAACATCATATTTGCCCGCAATCATGCAAAAACCATATTTGTTCGAAATTAAGACATCATGTACGTAGTATAATCAATTCTTTTGGGGGTGGTGTAGCTGCCTGTGGAAAAGAAGAAGCACAAGCACCCGATGTATTTGTGGATCAATGCGGATATTATGTCCATTGATTAGCCAAGCATCTTGTTCTCTCGTGGACCAGGGAGCACCTTGTTCTCTTGTCGCTGCAAGTTGCAAAGGCAGTGTCGCCGTCGCCACCTGGAATGATGTGGATGCGCACAAATGATGGTCCAGACAGCGTCGCCGTGGAGCTCACCATGTCACGGGAGCAAAAGTTCACTACTGCTTGGCAACATTCTAAATGTGGTTTTCCAAAAATGCTTTGAAGCATTAGGTTATTGCAGATTTTACAAATAGTTCCTTCATTTTCAGTTGGGTATCTATTTGTTAGTTTTCGCCAAAAATAAAATCCATTTGTTAGAAAACAGAACAAACATCGCTACTGTTATTTGGTAAAGAGCATTCAGAATGCAAGTTTAGCCTTAGCCTCAAACCCCTATTTTTGAATCAATTTATATACCTTTTTTTGCGGGTAACTTATACCAAACTACTCATGGAAATCTAAAAGGGAAAAAAAGGAACAGATTTGCTAATTCATGTCTAGATGAAAATTAGCTGTGTCACATCTAAGTTCTCCGCCACACGATCAAGTGATGCAATTTTTCGTGCAAAACTGTTGATCACACACTTGGTTTCAGCTGTGTCCCGCGTCTGTGCATTTCGTTTTCCTTGTCAGACCGTTTTGTATCGCGCGTGGTCTGTTTTTGTTTTGGCATCTGTGTGTTTGGGTTTTATATGGGCCCAATGTTGTGTTTTTATGTTGGCTATAAATTTTCATTTTTTTCAAGAGAAGAGTCAAGCCTTTTCAGGCCCATGTAGACTACTTTTTAAATGGGATTCATGTCACTTATTGTTTTCCTTTCTAGTAAGTGTAGGCATACTTCATGTAGATTTATTTATGTTTAATTTCCCTTTTTAAATGGTATTTTCCTCGCATGAAAACAATATCCGAAACCCACGGGGGATGTTCTTTTTCTGTAGGATTTTTCGCAATCTTTTTTACAACCAGTTACATGTGTAGATGTGATACACAACTGCACGTGTCACAATCCGCATGCAACTGTACGTGTCCCACCTATCATACAACTATAAAAGAAACACATGTGCAACTTTATCGGGGAGGGTTGGGTGTATTCATTTTTCGGATTTGCTAATTCTCATCTAGCAAATCCACCCTTGACTTCCACTCGCCCCACCTAGTTGCATATTCATTCTTCACATGCTAACATGCCCCTCATGTAGGAAATCCACCATCGACTTCCACTCGTCCCACCTAGTTGCATATTCATTCTTCACATGCAACCTTCCTCACTGGTGCGCGTGAGGCCACAAGCCACAACCTTCTTTTTTTCCTTCTGTTTTTCTTACTTTTTTATTTTCTTTTTAACTTCTGTTTATACTTTAAATATTGTAAACAAGTAAATTACAAAAAAACACTTTACATAAAACATTTGAAAAAAGTTAATAAAGCATTAAAAAATCTTTTAATGTGTACACATTTTTTCTCATGTATACGTAAAATGTATACAAAAAATATACAATTTGTATGTTTTTTTGATCATGTATTAAAAAAATATATTAATGATACATTTGAAAAATCTCAATCAAATATTTGAATTTTTTAATCAAGCCTTTGAAAAATGATAAACATGAATAGAACAAAATGTTTATCTTGTATGCAAAAATGTGTAAAAAATAATAATAAAATTTTGTATGAGAAAATGTTGTTCATGTATTAACCAAATGTTGAACGTGCATACAAAATGTTCCCGATGCATACGGAAATTGTTCAACATTAACTAAAATTAGACATAATATATATATATAGATAGAGAAATATAGAAATATTTATTTTGTCTTAGAAAATTTTCAAACATGTATTTCAAAATGATCATGATGTATACAAAAAATGTAGATTATGTGTAAAAAACTTTATTGCCATAAAAATGTTCATGTGTATTTAAAAAATGTCGATCATGTATTCAAAACTTGTATTTAAGAAACAATATACATCATTTGTTTATAAAAATTCCAATGTGTATCAACAAAATGTTCCGTGTGTACACTAAAAAGTATACCGTGTATAAAAAAAAGTAGGCATGCATTGCACAAAAAAATAACCGATGAAAAACCGACAAATAAACAAAGGAAACTAAAGAAAACCAAAAAAATAAAGGAAATCAATGAAAATGAATGGAAACAACGAAAACCGAGAAAGAAACAAACAAGCAATTGAAGAAAACTGAAAAATAAATAAAAAATAATGCAAAAAAAAGAGAAAAACGCTAGTGAAAACCATGAAAAGAAACAAAGAAAACTGAAATAAATTGTAGAAAATGACATAAATAAAACAGTGAAAACTGAGAAAAGAAACCAAGAAAACCGGTGAAAATAGTAATGAGAAAGAGAAATAATGAATAAAACCATGAAGAGACAAAGAAACCAAAATAGAAAACAAAAGTACCATAAAAACCGGACCGAAAACTAGTACAATGATCTTCTTGAGGAAGCGAGGAGAAGAAACGAGCGAACTTCTAGACAGCCAGCCCAAAAACGAAGCTTAGAAGAGTTTCTTCAAGCGAGCAAAGTGATAAGTGAGATATAGCTCAGACGCAAAAACTCAAGAACATAGGAAAATGCTAGGGAGACAGGGAATAGAAAAATTGATGTTAATTTTAGATTTGCAATAGTTAGTTCTCATCTAGATGAGTTCTAGATGGACCAAAAATAAATAATAAAAAACGACGGCAATGTTGTTTTCCTTTTTATTTTCTACAAGAAAGCATCAGCGACCTCATTTTAAATTTTTTCTTTAGAGAAACCTCATTTTACCTTGAAGGGTGTTTTTCTCCAATTACTAAACCAATATTGTTAATTTTCCGTATTATCATGCTAGACCTATTGTCAATTCACCGAGCGTGGTAAGCCATCTCAAACAACAAATAACAAAGGAGTAGCTAGTTTGAGGGTGCCCTCCCCCCGAGGGGGGGAGGGGGGGCTCTTTTCGGAGCGCGGGAGCACCTCAGCGGCGCCATGTGTCACACGCCAGACGCTTCCCCACCAAAATAGCCGTTTGTTTTTTGGGTGTTCTAATTTTTTTTGTCTGTCAGAAGCGTGGAGCACGGTTGCGCTTTCATGTGAAAGCATAGTTGTGCTTCTCTCGCTAAAGCACAACTATGCTTCCAAAACAGTGAAGCACAATTCTGCTTCCACATGAAAGCACAATTTTTCTTCTCAAAAGTGAAACACACGTGTGCTTTTACGTGAAGTATAGTTGTTCGCGTGAAGCACAATTACGCTTTTTCCTAAAGCACAAGTATGATTCCCCCAACAAGTGAAGCACATGTTAGTATATTTTTGGAGCACAACGAAGAAAGTTTATAGAAATCTATCAACATGTGATCTAATTTTGAAATCTCGTCGCAAGAAACGCAACGATGAAAATGGTTTCATGATTTGGAGACATGGTTCGAGAAATAAATCATTAAAAAAATCAAAACTATGAAAATAGCATGAATAAACCCACCCAACTCTCTCTGCGTGTGGGAAGAAATCCATCAAAACTCTCTAATTGCAACAAGTGTCGCACGTGCTATGCGTCACTTGTCATCATCAGGCGATGTGGGAGTGACCTTTGCAAGGGATACCACATATTCAACGGTGACCTGCAAATATCCTTCCTTTATCCGTCCACGGACAAGGGGGTCCAGTCCGTAGACACGGATACGGGAGGCCGCCATCCAACGCTGCCCGCGTACATTTCAACCCGCATTCAAATTAACCGGGCAAAATTCATGCAAACGGGCGGATATTCATCAAAGTTCGGACAGAAAATAGCATAAATCATCCATACATAGCATGCAAATTAAGTCTAGTACAACAATGTCTCAAATCTGACTAGATTAACCTGATATCCAACAAGTTTTTCATCAACGGATCATGCCCTCCCATACATACTCCCTGTCAGTGTCAAAACCGGCAGATCTCGGGTAGGGCCCGCCCCCCGAGCTATCAGATCGGATCGATGGGTAACAGGAGAAGAACACATAGGGGATTTACCCAGGTTTGTGCCCTCTCTATGGAGGTAAAACCCTACATCCTGCTCTTGTTTATATTATGAAGGTATTGAAGTACATAGTTGATCTACCTCGAGATCGTAAGTTGTGATCTAAACCCTAGGGGTATGATGAATGGGTGTATGGATGGATCCCTCTATGGGCTAAACCTCCTGGTTTATATAGGCACCAGGGATATGCAGGGTTACACATGGTCGGTTGCCATCTAAGAACATACATGTCGAATCTAAATATACTTGAAGTACACACGAAGTCTTCGGCCGCCACACTTCGAGGGCCTCCAGAGTCATGCTTCCTTAATGGGCTGGTAGTCCGGCCCATGCATTATTTGAAGGAAATATGCCCTAGAGGCAATAATAAAGTTGTTATTTATATTTCCTTATATCATGATAAATGTTTATTATTCATGTTAGAATTGTATTAACCGGAAACTTAGTACATGTGTGAATACATAGACAAAACAGAGTGTCCCTAGTATGCCTCTACTTGACTAGCTCACTAATCGAAGATGGTTAAGTTTCCTGACCATAGACATGTGTTGTCATTTGATGAACGGGATCACATCATTAGAGAATGATGTGATGGACAAGACCCATCCGTTAGCTTGGCATTATGATCATTTAGTTTTATTGCTATTGCTTTCTTCATGACTTATACATATTCCTCTGACTATGAGATTATGCAACTCCCGAATACCGGAGGAACACCTTGTGTGCTATCAAACGTCACAACGTAACTGGGTGATTATAAAGATGCTCTACAGGTGTCTTCGAAGGTGTTTGTTGAGTTGGCATATATCAAGATTAGGATTTGTCACTCAGTGTATCGGAGAGGTATCTCTGGGCCCTCTCGGTAATGCACATCACTATAAGCCTTGCAAGCAATGTGACTAATGAGTTAGTTGCGGGATGATGCATTACGGAACGAGTAAAGAGACTTGCTGGTAACGAGATTGAACTAGGTATGAGGATACCGACGACCGAATCTCGGGCAAGTAACATACCGATGACAAAGGGAATGACGTACGTTGTTATGCGGTTTGACCGATAAAGATCTTCGCAGAATATGTAGGAACCAATATGAGCATCCAGGTTCCGCTATTGGTTATTGACCGGAGATGTGTCTCGGTCATGTCTACATAGTTCTCGAACCTGTAGGGTCCGCACGCTTAACGTTCGATGATGATTTGTATTATGAGTTATGTGTTTTGGTGACTGAAGTTTGTTCGGCGTCCCGGATGAGATCACAGACATGACAAGGAGTCTCGAAATGGCCGAGAGGTAAAGATTCATATATTGAAAGGTTGTATTCGGACATCGGAATGGTTCCGAGTGATTTGGGTATTTTACCAGAGTACCGAGGGGTTACCGGAACCCCCCGGGGGAAGTGTTGGGCCTACATGAGCCTAAAGGGAGAGAGAGGGAAGCCCGCAGGGGGTGGAACGCGCCCCCTCCTAGGGAGTCTTAATAGGACAAGGAGGAGGGGGCGTGACCCCCTTCCCTTTCCCTCTCCCTCTCCTTCCTATTCCCTCCAGTGGAGAAAGGAAAGGGGGGGGGGGTGAATCCTACTTGGACTAGGAGTCCAAGTAGGACTCCCCCCTTGGCACGCCCCTCCTAGCCACCGACCTCCTCCCCCCTTTATATACGGGGGCAGGGGGCACCCCAAAGGCACACCAAGATTTCTCTTAGCCGTGTGCGGTGCCCCCTCCACAGTTTACTTCTCCGGTCATAGTGTCGTAGTGCTTTGGCGAAGCCCTGCGCGGATCACATCACCATCACTGTCGCCACGCCGTCGTGCTGACGAAACTCTCCCTCGACCCTCTGCTAGATCAAGAGTTTGAGGGACGTCATCGAGCTGAACGTGTGCTGAACACGGAGGTGCCGTACGTTCGGTACTTGGATCGTGAAGACGTTCGACTACATCAACCGTGTTAACCTAACGCTTCCGCTTTCGGTCTACGAGGGTCCGTGGACACACTCTCTTCGTCTCGTTGCTATGCATCTCCTAGATAGATCTTGCGTGATCATAAGAATTTTTTTGAAATTGCATGCTACGTTCCCCAACAGTGGTATCCGAGCCAGGTCTATGCGTAGATGATATGCACGAGTAGAGCACAAAGAGTTGTGGGCGATAATAGTCATACTGCTTACCACCTAAGTCTTACTTTGATTCGGCGGTATTGTTGGATGAAGTGGCCCGGACCGACATTACATGACTGTGTTCATGAGACTGGTTCTACCGACGTGCTTCGCACACAGGTGGCTGGCGGGTGTCTGTTTCTCCAACTTCAGTTGAATCGTGTTAGATTACAGTTGGTCCTTGTTGAAGGTTAAAACAACACACTTGACGAAAAATCGTTGTGGTTTTGGTGCGTAGGTAAGAATGGTTCTTGCTAGAAGCCCGTAGCAACCACGTAAAACTTGCAACAACAAAGTAGAGGACGTCTAACTTGTTTTTGCAGGGCATGTTGTGATGTGATATGGTCAAGACGTGATGAGATATAAATTGTTGTATGAGGTGACCATGTTTTGTAGAAGTTATCGGCAACTGGCAGGAGCCTTATGGTTGTCGCTTTATTGTATGAAATGCAATCGCCATGTAATTGCTTTACTTTATCACTAATCAGTATCGATAGTCGTAGAAGAAATAGTTGGCGAGACGACAACGATGCTACGATGAAGATCAAGCTGTCAAGACGGTGACGATGGAGATCATGACGGTGCTTTGAAGATGGAGATCAAAGGCACAAGATGATGATGGACATATCATGTCACATATTTTGATTGCATGTTATGTTTATCCTTTATGCATCTTATTTTGCTTAGTACGGCGGTAGCATTATAAGATGAACCCTCACTAAATTTCAAGGTACAAGTGTTCTCCCTGAGTATGCACCGTTGCTACAGTTCGTCGTGCCGAGACACCACGTGATGATCGGGTGTGATAAGCTCTACGTTTACATAAAACGGGTGCAAGCCAATTTTGCACGTGCAGAATACTCGAGTTAAACTTGACGAGCCTAGCATATGCAGATATGGCCTCGGAACACTGAGACCGAAAGGTCGAACGTGAATCATATAGTAGATATGATCAACATAGTGATGTTCACCACTGAAAACTACTCCATCTCACATGATGATCGGACATGGTTTAGTTGATATGTATCACGTGATCATTTAGATGACTAGAGGGATGTCTATCTAAGTGGGAGTTCTTAAGTAATATGATTAATTGAACTTTAATTTATCATGAACTTAGTACCTGATCATATCTATGTTGTTGTAGATCAATGGCCCGTGCTACCGTTCCCTTGAATTTTAATGCGTTCCTAGAGAAAGCTAAGTTGAAAGATGATGGTAGCAACTACATGGACTGGGTTCGTAACTTGAGGATTATCCTCATTGCTGCACAGAAGAATTACGTCCTGGAAGCACCGCTAGGTGCAAGACCCGCTGCAGGAGCAACTCCGGACGTTATGAACGTCTGGCAGAGCAAAGCTGATGACTACTTGATAGTTCAGTGTGCCATGCTTTACGGCTTAGAATTGGGACTTCAAATACGTTTTGAACGTCATGGAGCATATGAGATGTTCCAGGAGTTGAAGTTAATATTTCAAGCAAATGCTCGAGTTGAGAGATATGAAGTCTCCAACAAGTTCTATAGCTGCAAGATGGAGGAGAATAGTTCTATCAGTGAACACATACTCAGAATGTCTGGGTACCATAACCACTTGACTCAGCTGGGAGTTAATCTTCCTGATGATAGTGTCATTGACAGAGTTCTTCAATCACTGCCACCAAGCTATAAAGGCTTCATGATGAACTATAATATGCAAGGGATGGAAAAGACTATTCCCGAGCTCTTCGCAATGCTAAAGGCTGCGGAGGTAGAAATCAAGAAGGAGCATCAAGTGTTGATGGTTAACAAGACCATTAGTTTCAAGAAAAAGGGCAAAGGGAAGAAGCGAAACTTTAAGAAGAATATCAAGCAAGTTGCTGCTCAAGGGAAGAAGCCCAAGTCTGGACCTAAGCCTGAGACTGAGTGCTTCTACTGCAAAGAGACTGGTCACTGGAAGCGGAATTGCCCCAAGTATTTGGCGGATAAGAAGGATGGCAAAGTGAAAGGTATATTTGATATACATGTTATTGATGTGTACCTTAGTAATGCTCGTAGTAGCGCCTGGGTATTTGATACTGGTTCTGTTGCTCATATTTGCAACTCGAAACAAGGGCTACGGATTAAACTAAGATTGGCTAAGGACGAGGTGATGATGCGCGTGGGAAATGGTTCCAAGGTTGATGTGATCGCCGTCGGCACGCTACCTCTACATCTCCCGCCGAGATTAGTTCTAGACGTGAGTAATTGTTATTTGGTGCCAGCGTTGAGCATGAACATTATATCTGGATCTTGTTTGATGCGAGGCGGTTATTCATTTAAATTAGAGAATAATGGTTGTTCTATTTATATGAGTAATATCTTTTATGGTCATGCACCCTTGATGAGTGGTCTATTTTTTGTTGAATCTCGATTGTAGTGATACACATATTCATAATATTGAAGCCAAAAGATGCAAAGTTAATAATGATAGTGCAACTTATTTGTGGCACTGCCGTTTAGGTCATATTGGTGTAAAGCGCATGAAGAAACTCCATGCTGATGGGCTTTTGGAATCACTTGATTATGAATCACTTGATGCTTGTGAACCATGCCTCTTGGGCAAGATGACTAAGACTCCGTTCTCCGGAACAATGGAGCGAGCAACTGGCTTATTGGAAATAATACATACTGATGTATGAGGTCTGATGAGTGTTGAGGCTCGCAGCGGGTATCATTTTTTCTGACCTTCACAGATGATTTGAGCAGATATGGGTATATCTACTTAATGAAACATAAGTCTGAAACATTTGAAAAGTTCAAAGAATTTCAGAGTGAAGTGGAAAATCATCGTAACAAGAAAATAAAGTTTCTACGATCTGATCGTGGAGGTGAATATTTGAGTTATGAGTTTGGTCTTCATTTGAAACAATGTGGAATAGTTTCGCAACTCACGCCACCTGGAACACCACAGCGTAATGGTGTGTCGAACATCGTAACCGTACTTTATTAGATATAGTGCGATCTATGATGTCTCTTACCGATTTACTGCTATCGTTTTGGGGTTATGCTATAGAGACGGCTACATTCACATTAAATAGGGCACCATCTAAATCCGTTGAGACGACACCATATGAACTGTAGTTTAGCAAGAAACCTAAGCCGCTGTTTCTTAAAGTTTGGGGCTGCGATGCTTATGTGAAAAAGCTTCAACCTGATAAGCTCGAACCCAAATCGGAGAAACGTGTCTTCATAGGATACCCAAAGGAAAGTGTTGGGTACACCTTCTATCACAGATCCGAAGGCAAGATATTCGTTGCTAAGAATGGATCCTTTCTAGAGAAGGAGTTTCTCTCGAAAGAAGTGAGTGGGAGGAAAGTAGAACTTGATGAGGTAATTGTACCTTCCCCCGAATTGGAAAGTAGTTCATCACAGAAATCAGTTCTAGTGATTCCTACACCAATTGGTGAGGAAGTTAACGATGATGATCATGAAACTTCAGATCAAGTTACTACCGAACCTCGTAGGTCAACCAGAGTACAATCCGCACCCAAGTGGTATGGTAATCCTGTTCTGGAGGTCATGTTACTTGACAATTACGAACCTACGAACTATGAGGAAGCGATGATGAGCCAAGATTCCGCGAAATGGCTTGAGGCCATGAAATCTGAGATGGGATCCATGTATGAGAACAAAGTGTGGACTTTGGTTGAATTGCCCGATGATCGGCAAGCCATAGAGAATAAATGGATCTTCAAGAAGAAGACTGACGCTGACGGTAATGTTACTGTCTACAAAGCTCGACTTGTTGAGAAAGGTTTTCGACAAGTTCAAGGAGTTGACTATGATGAGACCTTCTCACCCATAGCGATGCTTAAGTCTGTCCGAATCATGTTAGCAATTTCCGCATTTTATGATTATGAAATTTGGCAAATGGATGTCAAAACTGCATTCCTTAATGGATATATTAAAGAAGAGTTGTATATGATACAACCAGAAGGTTTTGTCAATCCTAAAGGTGCTAACAAAGTGTGCAAGCTCCAGCGATCCATTTATGGACTGGTGCAAGCCTCTCGGAGTTGGAATATACGCTTTGATAGTGTGATCAAAGCATATGGTTTTATACAGACTTTTGGAGAATCTTGTATTTACAAGAAAGTGAGTGGGAGCTCTGTAGCATTTCTAATATTATATGTGGATGACATATTTTTGATTGGAAATAATACATAATTTCTGGATAACATAAAAGGTTACTTGATTCAGAATTTTTCAATGAAAGACCTCGGTGAAGCTGCTTATATATTGGGCATCAAGATCTATAGAGATAGATCAAGATGCTTAATTGGACTTTCACAAAACACAGACCTTGATAAAGTTTTGAAGAAGTTCAAAATGGATCAGTCAAAGAAAGGGTTCTTGCCTGTGTTACAAGGTGTGAAGTTGAGTCAGACTCAATGCCCGACCACTGCAGAAGATAGAGAGAAAATGAGAGTCATTCCCTATGCCTCAGCCATAGGTTCTATCATGTATGCAATGTTGTGTACTAGACCTAATGTGTGCCTTGCTATAAGTTTAGCAGGGAGGTACCAAAGTAATCCAGGAGTGGATCACTGGACAGCGATGAAGAACATCCTGAAATACCTGAAAAGGACTAAGAATATTTTTCTCGTTTATGGAGGCGACAAAGAGCTTGTCATAAATGGTTACGCCGATGCAAGCTTTGACACTGATCCGAATGGCTCTAAGTCACAAACCGGATACGCATTTATTTTGAATGGTGGAGCTGTCAGTTGGTGCAGTTCCAAGCAGAGCGTCGTGGCGGGATCTACGTGTGAAGCTGAGTACATAGCTGCTTCGGAAGCAGCAAATGAAGGAGTCTTGATGAAGGAGTTCATATCCGATCAAGGTGTAATACCTAGTGCATCAGTTCCAATGAAAATCTTTTGTGACAATACTGGAGCAATTGCCTTGGCGAAGGAATCCAGATTTCACAAGAGAACCAATCACATCAAGAGACGCTTCAATTCCATCCGCGACCAAGTCAAGGAGGGAGACACAGAGATT
Source organism: Triticum aestivum (assembly GCF_018294505.1). Taxonomy (NCBI): domain Eukaryota; kingdom Viridiplantae; phylum Streptophyta; class Magnoliopsida; order Poales; family Poaceae; genus Triticum; species Triticum aestivum. The sequence goes on along the minus strand of NC_057796.1, from coordinate 88,337,599 downwards.
TGCAAAATACATACGGATCTGAATGTTGCAGACCCGTTGACTAAGCCTCTTCCACGAGCAAAACATGATCAGCACCAAGACTCCATGGGTGTTAGAATCATTACTATGTAATCAAGATTATTGACTGTAGTGCAAGTGGGAGAATGAAGGAAATATGCCCAAGAGGCAATAATAAAGTTGTTATTTATATTTCCTTATATCATGATAAATGTTTATTATTCATGCTAGAATTGTATTAATTGGAAACTTAGTACATGTGTGAATACATAGACAAAACAGAGTGTCCCTAGTATGCCTCTACTTGACTGGCTCGTTAATCAAAGATGGTTAAGTTTCCTATCCATCGACATGTGTTGTCATTTGACGAACGGGATCACATCATTAGAGAATGGTGCATGTGATGGACAAGACCCATCCGTTAGCTTGGCGTTATGATCGTTTAGTTTTATTGCTTTCTTCATGACTTATACATATTTCTGTGACTATGAGATTATGCAACTCCCGAATACCGGAGGAACACCTTGTGTGCTATCAAACGTCACAACGTAACTGGGTGATATAAAGATGCTCTACAGGTGTCTCCAAAGGTGTTTGTTGAGTTGGCATAGATCCAGATTAGGATTTGTCACTCCGTGTATCAGAGAGGTATCTCTAGGCCCTCTCGGTAATGCACATCACTATAAGCCTTGCAAGCAATGTGACTAATGGGTTAGTTGCGGGATGATGCATTACGGAACGAGTAAAGAGACGTGCCGGTAACGAGATTGAACTAGGTATGAGGATACCGACGATCGAATCTCGGGCAAGTATCATACCGATGACAAAGGGAATGACGTATGTTGTTATGCGGTTTGACCGATAAAGATCTTCATAGAATATGTAGGAACCAATATGAGCATCCAGGTTCAGCTATTGGTTATTAGCCGGAGATGTGTCTCGGTCATGTCTACATAGTTCTCGAACCCATAGGGTCCGCACGCTTAACGTTCGATGACGATTTGTATTATGAGTTATGTGTTTTGGTGACCGAAGTTTGTTCGGAGTCCCGGATGAGATCACGAACATGATGAGGAGTCTCGAAATGGTCGACAGGTAAATATTCATATATTGAAAGGTTGTATTTGGACATCGGAATGGTTCAGAGTGATTCGGGTACTTTACCGGCGTACCGAGGGGTTACCGGAACCCCCGGGGGGAAGTGTGGGCCTACATGGGCCTAAAGGGAGAGAGAGGGAAGCCCACAGGGGGTGGCGCGCGCCCCCCTCCTTGGGAGTCCGAATAGGACAAGGAGGAGGGGGCACGACCCCCTTCCCTTTCCCGCTTCCTCTCCTTCCTATTCCCTCCGGCGGAGAAAGGAAAGGGGGGGGGGCTAATCCTACTTGGACTAGGAGTCCAAGTAGGACTCCTCCCTTGGCGCGCCCCTCCTGGCCGCCGGCCTCCTGCTCCCCCCTTTATATACGGGGGCGGGGGGCACCCCATAGGCACACCAAAATTTCTCTTAGCCATGTGCGGTGCCCCCTCCACGGTTCACTCCTCCGGTCATAGTGTCGTAGTGCTTAGGCGAAGCTCTGCGCGGATCACATCACCATCACCGTCACCACGCCGTCGTGCCGACGGAACTCTCCCTCAACCCTCTGCTGGATCAAGAATTCGAGGGACGTCATCGAGCTGAACGTGTGCTGAACACGGAGGTGCCGTACGTTCGGTACTTGGATCGGTTGGATCGTGAAGACGTTCGACTACATCAACCGCGTTAACCTAACGCTTCTGCTTTCGGTCTACGAGGGTACGTGGACACACTCTCCCCGTCTCGTTGCTATGCATCTCCTACATAGATCTTGCGTGATCGTAGGATTTTTTTTGAAATTGCATGCTACGTTCCCCAACATTATTCCGGCCGGGCTAGGACCCCCTTGCCCAGGACACCGTTAGTAGCCCCTAAACTTGTCTTTGAAGCCGAGGTTGACAATCTTCCTTGGATAATAATCTTCGACTTAGCAGGCAAGTTCCCATCTCCTTTTCTGAATTGCCGTCATGAGTCACCGAGCTCTTCTTTGGCCCAGGCACCACCTCACGCCGCTTTGTGCTCCGCATCGTCTGGGGAATCGTGCTATCTTTATGTCCTGGACATCAAACCATTACTCAATTGGCTTTATTTAACCTGCGGCGGGCCCAACTTGACACTCCAACGCGCGCTTGCCTTCCGTCGCTCAATACCATTCCCCATCCGCAAACTCAAGTTCGAGGAGTTCCACCAATGGCGACCAAAGCTGGCTCCTCCAAGCGCCCACATGGTCCCCTCAAAGGATATCGGGGAAGCTGCACCATTACACGCCTTCAGTTGAATCGGCTCTCCACGCAAGGATACCTGTCGGATCCCGATTTGGCATCCACCCGCCCAAGCCTTTTGTCCATCGGCAAGAAGACACACGCCGACAGCTATCCCATCCGCATGGGGATGAGCGAGTATGCTTCGTTCCTTTCCTCCTGCGCGGGTTAGGGTTTCCAATCCACCCCTTCCCGCGTGGCTTGCTTGAGTTCTATGGGATCCAACTCCACCATCTGAGCCCAACTCGATTCTACACATCGTGGGGTTCGTCCCCCTGTGTGAGATGTACCTCGGGTGTGAGGCCCACTTTAGGCTGTGAAGACGATATTTTTGTGTGATGCCCTGCTCTCGAGACAAGAAACTGCACGAGGTATGAGCAGCCGAGGTGTGCAGAATAGCCGGTACCGGCTATCCTATCGGTACTCCTCGAGAAGATGACACGTGGGTGTCGGAATGGTTCTATATGACCGATGTGCCATTATATGAGCCAGTTCGGTCCGGGCTTCCGCCCTTCTCCTCAGGTCCCCCGAAGAAACTCTAAAGCTGGAGGCCACGGAGCCATGCTCAATGGGACGACGCCGACGTGGCTCGTCTTGCGACGAAGGTGAGGTGCCTGACAAGTACAGGCCTCACCATTATAGATGTGATGGCAATGGTCATCGACCGGAGAATCCAACCACTTCGGCAATGACAACATCCACTATATATGTACAATGGAACCAACGACGCGACCCGGTCGATCCGGTGAAGCTTCACTAATGACACAACCTTTGACGCGGTCATGTCTAAGTTATATAAGGGAGAAGCCGCGGATTTCGCCAAGAGGAAGTTTATAAACGACCTGTCTTACTACAATCCCGACGGCAGAGTAAGTCTGCTCCGGCCCTTCCATTTACTGAATAGTATGTCTCCTCCTTGCTAAACATCCAATGTATCTAAACAACCCTAGAGGCTCTGGGCTGAAGAATTGAAATGCCCTACCCCTGAGCCAGGAACATTCTGTCGCGGTGCCGATCCTCTCTTCCATGAAGACGAGGAGATGTCCGTAATACATGAGGAAGGTACATTCTTTCCCGAGGGCCTTGACGGATCCAAAGTAGCCATCACTCCGGACTTGCCGCGAATACGACCATCTTCCTCGGTAAAGCTTTCCCCTGTTTTATCCAAGAAGAGAACTTTCTTCCCGAGCACCTTGACCCCTCTTCCAAAGGGCCGACGCTCGAAGCGCCCTAGTAGCAGTACAACTCAACTGGAGGCGGCCACAAGAACGGTATACTGGGCTTTCATCCAAGAAAAGGGGAAGAAACTGTCACATAGGCAGTAGCCCCCAAGACACCAGATGGATGGTACATCCAGCAGGTGGATTTAGCAAAACACAAATTGGAGATGTGTCCATGTGCGGTTTGCCCCCAAGCCGTGGTGTAATTAGGTGGGACCGTATAAAGGTTTGATAAATTTTGTTGTGAATTTGCAGTCGTCTCGAGACAAGAGCAAAAAATTGTCCAAGGAACTAGCTCGGATCAAGGTGCAACTAGGTGCGGCAGAAGCCGAGGTGGCACAGGTCAAGGCCTTTACCAGGGAGGCACATGGTAAGTGTATTTGATTGGAGAAAATTCCCTAAAGGATGCGAAATCCATGCTAAAAGATTATGTTTCCATAGCAGCGGAAGTGATTGGCCAGTTGGAGAAGGACCTGAAGCAGGCCCGGGAGGACCAACTATATTTGGAGTCACAACAGCAAGCCGATCACCACGTGTTGACGTGCTGCAAGGAGAAGGTCACTACACTGAAGGCAAAGAATGACCAGCAAGCCCAAGAGCTTGAACTGTTGAGGGCTTGGCTGGCAGTTGCCGAAGCAAAAGACCAGAAGACCAGCGAAGCTGTGTCTAGTAAGCGCCTCTAAACTTTTCTAAGAAAGGGATTACCGGATGCAATAACATGTCTGTTTGAGTACTTAACATGTGGTTCGACTAGTGCTTCTGACAGGCCAACCAAGAGAAGACCTCGGTGGGGCGCCCGAAGACATCCTTGTGCAGCTAACTCAGGAGCATGAAAAGGCTCGGAAGGCGATGAAGGCCGTATGCAAATCTCTATGGCCCGAGGAAAAAGTGCCGATGGAATGTCCGAGCTAGCCGAACGTCTCAAGGGGGCGCGGTGCCGCTTGCAGGCCTGGAAAATATCGGCTTGCCGGGAAGGAGCGCGGGGGGAGTGGGCCATGGTGAAGACCCGATATACAAAGGTGAAGACGGAGCATCTTGCTGAGGTGGGCCCCATTGATCCCGATGGGAAAGAGGTGCTGACCAGTCTGGCATATGATTCCCTGATGCCCGCCGCACGCTTTTTGCAGCAGATCTGTTCCCTTAAATCATTAATAGACGGGCTTGATAAGTTTTAGTATATGTGTAATGACTCTACGTATTGATGTACTTTATGTCATTCGAACTGTAGCTATTGTACAAACTTTGTTAGCCAGCCTTTGGCTTCTCCCTCCCCAGCCATGGGCCGGGGAGTGCTCCCTACTTTTGATCCGAACACGCGGACTAGGTATTTCAGCAAGCGAGGCAATCCGGCTATGGGGCTCGAAAAACAAAGCGAACCAGTGCGTATGTGATATTACGTTTAGGCGCAAGAAACATCTTCTAAGAAAAATAGTTTGTCCAACGATTCATTTTCTTAGGTGATCATGTGTGATCGTGACGATCCTCTTCACCCTCTCTATTTTAGCATCAATGCACTGTAATTTTACGTTCCGTAAATTTTTGTCTTATTTCATACGTAATAAGAGAGTGTAATAAAATATGTAATCAACGTAAAAAATATTTATGTTACGTAAAATTGTAGACGTAAAAATATAGTGTAAAATATACATAAAATGCAAATTTTCTAGTCTTATGATCTATATTTTTGTTTTGTATGTCAAATATTACATAGTGAATCGACATGAATGTAACTATTTATATTTCATATGTAATTTATTTAGGAAACGATCGTAAGATTACCTCGGGTGAAGAATAACTTATTCTACACCCTAGATGATGAATAGTACATACACACATAAACACTATTCTGATCACGGGATGAGAATAATATTCTGATCACAACGTGACCTGCCCCGGCAGTAGTATGTTGAACTTCCCCAAGTGCTAGGTTGAACTTCCATCAACATTGCCCAAATGGGGCTTGCGATATACCGTTGGAAAGATATGGACACGAGTATCATGACCCAAGGAAATTTTTTGGCAAAATGTGAGCGGTTTAAGAGCAGTTTTGAAAACCGTTTTTTCTTCATACCAAAAATGTGAATCGTATTTTCGATCGCATTTCTAAAACGTTTATCGGAATGAGGCAAATAATATGGCGTTGGAAATCTGCTGCAAAACCGCTCCTTCCACATGTTGAAAGTTTTCTCTAATTCCCTATGGGTAAAGAGTAATTTGGAAAATCGTAAAATTTTGCAAACCGAACAACCGTGTTCATATTTTCGGTGTCATTTCTAAACGGCTAATCCAATTGAGGCAATTGATATGGCGTTGGAAAGCTTATAAAAATGCGCTACTTTCTCATGTTGAAAGTTTTTTCTAATTTTGAACGGTTTAAAAATAATTAAAAAAAGGTACAAGTTCCATCAAGTTTGTATTTTTGAGCTAATTTTTTAACCGTATGTCGGAATGCAGCAAATGATACGGCATTGGAAAGCTTGAGGAAATGCGAATTTTTTGGTATACATTGTTTCTTCCAATTCCTTACTGTTTTAAGGAAATTTTGATAATAGCTATAAACGTATTTTCGTCATAATTCCTACAAACTTTATCAGAATGGGGCAAATAATATACCGTTGAAAAACTATGGAAAATGCGAAATTTTTCATCTTGATGGTTTTCTCTGATTCCAAGCCATTTTCAAGTAATTTCAAAAACGGCGGGATCATTCATTCTGCCTTTATCGCAACACAGATTCTTCGAAAATGCACCGCGTGAAGAACTCGAACTTCTCGGCATGTCTACTTGAACTTCACTCTGTTTTTCACGTGCTTTTTTTTGCCCGTAGCTCTCCATACACTCACCGGAACACTCACCGAAATTGAGCAAGTGATATACCGATGGAAAGGTGTTGTAAACACACAACTTTCCCGTGTGATCTTTTTTCATACTCGCGACGATTTTAAAAGCTTTTCATCTGAAATTCATTCACTGTAGTAGTTGAACTTCCTGCTGTCTTCACGTTGAACTTCTGTGACGTATTTTCGTTTTTAATTTTCTCATCCATTCGTCAGTGTTACACAAATGATATTCCTTTTGTATAAACCTCTCTCACAATATTTTTTTTAACTTTCTCCGACGGAGGACTTGAACTTATAACAACAAAACTTTTAGCTTTGCTTTTTTATTCTTTTTAATACAAAATGCACACCGTGTAGTACGTGAACTTCTGGCAGTTATCAATCTGAACTTCTCTCGGTTATGTGAAAATATCTGAGTTTTTTATGAATTTTTAATCTGATTTTCTTAATCCTTTTTTATGAATTTTGAAGCGCTCTATTTTTAAAAGTTGAACTTCTTGTTATTTTATTTTTGAACTTCTTTTTTCCATTCTTTAATAACGAGGAAAATCTCAGTTTTCTATAATCATCAAACTTCTCCATCTTTTTAATATGGACTTCCTGCTTTTATTTCTTAATTCTTTTTTATGAAATTTTGAAGTGTTCTATTTTTAAAAGTTGAACTTCTTGTTTTTTATTTTTGAACTTCTTGTTTCCATTCTTTAATAACGAGGAAAATCTGAGTTTTCTATAATCATCGAACTTCTATATCGAAGTGCTCTAACTTTTTTATTTGAATTTATTTTATGTATTTTTAGAAATATGAAAATTGTAGTTTTGTTAGAAACATCAAACTTCTTCGTTATTTTAAGTTGAACTTATTTGTTTTATTCTTTAGTAACCAAATTTTTTTGAGTTTTGAATTAAATATCAAACTTCTCCACGGTTTTAAATTGAACTTCTTGGTTTTATTCTTTAGTAACGAGAAAAACTGAGTTTTTAATGTACATTGAATTACTCTGTTTTTTAAAATTGAAATTCTTGGTTTAATCTTTAGTATCGGGGAAAATCCAAATTTTTAGAAAAACGGGGAAAATCTTTTTAAAACTTTTTTTGTTGTTCCACTCGTACGCATCGGTGCTATACAAACGGTTTTTACCCTTTTTCGCGACGGTATTTGGAATCGTCGCCAAGTGAGTGTGGGCGATAGGGGGGTGAGGGAGTCCTGGATTAGGGGGTCCTCGGACGGCCGAACTATATACTTTAGCCGGACTGTTGGACTATGAAGATACAAGATTGAAGACTTCGTCCCGTGTCCGGATGGGACTCTCCTTGGCGTGGAAGGCAAGCTTGGCGATACGGATATGTAGATCTCCTCCCTTGTAACCGACTCTGTGTAACCCTAGCCCCCTCCGGTGTCTATATAAACCGGAGGGTGTAGTCCGTAGGACAACAACAATCATACCATAGGCTAGCTTCTAGGGTTTAGCCTCTATGATCTCGTGGTAGATCAACTCTTGTAATACTCATATCATCAAGATCAATCAAGCAGGAAGTAGGGTATTACCTCCATCGAGAGGGCCCGAACCTAGGTAAACATCGTGTCCCCCGCCTCCTGTTACCATCCGCCTTAGACGCACAGTTCGGGACCCCCTACCCGAGATCCATCGGTTTTGACACCGACATTGGTGCTTTCATTGAGAGTTCCACTATGCCGTCACCGTAAGGCTTGATGGCTCCTTCGATCATCGGCAACGATGCGATCCAGGGTGAGGTTTTCCTCCCCGGACAGATCTTCATATTCGGCGGCTTTGTACTGCGGGCCAACTCGCTTGGCCATCTGGAGCAGATTGAGAGCTACGCCCCTGGCCATCAGGTCAGGTTCGGAAACTTGAACTATACTGCCGACATCCGCGGAGACTTGATCTTCGATGGATTCGCGCCCATGTCAGGTGCGCCGCACAATCACGACGGACATGACTTAACTCTGCCGTCGGACAGTGTTCGGGAGATCACACCTGCAACTACTCCGGCCCTCAATCCGGAACAGATTGCGCCATCTGAGGATGGGTGGATAGGCCCCGCCACGGAGGCCGCACTCTCAGTGGCGATAGAGCCGAATACTGACTTCACCTCCTATGAGAGCCGTGTTGCCGAACCATTGGATTCGTCCCCGGCCACGGGCTCCGAGCCGCCTGCGTTCGTGCCTATGGAATCCGACTGGGCACTGATCATGGAGTTTACCTCCGCGGATATCTTTCAGCACTCGCCTTTTGGCGATGTGCTAAATTCATTAAGATCTCTCTCCTTGTCAGGAGGACCTTGGCCGAACTATGTCCGGCTAGAATGGGATGGGGATGACGAAGAAATTCGCTCCCCACCCACCAACCACTTAGTAGCCACTGTCGATGATTTAACCGACATGCTCGACTTCGACTCCGAAGACATCGACGGTATGGACGACGATGCAGGAGACGAACAGGAACCACCGCCCACAGGGCGCTGGACCGCCACCTCATCACACGATATATACATGGTGGATACACCCAAAGAAAACAATGACGAGGAACGGAAGGATGCAGCGAAGGATAGCTCCCTCGAGAAGCAACCAAAGCAACGGCGTAGGCGCCGCTCCAAATCCCGCCTCGGCAAAAACAGCGATAACAGCGCAAGAGAAAATAACACCCCGGTCAACTCCAGAGGAGACGACAACATTGACCCAGCGATAGAGTAGGATGAACCAGCGAACGGCGAACATAGTACGGAGCAGCTGTCTGAACACGTCGGCGCCGAGGATAAAGCTCATCAAACTCTCTCCAGAGAGGAAAACAGTCCGGACGACGACGCACACGTCATCCCGGAAAGGCACTTGGAACAAGAGAACCTCCGTAGAAGGCTTATTGCCACCGTGAGGAGTCTGAAGAAGCAGAAGCAAAGGCTTAAGGCCGCGCAGAATACGCTCAACAGTAGATGGAACAAAGTGCTCGACACTGAAGAAAAGTATGGTGGTAGTTGCCATACAAAGAGCTATCCAAAGCGCAAGCTGTTGCCTGAGTTCGATGATGAGGCTGTAGAGCCTACACAGCCGAAGAATAAAACGGCCGATCAGCCGGATCGACCACCTCGTGGCCGCGATAGGGCGGCTAACGGGGCCGCACATAAGTCGACACACGATTTACGTGAGGACTTGCGCCAAAAATCCGGTATGACCATGTCCATCTATGGATCTAGGAAGCGTGCTCCGGCACAAAATCAAAACCGAATACTACAACCATCCGAATGCCACGATACATCCAAATACAGGGGTGCCACACACCCCCTATGCTTCACCGATGAGGTACTGGATCATGAATTTCCAGAGGGATTCAAGCCCGTGAACATAGAGGCGTACGACGGAACGACAAACCCTGGGGTCTGGATTGAGGACTTCATCCTCCATATCCATATGGCTCGCGGAGACGATCTCCACGCCATTAAATACCTGCCCCTCAAGCTGAAAGGACCAGCTCGGCACTGGCTGAAGAGCCTCCCCGAAAATTCAATAGGAAGTTGGGAGGAGCTTGAGGATGCTTTTAGGGCCAGTTTTCAAGGGACTTATGTCCGACCTCCGGACGCAGACGATTTAAGTCATATAATTTAACAGCCCGGAGAGTCAGCCCGAAAGCTTTGGAACAGATTTCTCACTAAGAAGAACCAAATCGTCGACTGCCCGGACGCCGAAGCCTTAGCAGCTTTCAAACACAGCGTTCGCGACGAATGGCTCGCCAGACACCTCGGCCAAGAAAAACCAAGGGCAATGGCAGCCCTAACAAGCCTCATGACCCGGTTTTGCGCGGGCGAAGATAGCTGGCTGGCTCGTAGTAGCACCAGCGACCCAGGCACATCTGAAGTCAGGGATGGTAATGGAAAACCACGATGCAGTAAAAGCAAGCGTCGAAATAACGAAGATAGCCCAGCCAACACGACGGTAAACGCCGGATTCAGGGGCTCTCTACCCGGTCAGCGGAAGAAGCCTTTCAAAGGCAACAGAGATGGACCGTCCAGCCTCAACAAGATTCTAGACAAATTATGTTAGATTCACGGCACCTCCGACAAACCTGTGAATCACACCCACAGAGAATGCTGGGTCTTCAAGCAGGCCGGCAAGCTAAACGCCGAACACAAGGGGAGGGAGACACCAAGTGAAGACGAGGATGAGCCTCGTCAGCAAAGCACTGGGGGACAGAAAAAATTCCCACCAGAGGTCAAAACAGTGAACATGATTCACGTAACAGAAAGAAAGGGCAAACATGCACTCCAAGACACATGCGCCGTAGAGCCCGTCACCCCCAAGTTCAACCCTTGGTCGGCCCGCCCAATCACCTTTGATCGCAGGGATCACCTGACAAGTATCCGGCACGGAGGATTAACTGCCTTGGTGCTAGACCCAATTATCGACGGATACCATCTCACCCAAGTCCTCATGGACGGTGGCAGTAGTCTTAATCTGATATATCAGGACACAGTCCGCAAAATGGGGATAGACCCGACAAGAATCTGCCAAAGTACTACTACCTTTAAAGGGGTAATACCAGGCCCAGAGGCCCGCTGTACGGGCTCTCTAGTACTAGAGGTTGTATTCGGTTCCCCCGACAACTTCCGAAGTGAAAAGTTAACCTTCGACATCGCTCCATTCCGAAGTAGCTATCAAGCACTACTCGGAATAACAGCTTTCGCTCGTTTTAATGTAGTACCGCATTACGCTTCTCTTAAGCTCAAGATGCCCGGTCCACGTGGCATCATCACAGTTAGTGGAAATATTGAGCGTTCCTTACGCGCGGAAGAACGCGCGGCGGCTTTAACAACCGAACACTAAACGACCTCTCCAACCAGAATAAATGATCGGTCGTCAAGACCACGGACACGGCTAGACGAGTCCGGCGCATTACTAGCTGTAACAGCTTAGATAAACCTGAGATTGGTTTGATGATTATACCCCCATAGGCGGTACCAGGGGCTTCCCGCGTATAAAAAGGACTAGTTCGGCCCAACTTTACTTATCTTGAATTTTAATGGTTTATTGAGAATAACCAATTTTCGCACGACAACTTTCACCTAAGTTCTTCTCTTTTACAGATGATAATCATGCTACACCCTTCCAGGATATGGCACAATGGAGACACAGGCGCAGACGTGCAGCAGGGACCCGCTCAAAGGTTTCTTTTTAGATTAAGACCCTGTGTAAACCTTTTTTACTGTCTTTTGTTGCTTCACATCCTCCGGATACTCAGTATAACCGGAAGGATGCTGACGTTATTGGCATTTCGCGTCAGAATATTGCACGTACCTGGACACTCGGGGTTCATTATCAAGGGCATTGCTCAACCCAGTATATGTTATAAAGACCGAATACCTTAGGGAGTGTTCGGCGTCGCGAGTTTGGCCTTATATGCATCAGCTCCAAATCATGTCTTTGGTCAAATGTTGGGTTTGCCCGGCTCCCGTGTTTTGCTACCTTACGTTCCGCTCTATCGGCTAAGGTGGCACCGGGAGAACTACTGCGATTGTGCCCTGGTTCATCCGGATGAGCACCTCAATAGAGGAAGCCGAAAACTGACTGTCATGATAAAGCGCGAGACTGGTCAACCACTCGATGACCTAGCGGAATCTTCGGGATTCCTCCGCATTAACGAAGGGCCGGTTTTCCTGGCCATGTATGTACACGCACCGTATTCGGATAGCCGCGGAAATACCAGGGGCTATATAGTAGCCCCACTGTCAAACTCCTATGGTTAAGTGAAAGTGTTAAAGCAATATAGTCCGATTGCCTCGTTCGCCGCACTACCACCTCCTTAATGGACCAAGACGTTGGATCAAGTGTGAAGACGTGCTTTTGCGAACACCCCCGCATTATATGCGTGGGGGCTGAAGCCAACGACTGCAAACTTTCAGGATATATACATATATATACATAAACAACCGCACAGGAGGCATAATAATACTTTCAGGCAAAAGTATAAACACAGCCTTTATAATTCAAATAACATTGTTCTTACAATGGGGATACATGTCATTAGAACATAATATTGTTTGAGCACTGAGCCTCTATTAAACGAGCGCCTTCAAGGACTTCTTCAAAGTAGTGCTCAGCCGATACTCGGCCTACGACCGAACTCTGGGTTGCAATAGCGGTGGCCTCCATCTCTGCCCAGTATGTCTTGACATGGGCAAGAGCCATCCGTGCACCCTCTATACACGCCGACCTCTTCATAGCGTCGATATGCGGCACAACACCAAGGAATCGTTGCACTAAGCCAAAATAACTATTCGGCCTTGGTCCTTCCGGCCAAAGATGATCCACAACAGACCTCATGGCAAGCCCGGACAACCTATGGAGCTCGGCCCACTCGGCCATTCGCTCATTTAACAGCAGCAGACGCACTGGAACATTGAACTGTGACCAGAACAACTTTTCCACTTCACGATCTTTTTGATCTTTGAAAAACTCGGCCGCATCAGCAGCACTCGCTGCCAAATCCACGTATGCGTCTGCAGAACTCCATAACTGATCAAGAGGGGCATACTTAGGATCTCCGAACTTCGTTCGCAACAAAAAGGGCTTCCCAGTCGCGATATCTTCGGCTTGACGTAGCTCCTCCTTCGCCGCTCTGATTTTAGAGCGGGCGTCCTTGGCTGCGACCATGGCCTTCTCCAGGTCCGTCATCTTCGTTCGGCTTTCATTTTCAAGAAGCTCGTAACGGTCGGCGGCATTTTTCAACTCAACAACCATCTTGGCTATTTTATCCTTGCTTTGGCAATGCGCAGCCTGTTCAGCTCTCAGCTCTTCGACCGCCTTTAGAGTGGCCGCATTACTCTTCCTGGTTTGTTCCTTGGCTCGGGTAAGTTCCGCCCGAAGGGTCTCCACGGCGGCAGCCCCATCTGCAGTCACAACATATTAAATATACTAGCATCATGCTCCTCTTAATATGTGTTGATCACCAGAGAAAACACATACCCTGTGCCTCGTCAAGCCGCTTGTTTACAAGCACAATGTTGGCATCTGCCGCATCAAGTTGCCGCTTCAGCTCGGCAAACTCACCAGTCCGGCTAGCCACCTGCACATGAAGGCGGCATGATTATTACCTGGGACTATGATCCTCTGTTTGCTGCCGTTTTCGACAGCAACCAGAGTCTCAGGGGCTACTATCTGCATAGGGCACACCTAGCGTGTGCGGTACCGTCAAAAAATATACTACTTTGCGTACCTCAAAGCCTCTCAGCAGGCTCATAAAAGCTTCATGCAACCCGCTTTCGGCAGATGAAATCCTCTCAACCACCGTACCCATCAGCGTACGATGCGCTTCTGAGATAGCCGCTTGCTCCAGAAGATTCATCAGTGCGTCGGGTTGCGCACCGGACAGTCCCGGCCTTTTTCTGTTGCTCTCCTTAGGAGCCGAATACTCCGGACTTCGGGTGGCCGAAGGGTTACCCTCTGTCCTTGGCGGATCAGGAGAAATCCTCCATGACGACACCTCAGGGTCGCCCGCCTCATGAGGCGGGGAGGCATGGGGAGGTGTTTCGCTCTCCATCATCTCCGGAAGAAGATCCCCCGAAGACGAACTCTGTCGAGAAGGGCTACGATCCGAACTACAAGACATATGCTTCGGTTATTGTCCTCAGAAATAAAGCAGGATATTTTTACTATGGAGTACTTTTGTTTACTTACAGCTCGGTGGAGGGCTGATCCCCTTGCGGGCACTGTGCGGTAAGGATACCCTCCGGGGCGGGACCCTCTGGCGAAGATTTCTTCCCTCGTTTGGAAACCATCCAAGTCTTCAGAGGCGGTCCTCTTCCTTCCTTGGGGAGAGGGAATTTCAGATTCTTCTCCCCGGCTATCCTCCTTCGCGGAGGCGCTAATTCCCCCGGTTTGGATGAATAATGAGTGAGGCCCACTTTCAGCCTCTTTATTCCCCCCTTTATCTTCCCCTGAGGGCGCTTGATAAGGCGCAAGCTCAAGCATTCTGGCCAGTACTGGATCTGCTGAGCCTTCGGGAAGGGGGGCCGAACACCTGATCATCTTCGCCTTTTTTACCCAGTCCTGGTCAAAGAGCGACTTTTCAAAATGATGTTGTGATAAATAAAGAGACAACGTGTTCGGCCGAAGGACTACTTACTTGGGTATCTGGACGATTGCAGCTCAGACCCGCATCCTCGGTGGTGTCCGGACACTTTATTCGTGATCTGAAGAACAATCTGTACATCTCTTCGAGCGTCATGCCGAGTAAGTGCTGAATAGCTCGCGGTCCTTCCGGGTTGAACTCCCACATACGGAGAGGTCGACGTTTGCAAGGCGGGACTCGACGAACTAGCATGACTTGCATTACCGTGACCAGGCTAACATCTCTCTCGAGGAGATCTCGGATGCGACTCTGCAATAATGGCACATCATTTACTGGCCCCCAGTCCGGCCCCCTGTTGATCCATGACGTCAGTTGTGGCGGGGGGCCCGAGCGAAAGGCAGGGGCGGCCACCCACTTAGTACCCGGGGAGCTGTGATGTAAAACCACACCCGTTGCCATAAGCTGGATACCTCTGGGAAGGAACCCTTTAGCCATGGAACATCGGCGCCTTTGCTTATTACGGCTCCTCCGCATTCTGCGTGTCGCCCATTAATCATCTTCGGCTCCACATTAAAGGTCTTGAGCCACAAGCCGAAGTGCGGGGTGACGTGGAGGAAGGCCTCACACACGACGATGAACGACGAGATGTGAAGGATGGAATCCGGGGCAAGGTCATGGAAATCTAGCCCATAATAGAACATGAGCCCCCTTACAAAGGGATCTAGACTAAGGCCTAGCCCTCGGAGGAAGTGAGAGACGAATATGACGCTCTCGCCGGGTTCGGGAGTGGGAATGACCTGCCCTCGAGCAGGTAGCCTGTGCGAGATTTCGGCGGTTAGATACCTGGCTTCTCTTAGCTTCTTAATGTCCTCCTCTGTGACAGAGGAGGGCATCCACCGACCTTGAAGGATGGATCCGGACATGATTGAAGGTCCGAAGCGCCTAGCCTGAGCCTTGGGTGTTGGAACTCGAGGTGGGGGAAGGGTTCAATTGAGTGCGAGAAGAAAAGGACAGGCCTTGGCCTCTTTATAAAGAGGGTGAATATCAAGCGTCCTCCGCGTGGCCGTTTGGGACTTGCCTAAAATCGAGGAGTCATACCAACGGGCATGATTGGGTTACCCATATCCGTATTGATGAGAATCCCGTAATAAGGGGGACACGATCTCTGCTGCGACAAGACGTGCCAATAAAATCGCCTCGCAAAACATGCAGTGGCAGGCTGATTGAGAAAAATGGTTCGAATAATGACCAGGCCGTGGTGTGATGTCACGTTATGAAAAGTTGTCAGCAGATTAGATTTGTGGAAATATTATTCTCTCTACGGTGGTATGTGGAACTTGTTTTGCAGAGCCGGACACTATCCTTGTGTTCAGGATCTTCTATGGAGTATTCGGAGGAAGAACCCGCCTTGCAATGCCGAAGACAAATCTGCGCGCCGGACTCATCGTCATTGAAGCCTGGTTCAGGGGCTACTGAGGGAGTCCTCGGACGACCGGACTATATACTTTAGCCGAACTGTTGGACTATGAAGATACAAGATTGAAGACTTCGTCCCGTGTCCGGATGGGACTCTCCTTGTAATCGACTCTGTGTAACCCTAGCCCCCTCCGGTGTCTATATAAACCGGAGGGTTTAGTCCATAGGACAACAACAATCATACCATAGGCTAGCTTCTAGGGTTTAGCCTCTATGATCTCGTGGTAGATCAACTCTTGTAATACTCATATCATCAAGATCAATCAAGCAGGAAGTAGGGTATTACCTCCATCGAGAGGGCCCGAACCTGGGTAAACATCGTGTCCCCCGCCTCCTGTTACCATCCGCCTTAGACGCACAGTTCGGGACCCCCTACCCGAGATCCGCCGGTTTTGACACCGACAGGGGGTCCTTCCCCCATGACCCAGAAACCGTCGGGGATAGGGACCATACAGTACTCCTACTCATTTCTGCTCGCATTGCCATCGCAGTCAGTGTTCTGTGGTGCTATGTTTATGATGCGCGGCCCATCACAAACGGTTCACTATTATAGAACATGTATGATGCGCGGCCCATCACAAACGGTTCACTGTTAAGAAGATTAGCTAATCGTCGTACGAGTGTCGGACAGGATTACGAAATGTCGGACCGTCGTAACATCGTCGTACACGACAACTATCGCACACGCTATTCTGTGGTGCAAAGTTTATGATGCATACTTCATCAGAAACAGTTCATGGTTGCGAATCGTGTACGATAAGGCAACTAACACAAATGTTTAATTTGCCTGCACCGTTTGTGATATTGTCTGACATCGCACACACTTTGCAAACGGCAACTGTGTGCATGCTTGGACACGTTTCCTCTGTGTGAACCGTCTTGGATTATGGTGTATATCGCAAGCGTTTGTGTTTTACCAACCGTGTGTGCCATAACAACCTGGAGAGCGTAATTTCACCATAATTTAATTGATGCTATTTCAAATTGTACCGGATTTGAATTTGAATTTGAATGTATGCTACAACTTTATTCATATCCATCAGGTTCAAACAACCAATGCATTATTCGATTCATAGGTACATATGTTCAAGAATTACATAAGAACCAAATAAAGAATGATGAACCACAGTTGTATACTTGTACTATTAAAGACGGTAAAGAAAGAGGCAAAATATATTCTGGTTGCTGAACAAGGTGAAGCGGAATGCCCATATTGTGCCCTCCTCCATGCAGAAGGCACGCACGACTCTAGTCCAACCCCTTGTGATGGCCGACCGCCCATCCTTCACGGTCTTCATGGAAACATCTAGATAATCATCGTGTTCTCGTAGAAATACTTTAACCTTTGCATGCCCACCAATCATGTAGTTTGAGAGGTAATCTTGAGTAAACTGCTTTGGCAACCACTGCTAAGGAAAAATATTCAGACATTGTCATCTAACACAACTCATTATGGGCAGTAAAAAGAAGGCTGTAGAGTTCTTACTTACCATCCTGCAGTTCGCTATTGTCTTGGATAAAGTGTAAACAAATAGTTTAATTGCCCTCTTTGGACCCATTTTACTAACAATCTTTATCAACTCCCTCACTTGATGCTGGTTCATCGATATCTCATTGCCCCATACACAGAAAGGGTCGAAGCGCAGATCTTTACCAATGACATATGTACCGAAAAGCACCAAGTTAATATTAGAAGCTAAACAACAATTGCACAATGATGTAGTACAACACTCTTTTATAATATGTCTATATACATCCGTATGTGGTAGTCCATTTGAAATCTCTAAAAAGACAAATATTTAGGAACGGAGGGAGTATCTTATAACATCCAATATAATCACATATTAGATGAATTAACATCTTATATTACGGGTCGGAAGGAGTTTAGTGCATTCTTACAAATTATCGGCTGATTAACTGCTGCTGTATCCATGGGTTACAGTTAGTTTGAGCTTGTTCGGGCTCAAATAGCCCTAAAGTATATCTAAACATGAGGGCTAGTTTGAGCTAGTTGCATCTATAACCCACCCAAAAAAACTATCCAACCCAAGAGGTGCTAACTGGAGCTAGTTCTCCTAGTGCATTTATTGTCAATCTAACCCTCCCATCCAAACAACTCTTTGGATGGAGTTAGTTCAGGGTTAGTCATGAGCTAGAAACTAACTCTAACCTCTAGCTAAGTTGAGTATCCAAACATGGCTGTGTTGTTGTTGTTGTTGTTGTTGTTGTTGTTGTTGCTGCTGCTACTCTTCTAAGTATATCTAGACATCATTAGAACATTAATGTAACACTCTTCCTTGTTGCTATGTAGCCTAGGATTGCATATTTAGACATTAAGTATAGTGCATGTTGCTATGTAACCTCAGATATATTACATATGGCCCTAGTTAACCTAACGATAAATGGGTTGCAGATATATTCAGTTAAAAGTCTGATTCACCGATTAGTCCCTTATCAGCTGCCGGCCTATATGGTACCAGCTACCGATATCCTGAACAGTGAGAAGATATAAGCCATGGGATGAAACTAACCTCGATGGAAAACAGCAGTCGTTCCCAAAATTGTCCTGTGTAGGTACATCGAGAAGCATGTTAAGCACAACAGGCTAAACATCAACCAAAATTATCAATGGCAGACAAAATAATCTCCAAAAGATAGCTTCAGTGTGCAGGTTTAAGCACGCTAGTAAAGCAAAACAAGTGGAAAGGTGTGCTAACTGCAACAGGCCTAACATTTAACAACAAGCAAACATAGTCATTCAAACTGGTATTGTGCCGGTCTAAGTACACTAGTTATTGTTAAATAAAAATGGAAAGGCGTGTTAACTACAAGATGCAGCAACCAAATGTAGTCATTCATAGTGGTATTGTTGAAACTGGTACTGATGAAATTGAGCTGCACAGTTCATACTTGCACATATAGAACATCACGTTGTGAATAACTGGAATAAACAAGGCATACTACGAACAACCAAAGATAGCATTCGAAACTGGACATATGCTAACTACAAACAACCAAACAATCAAAAAACTTTAAAAGAGGCATATGCTAGCTATAACAGGCTTAACAACAAGCAAATATATGCATTCCTATCGGTATGTTTAAAACTGGATTGATGAAATGTACTACACAGTAAATAATGGCACATATAGAGCATCACATTGTGAACAACTGAAATAAACAAGGCATACTGCAAACAACCAGATATAACAATTAAAACTGGACATATTCTCACTACACTACAAAAGGGACTCGACAAAACAAATCATGGGTTTCCCCCTGTGAAGAGGCATGACAAAACAATGGGTTTCCTCACTTGTCACTGATGGGCTCGTTCTCGTGGGAAGAGCACGGACCCTGGATGCGCTCCATGTTGTCATAGATGGGCTCCTTCCCCTTAGAAGAGCACGGCTGTAGGGTGCCCTCCCTGATGTCGCAGACGAGCGCTTTCCCCTTGGAAGAGCAGATGGGCTCTTTCCCCTTGGAAGAGCCGGAGAGGGTGCCCTCCTCGTGGTCGCCGTCGATGAGGTCTGACTTGGAAGCTGTGGATCCCAAGCCAGCGTCGCAGAACATGTCCTTGTGACAAAAGGGGCTCGATGGCGATGTATAGTGGCAAATTGTTGACAGTGAGCCAGAGAAGATCAGCGGCGGGGCCATGGATGAGATCGATGGTGGTTGTACCCGAGGGGTTGGGGGTGGGCCACTTAACCTATGACATAGCCCGCCTCAGGCCGTCGCTGTCGATGACCTCGATGTCGTAGCCGGTGGCCGAGAATGCCCGCATACTCTAGCCCGCTGCTTGAGTGCCTGCCGCCAATAATGGTCTTTAGCTTCCTCGGCAACATCGGGCGAAGAGACCGCTATTCACCTCTTTTGGGCCAGTCGCTCCTCGAGCTCCATGGGAAGCATAGCCGGGCTTAGGTTGCGACGCTCTGGAGTGGGGGATGGGGATGGGGATGGGGATATGTGGGAAAGGGGGCGTTTGGCAGGCGTCATCTAAGAAACTCAGGGCGGCCTGGGTATGGAGATCGGTGGGTAAGATGCACGGGCAAAACCGGCAGATGTTGACAATGGAGGCCTTGCGGCAGCGGCGGGGACCTTGCTAGGGTTTCGAG
>NC_057796.1:88316425-88317376 GCF_018294505.1 Triticum aestivum | reverse complement strand
TGAGGAGGTTTTGGTGTGTGTGTGTGTGTGTGTGGAGGGGGGGGGGGTGTTTGAGCAAAAGACGCGGGTACTGAAAATTTTACTACGCGGGAGTCAAACGCGGGAGTGAAATGCCGAGGCTATTGAAAATTTTGATGATAGTGCATCGCACATGGTCCGGAGATAACAACCGTGCGTTATGAAACAGAAAAACCCTCGAGGCGGGCAGATATTTTCTAGGGATGCAGGTGGGATTGGGAACAAGAAACATCACACACGGTCCAGAGATAACAACCGTGTGTTATGAAACAGAAAAACCCTCGAGGCTGGTAGATATTTTCTAGGGACGCAGGCGGGATTGGGAACAAGAAACATCACAGACGGTCCGGAGATAACAACCGTGTGCTATGAAACAGAAAAACACTCGAGGCGGGCATATATTTTTGAGAGGGGGAGCCTCGTGGACCCAATGTACTGTGCGGATGTGTGCGTGACAGGGGCACCGGCGTGGCACACAGTTAGTTTGAGTGAACCATGTCTGTTGCGTCATCCGACTTGTCTAATGTTCATAAATTTGGCGAAAAATGACGCGGGGGAGGGTCAGAAGGCGAACACACTTGCATGTGGACCAAATTTATGTATCAAAAGGGTGGTTTGATTTTGAAATACCGAATGCAACTTCGATGTGGCACCTCTCTCGCAAAGTGCACGGTATTGCTTGCCCCCACCCCCCTCGTGTCGGCATGAAGGGAATCCTAATCTATGAATGCAGGCCCTTCCCCCCAACCAAGGTTCACCTAGTAAAGTGCGAAGTAGCTAGCAGCCCCCCTCCTCCCTCGTGTCGGCACGAAGGGAATCCTAAGCTATGAATGCATGCCCCACCCAACCGAGGTTCACCTAGAAAAGTGCAAAGTAGCTAGCAACCCCCTCCTACCTCGTGTTGACACGAAGGGAATCCTAAGCTATGAATGC
>NC_057796.1:88258037-88315655 GCF_018294505.1 Triticum aestivum | reverse complement strand
CCATGAAGGGAACCCTAAGCTATGAATGCATGCCCCCCCAACCGAGGTTCACCTAGCAAAGTGCGAAGTAGCACCCCCCCCACACACACTTTCTGTCGGCGGGCCAGAGAGGCATATCTCACCAAAATGGATCGTAAAATGGACCAAGAATAATCCACCTTGGTCGTACAACCTCTCTCTTGTTGTTGGTCAAAGTGATGGCCGTCCATGCGACCCCGGGGATGGGCTAGCTCGCCAATAATCACGCAAGTAGCTAGTCCCCGAAGACAACCACTGCATGCGTGTGGCCCAAACATATGTATGGAGAGGTGTGTTTTTGAGTAACAATGGAAAAACTTTGATGTGGCACCGTGATTTCGAACTAGAAATCCCCACACTGAGTGAGGGTTAGGTTGACGATGCATATGTATGTTACACCACACTTCAAGCCAACGATAGGGATTCATGCATGCATGCGTGCATAGTATATGCGCTCAAACTTAAGGTCTGAATCTCACTATGACCTATACTATGATAACACGAACCAAATGAAGAATCCTCCATGGTAACCTATCTTGTTGTTGGTCAAGGTGATCATGGATGTCCACAAGGGCCCACGAATATATAGGCTTGTCGCCGATAACCACGCGAGGGAGTGTACCGTTTGAAGGCAACCACTACATGCATATGTATGGAGGTGATGCGTGCATGCATGTTTGAATACCATTTCACAACATTGATGTGGCGTGTGCGTCAATAATCGTACACTAGCTCCCCACGCAGAGCGAGATCGGTTCATGATGTGTCGTTGTACTAGCCACTTCGACTCGATGGGAGGGATTCATGCGTACACATGCATGTGTGTGTGCTCAAATTGTATCATGCATGTCATCCAGAGCAAAAATAATAATCCCCTCCTAAGTCAAACTAACCTCTCTTGTTGTCAAGCAAAAAGTAGTGATGGACCAAGCAGGCCCACAGATGGAAACCATCGATATCGCTGATAATCGCTTAAGTGGGTGCGAGAGGACAACCACCACCACTTTGCATGTGGGCTAAACATATATATGTTGAATACCCAAAATGTACAACTTTGTTGTGCCACATGCCTCAAAAACCGTAAACCATGCACCCACACAGAGCGAGGTTTCATGAAGCGTACTACATATGATGGTCCCCTTCCCCCTCTTCACCGCATACTATATGCTCTTGCCGTAATATATGTACAACCAAAAAGAATCCTCATCGTTGGTGAAATTAATTAACCTCTCCCGATGTAGGTCAAAGTGATGCATGCATGCATGCATCGACGATGGCCTCGTGGGCCCACAGATTGAAGCGTCACACGTGAGTGTCCTAGCTAGGATAACCACTGCGTGCATGCATGTGGCCCAAAAAGGTGTTGTGTTATGTTTGAATAGCCAATTTCACAATTTTGATGTGGCACGTGCCTCGGAAACCAAAAAGTCCCGACACTGAGTGAGGTGTACTTGTTCACGGATGCGTACGTATAGTATATATTGTTAGGGAACGCAGTATTTCAAAAAATTTACCTACGATCACGCAAGATCTATCTAGGAGATGCATAGCAACGAGCGGGGAGAGTGTGTCCACGTACCCTCGTAGACCGAAAGCGGAAGCGTTTAGTAACACAGTTGATGTAGTCGAACGTCTTCGCAATCCAACCGATCCAAGCACCGAACGTACGGCACCTCCGCGTTCAGCACACGTTCAGCTCAATGACGTCCCTTGAACTCTTGATCCAGTTGAGGCCGAGGGAGAGTTTCGTCAGAACAACGACGTGGCGACGGTGATGATGAAGTTATCGGCGCAGGGCTTTGCCTAAGCACTACGACGTTATGACCAAGGTGTGTAACTGTGGAGGGGGGCACCGCACACGGCTAAGACAATTGATCTTGTGTGTTCTAGGGTGCCCCTGCCCCCATATATAAAGGAGGGGAGGGGGAGGCCGGCCGGCCCTGTAGGGCGCGCCAGGAGAGGGGAGTCCTACTAGGACTCCAAGTCCTAGTAGGATTCCACCTGAGGAAGGGGGGAAGAAGGAAGGGAGAGGGAGAAGGGAAGGAAAGGGGGGGCGCCGCCTCCTTCCCCTAGTCCAATTCGGACCCCAGAGGGTGGGGGGAGGCCAGCCCCCTTGTGGCCCTTACCTC
Organism: Triticum aestivum; assembly: GCF_018294505.1. Lineage (NCBI taxonomy): Eukaryota > Viridiplantae > Streptophyta > Magnoliopsida > Poales > Poaceae > Triticum > Triticum aestivum. Next base: position 88,313,508 of record NC_057796.1, on the reverse strand, counting down.
TCCCCACTAAGGCCCATCATGGCCCATTAGTTCCCCCGGGGGATTCCGATAACCCCCCGGCACTCCGATAATTATCCGGTACCTCTCGGAACTCATCCGGTGTCCAAATAACATCGTCCAATATATCATTCTTTATGTCTCGACCATTTCGGGACTCCTCGTCATGTCCGTGATCTCATCCGGGACTCCGAACAAACTTCGGTCATCAAATCACATAACTCATAATATAAATTGTCATCGAATGTTAAGCGTGCGGACCATACGGGTTCGAGAACTATGTAGACATGACCGAGACACATCTCCGGTCAATAACCAATAGCCGAACCTGGATGCTCATATTGGCTCCTACATATTCTATGAAGATCTTTATCGGTCAAATCGCATAACAACATACGTTGTTCCCTTTGTCATCGGTATGTTACTTGCCTGAGATTCGATCGTCGGTATCATCATACCTAGTTTAATATCTTTACCGACAAGTCTCTTTACTCGTTCCATAATGCATCATCCCGTGACTAACTCATTAGTCACATTGCTTGCAAGGCTGATAGTGGTGTGCATTACCGAGAGGGCCCAGAGATACCTCTCCGATACACGGAGTGACAAATCCTAATCTCGATCTATGCCAACTCAACAAACACCATGGGAGACACCTGCAGAGCATCTTTATAATCACCCAATTACGTTGTGACATTTGATAGAACACAAGGTGTTCCTCCGGTATTCGGGAGTTGCATAATCTCATAGTCTGAGGAACATGTATAAGTCATGAAGAAAGCAATAGCAATAAAACTAAATGTTCATTATGCTAAGCTAACGGATGGGTCTTGTCCATCACATCATTCTCTAATGATGTGATCTCGTTCATCAAATGACAACACATGTCTATGGCTAGGAAACTTAACCATCTTTGATTAATGAGCTAGTCAAATAGAGGCATACTAGGGACACTCTGTTTGTCTATGTATTCACACATGTACTAAGTTTCTGGTTAATACAATTCTAGCATGAATAATAAACATTTATCATGATATAAGGAAATATAAATAACAACTTTATTATTGCCTCTAGGGCATATTTCCTTCAGTCTCCCACTTGCACTAGAGTCAATAATCTAGATTACATAGTAATGATTCTAGCACCCATGGAGTCTTGGTGCTGATCATGTTTTGCTCGTGAGAGAGGCTTAGTCAACGGGTCTGCAATATTCAGATCCGTATGTATCTTGCAGATCTCTATGTCTCCCTCCTTGACTTGATCGCGGATGGATTTGAAGCGTCTCTTGATGTGCTTGGTTCTCTTGTGAAATCTGGATTCCTTTGCCAAGGCAATTGCACCAGTATTGTCACAAAAGATTTTCATTGGACCCGATGGACTAGGTATGACACCTAGATCGGATATGAACTCCTTCATCCAGACTCCTTCATTTGCTGCTTCCGAAGTAGCTATGTACTCCGCTTCACACGTAGATCCCGCCACGACGCTCTGCTTGGAACTGCACCAACTGACAGCTCCACCATTCAATATAAATACGTATCCGGTTTGTGACTTAGAGTCATCTAGATCAGTGTCAAAGCTTGCATCGACGTAACCGATTACGACAAGCTCTTTGTCACCTCCCTAAATGAGAAACATATCCTTCGTCCTTTTCAGGTATTTCAGGATGTTCTTGACCGCTGTCCAGTGATCCACTCCTGGATTACTTTGGTACCTCCCTGCTAAACTAATAGCAAGGAACACATCAGGTCTGGTACACAACATTGCATACATGATAGAACCTATGGCTGAGGCATAGGGAATGACTTTCATTTTCTCTCTATCTTCTGCAGTGGTCGGGCATTGAGTCTGACTCAACTTCACACTTTGTAACACAGGCAAGAACCCTTTCTTTGACTGATCCATTTTGAACTTCTTCAAAACTTTATCAAGGTATGTGCTTTGTGAAAGTCCAATTAAGCGTCTTGATCTATCTCTATAGATCTTGCCCAATATATAAGCAGCTTCACCGAGGTCTTTCATTGAAAAATTCTTATTCAAGTATCCTTTTATGCTATTCAGAAATTCAGTATCATTTCCGATCAACAATATGTCATCCACATATAATATCAGAAATGCTACAGAGCTCCCACTCACTTTCTTTTAAATACAAGCTTCTCCAAAAGTCTGTATAAAACCATATGCTTTGATCACACTATCAAGGCGTATATTTGAACTCTGAGAGGCTTGCACCAGTCCATAAATGGATCGCTGGAGCTTGCACACTTTGTTAGCACCTTTTGGATAGACAAAACCTTTTGGTTGCATCATATTCAACTCTTCTTTAAGATATCCATTAAGGAATGCAGTTTTGACATCCATTTGCCAAATTTCATAATAATAAAATGCGGCAATTGCTAACATGATTCGGACAGACTTAAGTATCACTATGGGTGAGAAAGTCTCATCGTAGTCAACTCCTTGAACTTGTCGAAAACCTTTCACAACAAGTCTAGCTTTGTAGACAGTAACATTACCGTCAGCGTTAGTCTTCTTCTTGAAGATCCATTTATTCTCTACGGCTTGCCGATCATCGGGCAAGTCAACCAAAGTCCATACTTTGTTCTCATACATGGATCCCCTCTCAAATTTCATGGCCTCAAGCTATCTCGCGGAATATGGGCTCATCATCGCTTCCTCATAGTTCGTAGGTTCGTCATGGTCAAGTAACATGACCTCTGGAACAGGATTACCGTACTCTTCTGGTGCGGATCTTACTCTGGTTGACCCACGAGGTTCAGTAGTAACTTGATCCGAAGTTTCATGATCATCATTATTAGCTTCCTCACTGATTGGTGTAGGAATCACTGGAACTGATTTTTGTGATGTACTACTTTCCAATTCGGGAGCAGGTACAATTACCTCATCAAGTTCTACTTTCCTCCCACTCACTTCTTTCGAGAGAAACTCTAATAACCCACAAGTATAGGGGATCAATTGTAGCCTCTTTCGATAAGTAAGAGTGTCGAACACACCGAGGAGCTAAAGGTAGAACAAATATTCCCTCAAGTTCTATCGACCACCGGTACAACTCTACGCATGCTTAACGTTCGCTTTACCTAGAACAAGTATGAAACTAGAAGTACTTTGTAGGTGTTGTAGGCTAGGTGCAAGATAATAAGCACATAAATAAAAACTAGGGGCTGTTTAGATAAAGACACAACTAAGTTAGTTTTAGTAGAGAGCTTTTTGTCACAAAAAGTTATTTGTCCCTGGACAATCGATAACTAGACCGGTAATCATTATTGCAATTTTATTTGAGGGACAGGCATAAGCTAACATACTTTCTCTTCTTGGATCATATGCACTTATGATTGGAACTCTAGCAAGCATCCACAACTACTAAAGATCATTAAGGTAAAACCCAACCATAGCATTATAAGGCACCAAGTCCTCTTTACTCCCATATGCAAACAACCTACTTACTCGGGTCTGTGCTTCTGTCACTCACGCCACCCACCATAAGCAAATCATGAACATATTGCAAACCCTACAGCGGGGATCCCTCACGCTTGCGCGACACGGAGAGCACCAATAATAAAACATGCAACTCAAACCAATCACGATCATCAATTAACCCATAGGACAAAACGGATCTACTCAAACATCATAGGATAGCCATACATCATTGGGAAATAATATATAGCGTTGAGCACCATGTTTAAGTAGAGATTACAGCGGGTAAAAGAGGGGTTACACCGCTGCATAGAGGGGGGAAGAGTTGGTGATGACGGCGGTGAAGTTGTTGGTGTAGATCGTTGTCATGATGATGGCCCCGGCGGCGTTCCGGCACCACCGGGAGAGAGGGGGAGAGAGCCTCCCTTCTTCTTCTTCTTCTTCCTTGACCATCCCCCTAGATGATTGAAGGGTTTCCCCTCTGGTCCATGGCCTCCATGGCGGCGAAGGGGCGAGAGCCCCTCCGAGATTAGATCTCTCTCTGTTTTCTTCTGTTTCTGCGCTCTCTGATTCTGCCCTTTCACCGTTTCTTAAATTCCCGAAGATCCTTAACTCCGATTGGGCTGAAATTTTGACATGATTTTTATCCGGATATTGGCTTTCTTACGGCGAAAGAAGGTCACCAACCGCCTTACGGAGTGGCCACGAGGGCCCAGGGCGCGCCCTACCCCCTAGGGCGAGCCCCTCACCCTCGTGGGCCCCTCGGGCATCGTCTCGTGTTGATTCCACTTCCCAAAATTCACATATATTCCAAAATAATCTCCGTAAGTTTTTATCCCGTTTAGACTCTATTTGATATGGATTTTCTGCGAAACAAAAAAACATGCAACAAACAGGAACTGGCACTGGGCACTGCATCAATATGTTAGTCCCAAAAATAGTATAAAAAGTTGCCAAAAGTATGTAAAAGTTGTAGAATATTGGCATGGAACAATCAAAAATTATAGATACGATGGAGACGTATCAGCATCCCCAAGCTTAATTCCTGCTTGTCCTCGACTAGGTAAATGATAAAAAGATAATTTTTATGTGGAATGCTAGCTAGCATAATCTTGATCATGGAATCTAATCATTGCAAGAATATTAAGACACGAGTGATTCAAAGCAATAGTCTATCATTTGACATAAAAAATAATAATACTTCAAGCATACTGATAAAGCAATCATGTCTTTTCAAAATAACATGGCTAAAGAGAGTTATCCCTACAAAATCATATAGTCTGGCTATGCTCCATCTTCACCACACAAAATATTCAAATCATGCACAACCCCGATGACAAGCCAAGCAATTGTTTCATACTTTTGATGTTCTCAAACCTTTTCATCTTTCACGCAATACATGAGCGTGAGCCATGGATATAGCACTATAGGAGGAATAGAATATGATGGTGGAGGTTGAGTGGAGAAGACAAAAAGGAAGAAAGTCTCACATCGACGCGACTAATCAACGGGCTATGGAGATGCCCATCAATTGATGTCAATACGAGGAGTAGGGATTGCCATGCAACGGATGCACTAAGAGCTATAAGTGTATGAAAGCTCAAACTAAAAACTAAGTGGGTGTGCATCCCACTTGCTTGCTCATGAAGACCTAGGGCATTTGAGGAAGCCCATCGTTGGAATATACAAGCCAAGTTCTATAATGAAAATTCCCACTAGCATATGAAAGTGATAACGCAAGAGACTCTCTATATGAAGAACATGGTGCTACTCTGAAGCACAAGTGTGGTAAAAGGATAGTAACATTGTCCCTTCTCTCTTTTCTCTCATTTTTTTCTCTTTATTTTTTATTTTTTTGTAGGCTTCTTTGGCCTCTCTCTCCTTTTTTGGGGGCTTCTTTGGCCACTTTTATTTTGGTAACCTTACATGGGACAATGTTCTAATAATGATCATCACATTTTTTATTCACTTACAACTCAATATTACAACTCAATACTAGAACAAAGATATGACTCTATATGAATGCCTCCGGCGGTGTACCGGGATGTGCAATGATCTAGCGTAGCAATGAAATCAAAAAACGGACAAACCATGAAAACATCATGCTAGCTATCTTACGATGATGCAAAGCAATATGACAATAAATGCTCAAGTCATGTATATGAAGATGATGGAAGTTGCATGGCAATATATCTCGGAATGGCTATGGAAATGCCATAATAGGTAGGTATGGTGGCTGTTTTGAGGAAGATATAAGGAGGCTTATGTGTGATAGAGCGTATCGTATCACGGGGTTTGGATGCACCGGCGAAGTTTGCACCAACTCTCGAGGTGAGAAAGGGCAATGCACGGTACCGAAGAGGCTAGCAACGATGGAAGGGTGAGAGTGCGTATAATCCATGGACTCAACATTAGTCATAAAGAACTCACATACTTATTGCAAAATTCTATTAGCTATCAAAAAAAGTACTACACGCATCCTCCTAGGGGGATAGATTGGTAGGAAAAGACCACCGCTCGTCCCCGACCGCCACTCATAAGGAAGACAATCAATAAATAAATCATGCTCCGACTTTGTTACATAACGGTTCACCATACGTGCATGCTACGGGAATCACAAACTTCAACACACTAGCATGACTCTAATATCACCATCTTTATATCGCAAAACTATTGCAAGGAATAAAACATATCATATTCAGTGATCTGCAAGTTTTATGTAGGATTTTATGACTAACCATGTGAATGACCAATTCCTGTCAACTCTCTAAATAGATATAAGTGAAGCAAGAGAGTTTAATTCTTTCTACAAAATATATGCGCACGCTCTAACAAATATAAGTGAAGCAAAAGAGCATTCTACAAATGGCGGTTTTCTATGTGTAGGGAAACAGGCAATCCAAACTTCAAAAGATATAAGTGAAGCACATGAAGCATTCTATAAAGCCATACTCAAAAGCTATAAGTGAAGTGAAAAGAGCATTCTATAAATCAACCAAGGACTATCTCATAACAGCATGGTGCATCAAAGAAAAGTGTAAACTAAATGCAAAAGACACTCCAAATTTGCACATATCACATGAATGAAACGAAACCGAAAACATAACGATACTTGTTGAAGAAAGATGGGATGCCTTTCGGGGCATCCCCAAGCTTAGACGCTTGAGTCTCCTTGAATATTTACTTGGGGTGCCTTGGGCATCCCCAAGCTTGAGCTCTTGCCTCTCCTCCTTCTCCTCATATCGAGACCTCCTCGATCCTTGATCACTTCATCCACACAAAACTCAACAGAAAGATCGGTAAGATCCGTTAGTATAATAAAGCAAATCACTACTCTAAGTACTGTTGCAAACCAATTCATATTTTCTTTTTTCATTTTAGCTACTGTAATATAACTTTTCCATGGCTTAATCCACTGATAGAAATCGATAGTTTCATCAAAACAAGCAAACAATGCATCAAAAACAGAATCTGTCTTAAACAGGACAGTCTGTAGTAATCTGAACATTCACCATACTTCTGGTACTCCAAAAATGATTAAAAAAATTAGGAAAAATAAACAATTTGTATAGAAAGACAGTGCAAAATGTTTCAGAACCGTTTGACGTTCCAGTAAAAAATATAAAATCGTGCACTACAGCCAAAGTTTCTATTTTGCACCGCACAAACCAACAAGCAATGTAAACATCCTAAAGGCAAATCTTGGCACATTATTTTTATAATACAATGGAATTGTACAAGGGGATAATTATTTTTGTTGAAAAGTTCCTGTAATCAAGATTCACAAAGTTTCCGTGAGCATGAACAAAGTTCAAGGAGCTCCCTCACTTCAACAATGCTTGTCTCTCACTTTCACTTTCCTTTTTGAAAAGTTTTGGGTTCCCCTCTTTATTTTTTTGTTTTTAAACTCTATAAAAGCACTCAACAGAAATAAATTACTCTCTAAAACTTCCGGGTTGTCTCCCTGGCAGCGCTTTCTTTAAATCCATTAAGCTAGGCATAAGGTGCTCAAGTAATGAATCCACCCGGATCCCAAGGTATATCAAAGCCAATTTGAATTAGCAATGATTTGGCATTTAGTAGTGAGCACAAAGCAACATATATCAAGCAATGACGAAGTCTAACTCTCTTCCTATGCATCGGCATGTCATACAAGAACAATTCATGCACATCAAGTAAAGGCCAATGCATAGCATAAGAAGTTTCTTGCAATTTTATCGTGTTGGAAACATAGAGAGGCGGAGATGTAGTTCCTCTCTCATAATAATTGCAAGTAGGAGCAGCAAGCACATGCATATTATATTCATCAAAATTATCATGTGCAACGGTAAAAGGCCACCCATCAATATAATCCTTAATAAGTGCAAACTTCTCCGATATAGTGTAGTTTGGAGAATTGAAAAAGATAATAGGACTATCATGTGTGGGTGCAATAGCAACAATTTCATGTTTAACATAAGGAACAATAGCAAGTTCATCTCCATAAGCATAATTCATATTGGCATCTTGGCCACAAGAATAGCAAGCATCAAGTTCATCAAAAAGGGATATTTCAAACGAATCAACGGGATCATAGCAATTATCATGGCATTCATCCTTCGGCAGGAACGAAGGGACATTAAATAGTGTATGAGTTGGAGAGTTACTCTCATTAGAAGGTGGGCACGGGTAGCTAATCCGATCTTCCTCCTTTTGTTCTTCGCTCTCCTCATCATCTTTTTCATCCAATGAGCTCACAGTTTCATCAATTTCTTCTTCCATAGACTCCTGCAAAATATTAGTCTCTTCTCGGACAGCGGAGACTTTCTCAATAAATTCATCAATATCATAATTGTATTTATAATTCTCATAGCAATATTTAAGGATAGCTAAATTTTCAGGTCTATAAACCGAATCATCAAATTCTTCAAACTCTTTAAACAAAGATTCAATTTCACAAGCACCCTTAAAAGCAACAAATTCTTCTATTCGTTCCACATCATAGTAATCATATATACCATTAGCATAAGAAGCTAAGGTTTCATTATCATTAAATTTGCATGAAAAGGGAAGGTGTGGAGCCTTCATCCTAGAGCAACAAGTATAATCATATCTCAAGCATACTTGCCGAGCATACCAATGCAACATATAAATTTGATCCCATAATAGTTTCCCTTTTTGAGTCAAGCGATAATCCCTAAAGTATTCACGTTGATCCAACGTGTCTCCCATTATATAATTGAATGGGGTTTTCTCAGGATTATTAAAGTAGTGCATAATATCTTTCACATAATGAGCATCGAGGGTTTTAGGAGGTTCCCCATCTCCATGAGTAGCAAGTAAACCTATTTTTTTTGGGTATTTCGTGTTCCATATCCATAACTAAAGATAGAGAACAACTTAGAACATCAAATAAAATCCACTTAGTGATAAAGCAAACAAGCACACACTAGAATATTCACCCCACGCTATCTCTCCCCGGCGACGGCGCCAGAAAAAGGTCTTGATAACCCACAAGTATAGGGGATCAATTGTAGCCTCTTTCGATAAGTAAGAGTGTCGAACCCGACGAGGAGCTAAAGGTAGAACAAATATTCCCTCAAGTTCTATTGACCACCGATACAACTCTACGCATGCTTAACGTTCGCTTTACCTAGAACAAGTATGAAACTAGAAGTACTTTGTAGGTGTTGTAGGCTAGGTGCAAGATAATAAAGAGCACGTAAATAAAAACTAGGGACTTTTTAGATAAAGACACAACTATGTTAGTTTTATTAGAGAGCTTTTTGTCACAAGAAAGTTATTTGTTCCTAGACAATCGATAACTAGACCGGTAATCATTATTGCAATTTTATTTGAGGGAGAGGCATAAGCTAACATACTTTCTCTTCTTGGATCATATGTACTTATGATTGGAACTCTAGCAAGCATCCGCAAATACTAAAGATCATTAAGGTAAAACCCAACCATAGCATTATAAGGCATCAAGTCCTCTTTACTCCCATACGCAAACAACCTACTTACTCGGGTCTGTGCTTCTGTCACTCACGCCACCCAGCATAAGCAAATCATGAACATATTGCAAACCCTACAACGGGGATCCCCCACGCTTGCGCGACATGGAGAGCACCATAGGACAATACCAATAATAAAACATGCAACTCAAACCAATCACGATCATCAATTAACCCATAGGACAAAACAAATCTACTCAAACATCATAGGATAGCCATACATCATTGGGAAATAATATATAGCGTTGAGCACCATGTTTAAGTAGAGATTACAACAGATAAAAGAGGGGTTACACCACTGCATAGAGGGGGGAAGAGTTGGTGATGACGGCGGTGAAGTTGTTGGTGTAGATCGTTGTCGTGATGATGGCCCCGGCGGCGTTCCGGCGCCACGGGGAAAGAGGGGGAGAGAGCCCCCTTCTTCTTCTTCTTCCTTGACCTTCCCCCTAGATGGGAGAAGGGTTCCCCCTCTGGTCCATGGCCTCCATGGCGGCGGAGGGGCGAGAGCCCCTCCGAGATTGGATCTCTCTCTCTCTGTTTCCTTCTGTTTCTGCGCTCTCTGATTCTGCCCTTTCACCGTTTCTTAAATTTCCGGAGATCCGTAACTCCGATTGGGCTGAAATTTTGACACGGTTTTTATCCGGATATTGGCTTTCTTGTGGCGAAAGAAGGGCACCAACCACCTTACGGAGTGGCCACGAGGGCCCAGGGTGCGCCCTACCCCCTAGGGCGTGCCCCTCACCCTCATGGGCCCCTCGGGCATCGTCTCGTGTTGATTCCACTTCCCAAAATTCACATATATTCCAAAAAATCTTCATAAGTTTTTATCCTGTTTGGACTCCATTTGATATGGATTTTCTGCGAAACAAAAAAACATGCAACAAACAGGAACTGGCACTAGGCACTGGATCAATATGTTAGTCCCAAAAATAGTATAAAAAGTTGCCAAAAGTATGTAAAAGTTGTAGAATATTGGCATGGAACAATCAAAAATTATAGATACAATGGAGACGTATCAAACTCCTTCTCTAGAAAGGATCCATTCTTAGCAACGAATATCTTGCCTTCGGATCTGTGATACCAGGAATACCCAACTGTATCCTCTGGGTATCCTATGAAGACACATTTCTCCGATTTGGGTTCGAGCTTATCAGGTTGAAGGTTTTTCACATAAGCATCGTAGCTCCAAACTTTAAGAAACGACAACTTGGGTCTCTTGCCAAACCACAGTTCATATGGTGTCGTCTCAATGGATTTAGATGGTGCCCTATTTAACGTTAATGCAGCCGTCTCTAAAGCATAACCCCAAAACGATAGCGGTAAATCAGCGTGGAGGGCTGGTTGAACAGTAGCCGGTGGAGGGCTGGATGAACAGTAGCCCATGGAGGGGTGGTTGAACAGGACCCCGTTGAGAGGGCTGGTTGAACAGTAGCCGGTGGAGGAGCGCGCGGTGGAGGCTGGATGAACAGGAGCCCGTGGATGAACAGTCGCAGGTGGAGGCTGGAGGAGGTCGACGGTGGATGAACAATAGCCCGTGGTGGCTGGAGGAGGTCGACGGTGGAGATGAACAGTATCCCGTGGAGTCCCATTTTGCGGTACGCCACACCCCTCCCGATGAACAAGACCCCTGTTTCGACCGTAGCGGTCCAACACAAGTTCGTTTCCTTCGTTTTGCGGTACGCCACACCCCTCCCGGTCACCAGGACCCCGTTTCCACCGTAGGAGGTCCGTTTCCTCCATTTTGCGGTATGCCAGACCCCTCCCGATGAACAGGATCCCGTTTCCACCGTGGCCGGTCGAACACAAGGCCGTTTCCTCCATTCTGCAGTACGCCGGGCCTCGTTTCCATCGCCTGTTCCGTCCAAGCCGGTTGGCTCCCGATGAACACGACGACGCATTCCGTTCCGACCCAGCCGGTTGGCTCCCCATGAACACGATGACGACGCAGTTTCTCCGTTCCGGCCTAGCCACAGCCATGTACACGAGCCCTGGCCGTACGTATGCGGGAGTAGGCGTTCGAGCCCTGCCCGTATGTACGTACGTGGCCGTATTTTCTTTCTTGCACCCTGGCCGCTGTACGTACATGTACATGCTACGTGCGCGCCTCTACTACGACACGTGCGCGCCTCTACTATGACATGTGCCCTTCCTTGCACGACCATGGTTCATCGCTGCAGCCTGCAGACAGACCGATCGTATGTACGTACACGTTCGCGACCAGAATGACAACGCTACGTACGCTTCAACCAGGTGGGTCCCGACTGTCAGGCACTTCCTTGCATGAGAAGATGTAGCTGGTGGGTCCCAACAGTCAGGGGGAAATGTTTTTTTCGCGAAATACGGTGGCCCGTCCGGTGGGTCCCTGTTGTCAGGTGGAGGAATCATTATTTTGCGTGTAATAAGGAGGCACTTCCTTGCTGCGGCCGTGGACCCAGCTGTCAGCCTCTCCACGTACAGTACTCTTCCGATGGAAGTCATTCCTTGACCACGTTGACCACGCCGAGCCGAGAGCACCAGGGCGGTGCACAACAGCGAGGCCTAGGAAGGGGACGACGCGGAGTCGGGGAAGACGCGGTAGTGGAAGCCCACGCGGAGAGGAGTACGAGGGTTCACTGGTTCGGCTGCGGTGTGAGGCTGCCGTCGCCGCAGGGCCTGGCCAGCGGTGCGAGTAGTAGGGGGCGGTGAGGCCTCCGCGGCAGCACAGCCGGCCACGAGAGGCAGGAGCAGGCGGCACGACCGGCGCTGCTCTGGGCGGCTGGAGCAAGAAGACCAGAGGTTGAAGAAGCACTACGGCCGTTGGATGGACATCGTACGGTTGCTGGAGCTAGAATCATTCATATTGACTAAGTTGACAAAGACCTCCGTCCCCGTCAACTTAGTAGGCCCACAAGTCAGCCTCCCACTATGCTGGGTCCCAGCTACCAGGGGGAGTATTCATTTTTTTGTGCGCAATAAGGAGGCACTTCCTTGCGTGCGAAGATATAGCTGGTGGGTCCGAGCTGTTAGCGGGGGGAACGTATTTTTCGCGAAATACAGAGGCCCTTCTGGTGGGTCCCAGATGTCAGGTGGAGGAATCATTATTTTGCGCGTAATAAGGAGGCATTTCCTTGTGTGCGGCCGTGGACCCAGCTGTCAGCCTCTCCGCGTACAGTCCACTTCCGATGGATGTCGTTCGTTGACCACGTTGACCACGCCGCGCCGAGAGCACCAGGGCGGTGGACGATGGCGAGGCCTACGAAGGGAACGACACGGAGCTGGGGAAGACACGGCAGTGGCTGCCCACGCGGTGGGGAGTACGAGGGTTGACTGGTTCGGCTGCCGTCGCCGGAGAATAACAGCAGGTGTGGGTGAGTAGAGGGATGGCTAGGCCAGCGATGGGAGTACGGTGGAGCGGTGAGGCCTACGCGGCAGCACAACTGGCCGCGGGAGGAGGGAGCAGGCAGTCCCGCCGACGCTTGTTTGAGCGGCTGGAGCAGGAAGAGCAGAGATTGAAGAAGCACGACGGCCGTTGGATGGACATCCAACAGTTACTGCTTGTGCGTCAACCTTTTTTTAGGAAAGCCTCAAATCTGTGGGAAACAACGTACAACCCATCTGCCATTATTTCTAATAATTACAGCCCATTTGCTAATTCTTAAGGTTTTTTGGAGCCCATATTCTTTTTGTTAGCATTACAACCATATTGTGGCCACGGTTAAAAAATTATACGAAATTTTGCATATTTCGGTGTGGTCCGAACTGTTTTTAATCCTGAAATTTTGAGTCACATTCAAACTGATTTTAAAAATAAATGTATATAAATATAAAATGAAACAAATTGTCCGCGCATAAAAATCAATGCAATTTAAAATCTCGAAATGAAAAAAAAAGAAATTTGAAACTAATTGCCGGTTTGATGTGTTTTAAAAATGTACATCCGATTTCTCATTACTTATAGGCCATTTTCTCGGCCAGCCGAATGAAGCTCTTCTCATCTTGAAAGTTTGCAGCCCAACAGACCAGACAAAGCAAAAAATCACAAAAAAACTGGGCTAGCCATTTTCAGAAAGAACAAAAAAACTACTGGGCTGGTCTGCGGTAAACATAAAAGAAAAGGCTGTATAGACAGGCCAGAGTGCCCCGCACAGCCCAGTTGACACCCTGCTTCCGTCTCAAAAACAAATTAGATAAATGCCACTCCAATTATGGCGATTCATAAAAATGCCACTACAATTTTCAAACTTCGAAAAATGCCACTGTAATTTTTGCAAACTTTGAAAAACGCCACTGTAATTTGCAAACTTTGAAAAATGCAACTCCAGACTTCAAAACATGCCACTGGAAATGGCATGAAATGGCATTTTTCAAAGTTTGGAAATTGCAGTGGCATTTCTCGGAATCACCAGATTTAGAGTGGCATTTATCAAATTAACCCAAAACAAAAATAATTGGGCGAGCTGCTGGGTACCTGGTGTCAGTCGCTCGTTGTGCAATTCTCTCGTTTATTGACTACGTTGACAATGGCATGGGACCCAGATGTTAGAAATCCATTAGGAGGAGCCATTTTTTTATTTGGATTGAAGTAAGGAGGCACTTGCTTGCGTACTGGCATGCCCTTGCTGGGTTCCCGCTGTCATCCTCTCCACGTACAATCATCTCCTGATTGTGTACGCGTCAACCTGGTAGGCCCACAAGTCAGCCTCTAAACCCATGGCGGACAAATACAACCCATTAAAAAAATAACAGCCCATTCCATACGTTCAAATGGAAAGTTCAACATTCAGAGCAAAGTAACAGGTCTGATCCAGATATAGAGTACCGAACTTCCACGTTGGCAACCATCATAGCCAAGTTAACTCTCTACTCCCACTAATACTCTAGTAGTGTACAAGTACTAACTTACTCTTAGCTAACTAGACGATGCCGCCCGCCATCTGCGGTACACGCTAAACGCCGGCACCGGCGTCCTCCGCCTCGCCTCAGACTTGCCAGAGGTGCGATAGGGCGCGTTGCTCGCGCGCGTTGGCCCTTTCCATGTCGGCGTGGTCCACCGAAGCTTCAGCTTCTAAGAGGGAAACCCACTTGATGAGCTTGTTGTAAAATTCGGCGTCGCGAACGCGTGTGTGCCCGACAGCCTCCAGGGCTATTTGTCAGGCGCCGGCCTCCACGTAGTCAGCCCAGTTGCGGGCGCTCTGCTCGTGACTCAGGGCGTCGGTGCGCTGCTGCTCCATGTCCCACTGGCAGCGCAAATCGGCAATACGCTGCTCCTCCGCCAGGCGGTCGTGCTCCAAACAAGTCCTCATACTCCGCATTGCCATCTAAAGACCGATAGAATGCCTCCTCCTTCCGTCTGCCTTCCGGTGAAAAACCGAACACTAGTTCCGGCGGTGACCGCCTCTGGCGTCGCCTATCGCGGACGGGCGGGGGCATGGCGGACGTGGCGAGAGCGAGGATAAGTGGCGAGCAACATCGGGACGGTGGGGGCTTATGAGGATAGGGCGAGTTGGGTGATGGTGCCACCGGAGAAGCCCGGGAAACAGTAATTATAGGTGGAAGGTAGGCGAACTAGCGTGTCGCGGGAAACGCGACGGTCAACGCGGTCATCAGAATTCAATGCATAAGCAGGCATGGCTTAGCGCACTAGCTTGCCGTGGAAAACTAGAAAAACTAAAATTATGACTGTGCCATCCCATCCCATCAGTGGTGCGTCCCGTCCTTGCTGGGTCGCACGCCGGCATGACGGTCAAACGAGTGCACTCGAATCATCCAGATGAGGTACTCCCTCCTTGTCAAAAATGATTCCACGGATTTAAAAGGCCCGCAACAATTAAAGCACATCTTTTTTCGCATCAGTTAGCTGCCTTAATTACGGCCAGCTACATGCAGCCACTTAGAATCGCTCGCAGCCAGTACGCGGAGCAGCATGCAACGAGTTGCAGCCGAGGGCACGCATGCAGCCACTTAAATCGCTGGAATTAATTAGGCTTAAACTTCTGCATGCAGTTAATTATTGCCATGCCTTGGTCTTGCTTGTTTGGCTCAGGGGACTAATAAACCCGGACGGAGGGAGTACCTTGGTTGGTGAGATTTTTGAATTAAGCCCTGCAAACTGGAAAGGAGGTACTAGTACGTGCGTGATCCGCTATTTATTCGTGTAGGATTGAGTAGGTCGTTTCTTGAATTAAGCCCTGCAAACCGGAAAGGAGGTAGTACGTGCGTGACCGCTATTTATCCGTTAGGATCGAGTAGGTCGGATAGTGTACGTGTAGGATCGAGTAGGTCAGATGGTGTATGTGTACGATCGCATTAGCTGATGAACATTAGCTGGGAGATAGGGCATTTGCGAACATTTTTGCTGGCAGTTTCTTCAGATTCGCATGGCATTTTCTTCAGAGCAGCTTGTCAGTTTCTTCAGAGGTAGGCATTTTTATTCAAAAAACTGCCACTTCGGATCTTGCGTCGCAACTAAAACTGCCAGGAGCGCATTAGTAGGCTAGCTAGTGATCGATCAGTAACTTGTAAACACTGAGCGAACAGAAATAAGGAACTGTTAGTAACTTGTAAACACTGAGAACACAGAAATAAGGATCATGCTGTGCACATCAGTAAGAGCCGATCTGTTCGAAATGTTCACACGAGACTCACAGGCCTGGCATTATAATATGTTCACATTAGTAGCCCAAATTCAAAACCAACTAGTATGATTCCCATACATAAGATCAACATGTTAATGCATCTCAATGATTCACAAATCATATACAAATATGTAGCTCCAAAAGCAAAGATCTAGACAAAACATCTGTTCTTCCTACTAACACGGATGCTTCTCTTGGCCAACATTCAGTACAGACTGAAAGACAAATTTGTTTGTGAAGTCTACAATTCCTCTTACAAACGTAAGTGGTTTCACCAACAGCTGGAACCATGAGAATGAACCACACATGATGGAGGAACATCCACTACAATATGATTTGGTCTTCTCTCGATCACACGACGAGACTATTTTTGGAATACAAACTTTAACTTAGGCAAAATGATGCCCATTGTATAATCAGACCAAAGCAATGAATCACCTAGTGTTGGCCAATAAATAGTACAATACTACATTTCTGCAGTCCATGAAGTGACTATCCAATCTTTCTGTGTCTATTTTCAAATGGCACTGCATGCAGTGACTATACTATTCTCTTGTGCAGTTCAACCAAAATTGCGGTCACTTTGTTTGTTTGCCAAATAGCAACGGGCAGACATCTCTGTCTGCACAAATATGAAGCAGCTAGTAAACATATAGCCCACCTTGTATTTTCGGTTTAAACACATCTCTTCCGCTTAGCATCTGTCATGTTTTGCTCTGGACAATTTGATACAGTCATGTTTTGCCCTGGACAATTTCATACTGATTGATTTGCTGGTTCAGAGCAGAAATATAGCGCCTATTCTTCATCAGACCAAGGATATCCATGTTCGCAATGATGGAAGAGGTGAAATCGATACAACCGAAATTGAGCATCCAATCATTGAATCCTGTCCTGCACCTCCAATGTAGGTCCACCCTGCCAATAAATTCACATGCAAACCACTAGTATTACTATCTAATGACAGTACAAAAAGAGTAGCAAGATAGTAGCAAACCATGTACCTTCATAATGAACAGCTCATAGTGCCACCAATTGGATATAAAGGTTTGGAAGAAAACATGCTCCTAATGTTGAACCATTTGAACTTTTTGTGCAGTTCCACTAAAATCGAGCATCCCTATTTGCATAGATATTGAAAGTGTGATTACTATAAAAGTGGCACTAGTTGAAGCATAGACTCACAAATATAAGCATTCCAATTTCTTATTGGGAAAAGGTAGCAAGACTATTTCTATCCACCTGTTTGAAGGAATAAATAAGGCAACATCGGCTGATGTCAGGAAGGCATATATAGTTCTTTCTGAAAGACTGATCGATTCCTGACCTTTCCTCTTCTTTTAAGCATATTTTGTGCAGTTCAACTAAAATAAAATGCCATCACCGCCTTGACAATTCAGTGACACTATACAAAAGGAAATGACTTAACATTACATCATGATGTCAGGTATGTAGTCGACAGGCATTAGAGACAAACATACAGACCTCCTCCGATAACATAATGAACATTAATTTTAACAAATATGTGACTAGCTTTACCGGGATAATTTGAGTGAACTCTACACCCTCTGTTCCTTAATATAAGACGTTTTCACAGTTCAATTTAAAGTACCCAAACGTCTAGTATTTAGAAAAACAGGTAGTAGTTTACTTGAGCACATATCTGGGAAAGCTTGCCACACTTTATTTATGTCCATACGCTAATGCAACACCATTCGAATAGTACAAATATACACTAATCCAGTGGCTAGTGCAACAATAGATTAGTTATTTTATTAGAGGGTACAATACAATGGTTTTACTGAACAAATTTCAATAAACTCTAGCATTGGAAGATTTCTATAAGAATTAACAATACAAAATGTAAAGGTAACAAGTTTCAGCATTGGTATACTAGCTGTGCATGAGCATTAAACCAAATACAAAAGTCTGAAGGTAACTAGCATTATTAACTAATGACAATATAAAAAAATTGCAAACCATGTACCTTCAAGGTAAATATCATTTCGAACTTGAGGGGACCTAAAAATTGCTATCCCAATCTTGATAAGCGGTCAAACATAAAAACTTGATCGAACGAATCAAGAGAACAGCCGGAGGAGGAGGTGCCCACTCTTGACCTTTCCTCTTGACACTATACAAAAAAATTGACTTATGTCATGAAAGTGAGGTATGTAATCTATAAGCATTAACAGTGCAAAAATCTGAAGGTAGTAATAAGATTCATCGTTGGTATACTGGCTATACAACAGCATTAGAATGCCTTAGCTGAAAAATCTTTAATACATCCACAATCAATAGCTAACCCTGAAATAATCCAGTGACATTAAATGGCATTGCTTAAATTTATGGGTGGCATTGGACTGAGTGCCGCATTAGTTAAATGTGGCATCACTTTAGCAGTAGCATTGCTTGACTTGACTGCTGGCGTTATACTAACAGCAAAGAAGTGGCAATAAGAGCATGGGAGGCCCATTCAGACAGTGGGCGCACCGGTACGATGTACCTCCACGGACGCATAGAGTGGTGAGGGAGGTATGGTTTCCCAGAGCAACAAATATCACGGCAGCATATGTGGATTACATCCCATTTTTGTTCTCTTTAGCCACCTTTTCCCTATGTGCGAACAACAAACCGATCGACCTGGTCATTCTCTATTGCATTGTCATGCCTTTCTACCCTTCTTCAACCAAGAGACACGAGACTCGTTCCTTAGCTACTGATTTCCCCCTTTTCAACCTAGATGCGGGTTCGATGCCTAGTCTCTTGGACAGTACAGTCTCCCTTCCTTTCCTTATTCAACCCAGACATGGATTAGTCTGCATGAAGTAGGGTTTCCTTTAATAGTGCAAATTAAGGTTTTCGTCTGCGTGACCAGCACAGCAGAGGATAGAAAATTGGGAAGATGGTGGAGTGGAAAAAGATCCACATGCAGCGACATGGCAGATGGGGCAATAGAACAAGGGTATGGTTCGAAAAGAGGTAGCATACCTGAGGGTTGGCGGGAAGTGGCTTCGCTCGTGGTCGTCGTCCTCCGCACACACTACGGCAGTAAGCTTGGGGACGGAGGCCATCCCGCACGGGCGCTAGGTCTGAGAGGATGGCCTTGTCGTCAATGCGTGACCTCGCTCGCCGACGAGGAGTTCATCAACACTTCACGTCCTTTTCTTCCCCGGTGGATCTGTGACCACCGGTGAGGAGGGAGAGAGAGGCCGTCTTTTTTAGATCTGGAGAGAGGGTGATAGTGTGAGAAGCAAGTGGGCAGTCCTTAGCAAGAAAGCGCTGAAGCTCTAGCCTATATATCTTTTTATACTACTAGTACTAGAGGTGGAGTAGTGGTAGAGTAGTTTATATTTTCTCTGCATACAGTACCAGTTAGTCGTGCTTCAAAACTGAACGGCACGCCATTAAAAAAATAAAGTCGAGAAATAATGCGGCAGTTCGGGCCAACGCGGCCAGATCACATTTTGCACGAGAAATGACACACCATGTTTCGTTGACATGTGGTCCTGTTCCAACATGTCAGTGAGACAACGGTGAGTCCTTTTGGACAATTTCCGAATGGACGTCTATGTAGGCCGGGGCACCTCTTCATGTACCGTGGCAACCGTCCTCCGCCTCTTCGCCTTCCCCTCTCGACTTGGAACTGTTGTCGCACGCTCTTCCTCCCTCCTCCATTTGCCTTCACCCTTCCTTCTGCCATTGTTCGATCGTCTTCTTCATGGAGGGAACAAGCCAGAAACAACCCCGTTATTCTTGCCCCGATCTGAAAGATGACATGGTGGAGGAACTCATTGATCGGTGCAACGTCATCACCTCGGCTAGCATGGCAGGTTCATTCAAGACCATTCTCGACTCAACTAATAACATCATTACAAGGAACCCAAGGGTCCAGGAGCGGTTTGATCTCCCTTATCTTCTTCGCTATAAGCCTGTTCGCATGGGCACGGACGACGCATGCCTCGCCTTGTGCAAGTTGATGCCGCTTGATAACGATACGTGTGATGTCAAGATGCCATCACTTAAGGGTAAGGCCTGGGCTAGCGCAAATGAAGATTGGGTTGTTTATATTGGGTACAATTGCGAGTGGGAACTTGTGAATGTGTACACTCGTCAGCGGATTCCACTTCCAAAAATCTCAGAGTGCCCTGAGGTTGAGCACACAGATGATCTATGTACGTTCAAATACGATCATGGTGGCTATCGTCTACGGAAGGTAGCAATTTGTCGAGTTCCCAACTGCTCTTGGAATTACGAGAACTATGAAGTTGTTGCTATCTTCGACAAGCTTGTTGCCGTCGTTACTGATTCCACGGTTCGTCCATGGATATTGCTCAAAAATCAGTTTCTGTACACGGATGAGTACTGTGATGCAATTGAATACGAGGATCTTGTATTTGCTGCCACCACTCGTGGCACTGTTTTTGCATGGGATCCTCGTAGTTTCGGTACGTTTGTCTTCCACCATAATTATGATTGTTTCATCCACATGCATGCGGGTTAGCAAGTTTCCCTTTACTAATTAACCTTCTTGTGTTTCCAAGGTCCTGTGAACATTCCACCACCTATACTTGAAAATTTTTATAACCAAGGGGGAGATGACGATGGTGATGATCACAAGCATGAGGACGAGCAGAACTTATATACTCAGTGGCGCCTGGCAACTAATTCCGATGGATCACCTCTTCTTGTCTGTATACAGTGCACTGAGATTGTTACTACTGAGGGAGCACATGTTGTCTCCCATGGTCGCCCTCTCCAGACCTATTCCAACACCCGTTTCAGGTTATTCGGGATGGATACTAGTGTGCTAGCGCCAACACCTTCTCCCTGGTTCAGTATTGATAGTCTTGGAGAAAACTCGCTCTTCCTTGGACCAAACTATCCAATGATAGTGAAAGGCGATCCAGCTGCTGTTGACACAAAGTTACTACCATTTATGAGAAGCAACTGTATCTATACCTCGGAGATTGCGGTGGTTCCCTTCCCTGGTCCTGATATATGCCACTTCAGCCTGGATGATCAGTCCTGCATTGCTCTCGATATTGACAATAGCTGGCCCTTCCCAGAGCACCTATGGTTCAAAGCAAGCGTTTCCAATGCCGAGGATTGGTTGAGTTGAAGTTCATTTCATTGCTTGTTATTTGTTGTGTGATGAAAACTTCAGTATTTACTAGAATGTTTTGTTGGAAATAATCAATAATCCAACATGTATCCTCGTTGTCATTGTGTGTTGATGACTTGTTGTATGTAATGAATGGTACATTTGTAAATGCATGTCATAGACTCAATTTATGAATGGTTTTCGAGTCACTTCTTGGAGTGTGAGTACCTAGTATAGCCAGCATCCGGTTAGTATATGTAGTTGCCACATCACATAGAGCCAACCTAATATTGGAGTATGCTAGCCCTCCACCGGCGCGCCGCTTCAAATGGCGGACGAAGTGAGAGTTCGCGTCACCTTGTGTCCAGATCTGAGATGCCACGTGTACCAGATGAATGACTCCAAGTTCAACCACCGTGATGCTAGGTGCGAGCCGAGGAACACTGTTGGAGAGACCCCCCTCATAATTTTCCTACATTGGTCGTTTGATTCATAGGATAGAATGCTATAGGATTTTTTCCCTATGTAATCATGTTTTAATTGGCCATCTAGCATCCACTCCAACTTTTGTTTCACTTCCTTTGTTCCTACGAAGAGAGTACTTGCTCTAAATGATGTGCCGCTGCAAGAGCCGCCTATATTAATTAACCATGCTCTAAAAAGGTGGACAAGCTTTGGCTATATAGTAGTACTGTACTAGGTTAGTAGGTGACCTTGCGCTTAGCTCTTCTCCTCTTCCGGAAGTTGAACAATAATGATGGTACTACAGTAGTACTTCTGGCAATCTGACACCAAATGAACTGCTGCACGTCCACCGCTTGTAAGCAAAAGTTTCTCCTCGTGCCGCGAGCCACCGCACACACGTTGGCGAGGGAGAAGGCGTAGTAAGCAAGCTTCTTGTCGTTCTGCGAGTTGACGGGACACATCTAAGTTACATATTTATTAGTACTCTCTTCAAAAAGGGCCGACCATGTCCATGGCTACCATCCCGTGTTCTGTCATTGAGTACATGCACTATTCACGTGCCATCGAGGAGAAAAAATATTGCGTAGTACTAGGTGCCATCAAAGTGCACGACTCACTTACGCACTGCATATCTCCATTTTCTTGCATGACACGCCACCTTGATGCTAGATGTCCCGCATGTCATGGAGGCATATACTATGATTTTTTAAATGGAGGCATATAGATGTCCCGCATGTCGGCAAAAGGATGAACAAAGCTCATGTCTTAAACGAAAGAGTGGAAGAACATAGATTCCCGACGACCGAGAAGGAGCAACAAACCTCGCGGTGGAGCATCTGCACTCATAATATTTTATATTATTCAGCGATATAAAATCAACCAAATCTATCCACGTTCCTATACCATTCTATAGTATGAGAATAACTTTGAACGTAAGCCATTGATTCACTCTATCCAATGGTCATAGTTGGAAAATCCAAACAAAACCAAGCATTGGATCAACACTTTTAGCACTTAGATTGTTGTCGCCTACCCACCTAGCCCACCTATATATCCGCTCACGTGTGATGACCACAGGAGCTATCCACTTAGATTGTATGTTAAGAAAATAAAGGTCGATAACTAATGCGGCACCTCGGGCCAACGCGGCCAGATCGCATTTTGCAAGAGAAATTACACACCATGTTTCGTTGACAAGTGGTCCTGTTCCAACATGTCAATGAGATGACGGCGAGTCCTTTTGTACAATTTCTGAACAGACGTGTAGGCTGGGGCGCCTCTTCGTGTACCGTGGCAAACTGGCAACCGTCCACCGACTCTTCGCCTTTCCCTCTCGATTTGGAACCGCTGTGGCACGCTCTTCCTCCCTCCTCCATTTGCGTTCACCCTTCCTTCTGCCATTGTTCGATCGTCTTCTCCATGGAGGGAACAGGCCGGAAACGACCCCGTTATTCTTGCCCCGATCTGAAAGATGACGTGGTGGAGGAACTCATTGATCGGTGCGACGTCATCAACTCGGCTAGCATGGCAGGTTCGTTCAAGACCATTCTTGACTCAAGACTCAACTAATAACATCATTACAAGGAACCCAAGGGTCCAGGAGCGGTTTGATCTCCCCTATCTTCTTCGCCGTGACCCTGCTGACTGGTGCAGGGACGAGGGAAGCCTCGCCTTGTGCAAGTTGATGCCGCTTGATAATGATACGTATGATGTTAAGATGCCATCGCTTGAGGGCAAGGCTTGGGAAGGCGCAAATGGAGATTGGGTTTTATATTGGGTACAACCGCGAGTGGGAACTTGTGAATGTGTACACTCATCACCGGGTACCACTTCCAAAAATCTCAGACTGCCCAGAGGTTGAGCACACCGGTATTCTACGCACGTTCAAATACGATCATGGCGACTTTATTCTACAAAAGATAGCAATTTGTCGAGTTCCCAACCGCTCTTGGCATTACAGAAACTATGGAGTTGTTGCTATCTTCGACAAGCTTGTTGCCATCCTTCGTGGTTCGACTGGATGGATATTGCTCAAAAATCAGTTTCTATACACGGATGTGTACTGTGATGCAATTCAATACGAGGGTCTTGTGTTTGCTGCCACCACTCGTGGCACTGTTTTTGCATGGGATCCTCGTAGTTTTGGTATGTTTTTCTCCACCGTAATTATAATTGTTTCATCCACATGCATGCGAGTTAGCAAGTTTCCCTTTACTAATTAACCTTCTTCTTGTGTTTCCAAGGTCCTGTGAACATTCCACCACCTATACTTGAAAGTTTTTATAACCAAGGGGGAGATGACGATGGTGATGATCACGAGCATGAGGACGAGGAGGGCCCATATACTTAGTGGCGCCTGGCAAATTATTCCGATGGATCACCCCTTCTTGTCTGTATACAGCCCACTGCTGATGTTACTACTAAGGAAGCAGGTGTTGTCTCCCATGGCCGCACTCTCCGGACCTATTCCAACACCCGTTGCATGGTATTCGGGATGGATACTAGTGTGCTAGTGCCAACACCTTCTCCCCTGATATAGTATTGATAGTCTTGGAGATAACTCGCTCTTCCTTGGACAAAACTATCCAATGATGGTGAAAGGTGATCCAACTGCTGTTGACACAATGTTACTATCATTTATGAGAAGCAACTGTATCTATACCTTGGACATTGCGGTGGTTCCCTACCCTGGTCGTGATATAGTAGGCCGCTTCAGCCTGGATGATCAGTCCCGCGTTGGTCTCGAGATTGACAGTAGCTGGCCCTTCCCATAGAATCACTTGTGGTTCAAAGCAAGCGTTTCCAACGTCGAGGATTGGTTGAGTTGAAGTTCATTTCATTGCTTGTTATTTGTTGTGTGATGAAAACTTTAGTATTTATAATGTATCCTCGTTGTCGTTGTGGGTTGATGACCTGTTGTATGTAATAAAATGATATGCCTGTGATAAACTTACTAAATTTATGAATGGCTTTCGAGTCGCTTCTCTGAGTGGGTGTTGCGATGAGGCAAAAAAATATTTTCCAAATACATAATTGTACGTGCATTGCAACAGGTTATCGGATGAGGCAAATCAACAATAGTACACTATTTGTACTAGCTTCACATGCTGCACTATCTCTACGTCTACGTACGTAATACAACAAGTTTTAAACTTGAGACCAGCCACCCACCCTCACAAAGAACACTTTTTAACCTAGCACAGACTCCAAGAAATTTGGCCACAGTGTGAGGTGGGCCACATGTTAATGTGTTCGCTGTACGTAACCAGCATCTCGAATCCTCGATACTACTACTATATATTCCTAGTAGGGTGGCATGGGCCAGAACAAGCATTCATGTCCAAGAGTACAACACACGCCACCAGCACGACTTCCATCTGACACCATATTTCTTGGAGTCCGTGCTACAACTATCTCTTCAACCTCGACGTTTCTCTAACTCAGCCATCGCGCGGCGGGCGAGGTGGGGGTTTGCCGATAGTCGGTTTCCTCAACCGCGGTCCCACTTGTAAGGCCAACTCCAATGCACGACCCCAAACATACCTCCGTTTTTCCCGGATTCTGTCCGTTTGGGTAGGGCAATGGGGTCCTGTCCGGGCCATTTCTCGGATGCGGTGGCCGTGCGCCCAACGCGCGGACGCATCCCGGCCGCGTACATTTTTCTTTGCAAACACATATCTTTTTTTCATCATTGATTTTTGGTACATGGAAATAAATCACCAAAAATTGACTAGAAAAGCAAGACCAAAGAAAACAAGAACCACAAGAATACATTTTAGAAGATATCCAACTTCCATAACTACTCCTGTAAGTTGGATTAGTGCCTTCTCGATGCATTCATTGTTGATCTGCGGAGGCTCAATCTTGCGTGCTTCTTTCTTCTTCGAGTGTAAAGAAGTAGACGTTGCTTCCTCGCATCTAGTCTCATGTCTAGCCTCTATTCTATCAACAAGTGCACTAGTCTCATCTCTAGCCTCTATGCTAGCTAAAAGTGCTACAACATCTACTAAATTGTGCTTTATCAATATATCGATGTACTCTTCTTCCCAATACCAAAACTCGCATCCATTCTACACAATAAAATTTGAAGTTAGCACAACAAGTCTAATCCGAGAGCACAACCGAAGCTAAAGTAGCACATACCCCATCGGTTGAGCACTTGATGAACACCCATTCGGGATGTTCCGGCGTTGTAGACACGTGGCGCAAGACCTTCTTTGGGCAGTCGTCGCACGTAATGAGTGGCAACGGTGCGCCGACGAGCTTTTGGGCCAGCACCGAGCCCGGCCAACCGCCATTCATGTATCTGCCGGTGGACCGCCGACGGTGTAGATCCGAGCGGCTAGAGGAGGAGTCAGTACCTGCATGCGGCCTTGCGGCCTTGCCGGGGCCTTCCGGCCCGGTGCCCGACCAGTCCATGGCGCGGCGCGGCCTCCCACAACCGGGCGAGCTCAAGCCCGACCGGATCCGCTCCAAATCCGGCTACCGGCTGCGCAAAACACGTAGCCGTGGTTGGGTAGCTCCGGGGCGTCGAGGGAAAGGGGGCTGAGCGAGCGCGCGTCCGAGCTGCAGACGCTGGAGTTGGCCTAGCGGCGTGGCGAACCAACCGTGTGGGGGTGCCAAGTGGCTTCGCTCGTGTGGGGGACGGAAGCCATCCCGCGCGGGCGCTAGGTCTGACAGGACGGCCTTGTCGTCAGTGTGTGACCTCTGTGGCAACCGTTCGCTCCCCACTAGCCTCTTCGTTGACATGTGGTCCCGTTCCCACATGTCAGTGAGACGACGGTGATGACCCACAAGTATAGGGGATCTATCATAGTCCTTCCGATAAGTAAGAGTGTCGAACCCAACGAGGAGTAGAAGGAAATGATAAGCGGTTTTCGGCAAGGTATTCTCTGCAAGCACTGAAATTATCGGTAACAGATAGTCTTGTGATAAGGTAATTTGTAACGGGTAACAAGTAACAAGTGTAAATAAAGTGCAGCAAGATGGCCCAATCCTTTTTGTAGCAAAGGACAAGCCTAGACAAACTCTTACATAGAGAAAAGCGCTCCCGAGGACACATGGGAATTATCGTCAAGCTAGTTTTCATCACGTTCATATGATTCGCGTTCGTTACTTTGATAATTTGGTATCTGGGTGGACCGGTGCTTGGGTGCTGTCCTTTCTTGGACAAGCATCCCACTTATGATTAACCCCTATTGCAAGCATCCGCAACTACAAAAGAAGTATTAAGGTAAACCTAACCATAGCATGAAACATATGGATCCAAATCAGCCCCTTACGAAGCAACTCATAAACTAGGGTTTAAGCTTCTGTCACTCTAGCAACCCATCATCTACTTATTACTTCCCAATGCCTTCCTCTAGGCCCAAACAATGGTGAAGTGTCATGTAGTCGACGTTCACATAACACCACTAGAGGAAAGACAACATACATCTCATCAAAATATCGAACGAATACCAAATTCACATGACTACTAATAGCAAGACTTATCCCATGTCCTCAGGAACAAACGTAACTACTCACAAATCATATTCATGTTCATAATCAGAGGGGTATTAATATGCATAAAGAATCTGAACATATGATCTTCCACCAAATAAACCAACTAGCATCAACTACAAGGAGTAATCAACACTACTAGCAACCCACAGGTACCAATCTGAGGCTTTTGGACAAAGATTGGATACAAGAGATGAACTAGGGTTTGAGAGGAGATGGTGCTGGTGAAGATGTTGATGGAGATTGACCCTCGCGATGAGAGGATCGTTGGTGATGACGATGGCGATGATTTCCCCCTCCCAGAGGGAAGTTTCCCCGGCAGAACAGCTCTGCCGGAGCCCTAGATTGGTTCCGCCAAGGTTCCGCTTCGTGGCGGCGGAGTTTCCTCCTGAAAGCTTGCTTATGATTTTTTCCAGGGTAAATGACTTCATATAGCAGAAGATGGCCACCGGAGGCCTGCCAGGGGGCCCACGAGGCAGGGGGCGCGCCCAGGGGGGTAGGGCGCGCCCCCACCCTCGTGGCCGGGGTGTGGGCCCCCTCTGGTACTTTCTTTCGCCAATATTTTTTATTAATTCCAAAAATGACTTTCGTGAAGTTTCAGGACTTTTGGAGCTATGCAGAATAGGTCTCTAATATTTGCTCCTTTTCCAGCCCAGAATTCCAGCTGCCGGCATTCTCCCTCTTCATGTAAACCTTGTAAAATAAGAGAGAATAGGCATAAGTATTATGACATAATGTGTAATAACAGCCCATAATGCAATAAATATCGATATAAAAGCATGATGCAAAATGGACTATCAACTCCCCCAAGCTTAGACCTCGCTTGTCCTCAAGCGGAAGCCGATAACGATAAATATGCCCACATGTTTAGAGATAGAGGTGTCGATAAAATAAAATACGGACATGAGGGCATCATGATTATTCTTATAACAGCAACATATATGGATATTGTCATATGATTTCTTATGCTCAAGTAATAATCTATTCACAATGTAAAGTATGAATCAGAAACTTCATTGAGAACCAACAAACTATAATCTCAGTCATTGAAGCAATTGCAATTTATCATAACATCGGAAAGAGTCAATATAAGAGCTTTTCAGCAAGTCCACATGCTCAACTATCATTTAGTCTTTCACAATTGCTAACATTCACACAATACTTATGGTTATGGAGTTTTAATCGGACACAGAGAAAGATAGGGGCTTATAGTGTTGCCTCCCAACCTTTTACCTCAAGGGTAATGTCAACAATAATAATTCATGTCAACTTACATCCAATTGGATATATATATCAGGATCTTTCCAACACAATGTGCTTGCCAAAGGATAAAATGTAAAAAGGAAAGGTGAAGATCACCATGACTGTTGCATAATGAATAAGACCAAAGTAAAAGATAGGCCCTTCGCAGAGGGGAGCAGAGGTTGTCATGAGCTTTCATGGTTGGATGCACGAAATCTTAATGCAAAAGAACATCACTTTATATTGCCACTTGTGATATGGACCTTTATTATGCAGTCTGTCGCTTTTATTTCTTCCACATCACAAGATCGTATAAAGCTTATTTTCTCCACACTAATAAATCATACATATTTAGAGAGCAATTTTTATTGCATGCACCGATGACAACTTACTTGAAGGATCTTACTCAATCCATAGGTAGATATGGTGGACACTCATGGCAAAACTGGTTTTAAGGGTATTCGGAAGCACAAGTAGTATCTCTACTTGGTGCAAAGAATTTGGCTAGCATGAGAGGGAAAGGCAAGCTCAACGTGTTGGATGATCCATGATAATATACTTTATTTCGGATATAAGAAAACATAACCCATTACGTTGTCTTCCTTGTCCAACATCAACTCTTTAGCATGTCATACTTTAATGAGTGCTCACAATCATAAAAGATGTCCAAGATAGTGTATTTATATGTGAAATCTCTCTTTCTTTATTACTTCCTATTAAATGCAACGATGACCAAAACTATGCTTGTCAACTCTCAACAATTTTTATTCATCATACTCTTTATATGTGAAGTCATTACTCTCCATAAGATCAATATGATCTCTTTTATTTCTTTTTATTCTTTCTCTTTTCTTTTGCTCCCTCAAGACCATAGCAAGGTAATCAAGCCCTTGACTCAACACTAATCTTTATTATATATAGCTCACATACTCGATTACATAGAAGGATCGTAAAGCAAAACTCAAAACTAGATCATACTAAAACTTTATTCTACTAGATCAATATATTACTAAAAGGATCGAACTAAGAAAAACGGTAAAGATAGGAGTGTGATGGTGATACGATACCAGGGCACCTCCCCCAAGCTTGGCAGTTTCCAAGGGGAGTGCCCATACCCATGTGATTATGTCTCCTTCTTCGGGGGTAGTGATGATGGAGTTAATTGTGCCTTCAGCTTTTTCATATTGTATTTGAGAAGAGCAATTTCATCCTTTAAATCATCGACTTCCGTTTCCAGCTTCAAGATTTTGTCACATAAATCTCCTTTGCTTTTCTGCCGAAAACGAGAAGGAATAGAGCGGTTGTTAGACAGTTTAGCCCTCTTAGGAAGACCAGACTTCTTGAACTTCACGTGCATATCCCAGGTTGAGGTAGAGGGACATCCTCCTCCTCTGAACTTGAATCATTGATCCTCATCAAATGAACATCCTCTTCATCATCCGTAGTTCGACCACAAGGAGATAGATCCCCATAGGTCTTTGGGTCAGCAACGAGATGTGAGAATAGCTCTCTCCGTCGGAATCCTGAGATGAACATCTTGCTCCAAACCTGCAACAGAAACAACTCGAAACAAAAACAGAAGATAATTGCGTGGTACGATGGTCAAAACCTTCGGGAGATTATATAATGAATTTTTACCGACCAAAAGAAGTATCGTGCAAGAAAGCGCAGTCCGGAGAGCACACGAGGTGCCCACGAGGCGGGGGGCGCGCCCAGGGGGTAGGGCGCGCCCTCCACCCTCGTGGAAGCCTCGTGTCCTTCCCGGACTACTTCTTATTTTCCTGTTTTCTTAAATATTCCAAAGCGGAGAAAAATTGCCATTAGAATTGTTTTGGAGTCGGTTTACTTACCGTACCACATACCTATTCCTTTTCGGAGTCTGAGACGTTCTGGAAAGTGTCTTTTATGTGTTCCTCCGGGGTTACAGTTTCTATAACATTAGTTTCAACATTTATAGGATTACCTGAGATATAATGTTTGATTCTTTGACCGTTCACCACCTTCGGATTTGTGCCTTCGAAGTTGTTGATTTTTATGGCACCGGAACGATAGACCTCCTCGATAACGTAAGGACCTTCCCATTTAGAGAGAAGTTTTCCTGCAAAAAACCTTAAGCGAGAGTTGAATAGCAACACATAATCACCTACATTAAACTCATGCTTTTGTATCCTTTTTTCATGCCATCTTTTAACTTTTTCTTTAAACAGTTTGGCATTCTCATAAGCTTGGGTTCTCCATTCATCAAGTGAGCTAATGTCAAATAACCTCTTCTCATCGGCAAGTTTGAAATCATAATTGAGCTCTTTAATGGCCCAATATGCCTTATGTTCTAGTTCGAGAGGTAAGTGACATGCTTTTCCATAAACCATTTTATACGGAGACATACCCATAGGATTTTTGTATGCAGTTCTATAGGCCCATAATGCATCATCTCTTGGACCAATTCTTTCTAGATATATTAACAGTCTTTTGCAAAATTAATTTGAGCTCTCTGTTACTCAATTCTACTTGACCACTAGACTGCGGGTGATAAGGGGATGCAATTCTATGATTAACATCATACTTAGCAAGCATCTTACGAAAAGCACCATGAATAAAATGTGAACCACCATCAGTCATTAAATATCTAGGGACTCCAAACCTCGGAAAAATAACTTCTTTAAGCATCTTAATAGAGGTGTTATGATCAGCACTACTAGTTGGAATAGCTTCTACCCACTTAGTAACGTAATCAACAGCAACTAAAATATGTGTATACCCATTAGAGGAAGGAAACGGTCCCATGTAATCGAAGCCCCAAACATCAAATGGTTCAATAACGAGTGAATAATTCATAGGCATTTCTTGACGTCTACTAATATTACCAATTCTTTGACATTCATCACAAGGTAAGGCAAACTTACGGGCATCCTTGAAGAGAGTAGGCCAATAAAAACCGGATTGCAATACCTTATGTGCGGTTCTATCTCCAGCGTGGTGTCCTCCATAAGCTTCGGAGTGACACTTGCGTAGGATCTATTCCTGTTCATGTTCAGGTATACAACGTCTAATAACACCATCTACTCCTTCTTTATAAAGATGTGGGTCATCCCAGAAGTAATGTCTTAAATCATAGAAAAACTTTTTCTTTTGCTGGTATGTGAAACTAGGTGGTATAAATTTAGCAACAATGTAATTAGCATAATCAGCATACCATGGAGCAGTACGAGAAGCATTTATGACAGCTAATTGTTCATCAGGAAAGCTATCATCAATAGGTAATGGGTCATCAAGAACATTCTCTAACCTAGACAAGTTGTCTGCAACAGGGTTCTCAGCTCCCTTTCTATCAATAATATGCAAGTCAAATTCTTGTAGCAAGAGAACCCATCTAATAAGTCTAGGTTTAGCATCTTTCTTTTCCATAAGATATTTAATAGCAGCGTGATCAGTGTGAATAGTTACTTTAGAATCAACAATATAAGGTCTGAACTTATCACAAGCAAAAATAAGTGCTAAAAATTCTTTTTCAGTAGTAGCATAATTTCTCTGGGCATTGTCTAGAGTTTTACTAGCATATTGAATAACATTTAATTTCTTATCAACTCTCTGCCCTAGAACAACACCTACAACATAATCACTAGCATCACACATAATTTCAAAGGGTAAATTCCAATCAGGTGGCTGAACAGTAGGTGCAGAAATCAATGCTTTCTTAAGTATTTCAAATGCTTCTACACAATCATCATCAAAGACAAAAGGTATATCTTTTTTGTAATAGATTATTCAGAGGCCGGGAAATTTCTGAGAAGTCCTTAATGAACCTCCTATAAAAACCAGCATGACCAAGGAAACTTCTTATACCTTTAATATCCTTGGGACACGGCATCTTTTCAATAGCATCAACTTTAGCTTTGTCAACTTCAATACCTCTTTCAGAAATTTTATGCCCCAAAACAATACCTTCATTAACCATAAAGTGGCACTTCTCCCAATTCAAGACAAGGTTAGTTTCTTCACATCTCTGCAGAACTCGATCAAGGTTGCTCAAGCAATCATCAAAAGAGGATCCATAAACAGAGAAATCATCCATGAAAACCTCACAAATCTTTTCACAAAAGTCAGAGAATATAGCCATCATGCATCTTTGAAAGGTAGCAGGTGCATTACATAAACCAAAAGGCATACGTCTATAAGCAAAGGTACCGAAAGGGCAAGTAAAAGTGGTCTTTTCTTGATCCTCAGCTGACACAGGTATTTGAGAGAAACCAGAGTAACCATCTAGAAAGCAAAAATGTGTATGTTTGGATAATCTTTCTAGCTTTTGATCAATGAAAGGCAAAGGGTAATGATCTTTTTTAGTAGCTTTATTTAATTTGCGGAAATCAATTACCATTCTATAACCTATAATAATTCTTTGCGGAATCAATTCATCTTTATCATTAGGAACGACAGTAATACCTCCCTTCTTAGGGACACAATGGACATGACTTACCCACTGACTATCAGCAACGGGATAAATTATACCTGCCTCAAGGAGCTTTAATATTTCCTTTCTTACCACTTCTTTCATCTTAGGATTTAGCCGTCGTTGGCGATCAATAACAAGTTTGGCGTCTTTCTCCAAATTTATTTTGTGTTGACATAGAGTGGGACTAATGCCCTTAAGATCATCAAGAGTATATCCAATAGCAGCATGGTGCTTCTTCAGAGTTTTCAATAATTTCTCTTCCTCCTTCTCTGAAAGGTTAGCACTAATAATAACAGGATATATCTTCTTTTCATCAAGATAAGCATATTTAAGAGTATCAGGTAATGGTTTAAGCTCAAACACGGCGTCACCCTTGGGTGGAGGAGGATCCCCTAGGATTTCAACAGGCAAGTTGTGTTTCAGAATAGGTCCCTGTTTAAAGAATACTTCATCTATTTCCCTTCTTTCATTCATGAACATATCATTTTCATGGTCTAGCAAATATTGTTCTAAAGGATCACTAGGAGGCACGACAATAGAAGCAAGACCAATAATTTCATCTTTACTAGGCAATTCCTCATCACGGGGTTGTCTACTAAATTTAGCAAAATTAAACTCATGAGACATATCACCCAAACCAATAGTAACAACATCCTTTTGGCAGTCTATCCTAGCATTAACAGTGTTCAAGAAGGGTCTACCAAATATAATGGGACAAAAGCTATCTTGTGGGGAACCAAGAACAAGAAAATCAGCAGGATATTTAACCTTCCCACACAAGACTTCAACATCTCTAACAATCCCAATCGGTGAAATAGTATCTCTATTGGCAAGCTTAATGGTAACATCGATATCTTCTATCTCAGCAGGTGCAATATCATGCATAATTTCTTCGTATAAAGAATGAGGTATTGCACTAGCACTAGCACCCATATCACATAGGCCATGATAACAATGATCTCCTATTTTAACAGAAATAACAGGCATGCCTACCACAGGTCTATGTTTATCTTTAGTACCAGGTTTAGCAATTCTAGCAGTCTCATCACAGAAGTAAATAACATGCCCATCGATATTAACAGCCAAGAGATCTTTAACCATATCAATATTAGGTTCAACTTTAACTTGCTCAGGAGGTTTGTGTGTCCTAATATTACTTTTGTTGACTACAGTTGAAGCTTTAGCATGATCCTTTATTCTAACAGGGAAAGGTGGTTTCTCAACATAAGCAGTAGGAACAATAGGATCATTATAAGTGATAGTCTTTTCTTCAACTTTAATAGGTGCAACTACTTTTACTTCAACGGGAGGATTATATTTAAACCACTTCTCCTTAGGGAGATCAACATGAGTAGCAAAAGATTCACAGAAAGAAGCTACTATCTCAGAGTCAAGTCCATATTTAGTGCTAAATTCACGGAAAACATCGGTATCCATAAAAGATTTAACACAATCAAACTTAGGTGTTATACCTGACTCCTTACCTTCGTCGAGATCCCAATCTTCAGAGTTGCGTTTAATTCTTTCCAATAAATCCCATTTGAATTCAATAGTCTTCATCATAAAAGAGCCAGTACAAGAAGTATCGAGCATGGAGTGATTATTGAGAGAAAGCCGAGCATAAAATTTTTGAATAATCATTTCTCTTGAGAGCTCATGATTGGGGCATGAATATAACATTGACTTAAGCCTCCCCCAACCTTGAGCGATGCTTTCTCCTTCGCGAGGCCAAAAATTATATATATAATTACGATCATGATGAACAAGATGCATAGGATAAAACTTCTGATGAAATTCCAATTTGAATCGTTTGTAGTTCCATGATCCCATATCATCACATAGCCTATACCATGTCAATGCCTCTCCCTTCAAAGAAAAAGGGAAGACCTTCTTCTTGATAACATCATCGGGCACACCTGCAAGCTTAAATAATCCACAAACTTCATCCAAATAGATTAGGCGTAAATCGGGATGCAATGTTCCATCTCCTGCAAAAGGATTAGCTAGCAGTTTCTCTATCATACCCGAAGGAATTTCAAAGTAAACATTTTCAGTATGTTCAATAGGTTGAGGAGCAACTCTTTACTCTACTGGCCAGGGTGAAGATACCCCGAACAAGCCCCTCAAAGGATTATGTTCCATAGTAACAAGTGACAGTAAATTTCAGCACACTATATAAATTTTTCCTTACCAAATTCCACCTACCAAAGGCGCTTCACTCCTCGGCAACGGCGCCAGAAAAGAGTCTTGATGACCCACAAGTATAGGGGATCTATCATAGTCCTTTCGATAAATAAGAGTGTCGAACCCAACGAGGAGCAGAAGGAAATGATAAGCGGTTTTCGGCAAGGTATTCTCTGCAAGCACTGAAATTATCGGTAACAAATAGTCTTGTGATAAGGTAATTTGTAGCGGGTAACAAGTAACAAGTGTAAATAAAGTGCAGCAAGATGGCTCAATTTTTTTTGTAGCAAAGGACAAG
Source organism: Triticum aestivum (assembly GCF_018294505.1). Lineage (NCBI taxonomy): Eukaryota > Viridiplantae > Streptophyta > Magnoliopsida > Poales > Poaceae > Triticum > Triticum aestivum. The sequence goes on along the minus strand of NC_057796.1, from coordinate 88,278,224 downwards.
CCTGGACAAACTCTTATATAGAGAAAAGCGCTCCCGAGGACACATGGGAATTATCGTCAAGCTAGTTTTCATCACGTTCATATGATTCGCGTTCGTTACTTTGACAATTTGGTATGTGCGTGGACCGGTGCTTGGGTGCTGTCCTTTCTTGGACAAGTATCCCACTTATGATTAACCCCTATTGCAAGCATCCGCAACTACAAAAGAAGTATTAAGGTAAACCTAACCATAGCATGAAACATATGGATCCAAATCAGCCCCTTACGAAGCAACTCATAAACTAGGGTTTAAGCTTCTGTCACTCTAGCAACCCATCATCTACTTATTACTTCCCAATGCCTTCCTCTAGGCCCAAACAATGGTGAAGTGTCATGTAGTCGATGTTCACCTAACACCACTAGAGGAAAGACAACATACATCTCATCAAAATATCGAACGAATACCAAATTCACATGACTACTAATAGCAAGACTTCTCCCATGTCCTCAGGAACAAACGTAACTACTCACAAATCATATTCATGTTCATAATCAGAGGGGTATTAATATGCATAAAGGATCTAAACATATGATCTTCCACCAAATAAACCAACTAGCATCAACTACAAGGAGTAATCAACACTACTAGCAACCCACAGGTGCCAATCTGAGGCTTTGGGACAAAGATTGGATACAAGAGATGAACTAGGGTTTGAGAGGAGATGGTGTTGGTGAACATGTTGATGGAGATTGACGCCCTCTCGATGAGAGGATCGTTGGTGATGACGATGGCGATGATTTCCCCCTCCCAGAGGGAAGTTTCCCCGGCAGAACAGCTCTGCCGGAGCCCTAGATTGGTTCCGCCTCGTGGCGGCAGAGTTTCTTCCCGAAAGCTTGCTTATGATTTTTTCCAGGGTAAATGACTTCATATAGCAGAAGATGGCCACCGGAGGCCTGCCAGGGGGCCCACGAGGCAGGGGGCGCGCCTAGGGGGGTAGGGCGCGCCCCCACCCTCGTGGCCAGGGTGTGGGCCCCCTCTGGTACTTTCTTTCGCCAGTATTTTTTTATTAATTCCAAAATGACTTCCGTGAAGTTTCAGGACTTTTGGAGCTATGCAGAATAGGTCTCTAATATTTGCTCCTTTTCTAGCCCAGAATTCCAGCTGCCGGCATTCTCCCTCTTCATGTAAACCTTGTAAAATAAGAGAGAATATGCATAAGTACTATGACATAACGTGTAATAACAGCCCATAATGCAATAAATATCGACATAAAATCATGATGCAAAATGGACGTATCAACGGCTAGTCCTTCTGTACAATTTCTGAACTGATGTCTATGTAGGCCAGGGCGCCTCTTCGTGTACCGTGGCAACCGTCCATCGACTCTTCGCCTTTCCCTCTCGATTTGGAACTGCTGTTGCACGCTCTTCCTCCCTCCTCCATTTGCCTTCACCCTTCCTTCTGCCATTGTTCGATCGTCTTCTCCATGGAGGGAACAGACCAGAAACGACCCCGTTATTCTTGCCCCGATCTGAATGATGACGTGGTGGAGGAACTCATTGATCGGTGCGACGTCATCACCTCGGCTAGCATGGCAGGTTCGTTCAAGACCATTCTCGACTCAACTAATAACATCATTTCAACAAACCCAAGGGTCCAGGAGCGGTTTGATCTCCCTTATCTTCTTCACCGTGACCCTGCTCATTGGCGCGCGAATGATGGAGGCCTCGCCTGGTGCAAGTTGGTGCCGCTTCATAATGATACGTGTGATGGTAAGATGCCATCGCTTGAGGGTAAGGCTTGGGCAGGCGCAAATGGAGATTGGGTTGTTTATATTGGATCCAACTGCGAGTGGGAACTTGTGAATGTGTACACTCGTCACCGGGTTCCACTTCCAAAAATCTCAGACTGCCCAGAGGTTGAGCACACCGGTTATGACCGTACTTTCAACTACGGTCATGGTGACTGTCATCTACAGAAGATAGCAATTTGTCAAGTTCCCGACCGCTCTTGGGATTTAATGGAATATGTAGTTGTTGCTATCTTCGACAAGCTTGTTGCCTTCCTTCATAGTTCAACTAGATGGATATTGCTCAAAAATAAGTTTCCATACAAGGATGAGTACTGTGATGCAATTCAATACGAGGGTCTTGTGTTTGCTGCCACCACATGTGGCACTATTTTTGCATGGAATCCTTATGCTTTCGGTACGTTTGTCTTCCACCGTAATTATAATTGTTTCATCCACATGCATGCGGGTTAGCTAGTTTCCCTTTACTAATTAACCTTCTTGTGTTTCCATGGTCATGTGAACATTCCACCACCTATACTTGAAATTTTTTATAACCAAGGGGGAGATGACTATGATGATGATCATGAGCATGAGGACCCATATACTCAGTGGCGCCTGGCAACTTATTCTGATGGATCACCTCTTCTTGTCTGTATATGAAAGTGCTAGTTATCGACTAGAGGGGGGGGGGGTGAATAGGCGATTTTTATGAAAGTCTTCAAAACATGGAAGTTTCGAAGACAAACAATAGAAATGAACCTATTAAGATGCAACGAAAGGTAGACTACACTAGGCAAGCCATAGTCAAGTATTCAATGAAGTGAAAGCACGAAGACTAATAGCAGCTAGGTAGTAAAGATCAGGATGGAAGATAGTATGAAGCCAAACAACAATAGTAGTCACACAGTGAAGTCAAATAGGTAACGCAAGCAGGCAATGACTTCACGAAGACAAACTGTAAGTAAAGAGAGGGAGAAGATAGAACCAGTCACTTGGTGAGGGCAAGGATTTGTTGGACCAGTTCCAGTTGCTGTGACAACTGTACGTCTGGTTAGCGAGGCTGAGATTCAACTCAGAAGACCATGTCTTCACCTTATTCCCCTTGAGCTAAGGACACCCAGTACTCGCCCAATCACTCTGGTAAGTCTTCAAGGTAGACTTCCGAACCTTCACAGACTTCATTCACCAGCAATCCACAATGACTCTTGGATACTCAGAACGCGACGCCTAACCGGTTGGAGGATTCACAGTCCTCAACTGTAACAAGTCTTCAGATCACGCGGACAGAAAGAATTCAGTGATGCAAAACACTCTTTGGGCTCTAGGTGTTTTGGGCTTTGTCCTCGCAAGTATCTCTCTCTCAAAAGCTTCGGAGGTGGGTTGCTCTTAAACGACAAAAGCCGTGCACTAACTCCAAGCAGCCGCCAATTTATGGTGTAGGGGGTGGGCTATTTATAGCCACTAGGCAACCCGACCTGATTTGTCCAAAATGACCCTGGGTCACTAAGGAACTGACACGTGTTCCAACGGTCAGATTTCAAACACACGCGGCAGCTTGACTTGGGCTACAACTAAAGCTGACTCGTCCAACTCTGGATAAGATTTGCTCTCATTGTCTTCGCTCGAATACATAGGATTTGGTTGAACATCACTTCAGTCACTCTGACTTTGTTCACTTGGAGCCCACTTAACAGTGCGGTGGTTCCTATGACTCAACAAAGAAGAAAAGGAAACTACGAAACAACTATGTCTTCGCACTCCATAGTCTTCACATGAATGTCTTCTCGAGTCATAAGCTTCGATGTGATTGTCTTCACATACCACCATTGTCTTCAATGTCTTCATACATTTTTAGGGGTCATCTTCGGTAGGTAAACCGAATCAATGAGGGACTACTACCTGTGTTATCCTGCAATTCTCACAAACACATTAGTCCCTCAACCAGGTTTGTCATCAATACTCCAAAACCAACTAGGGGTGGCACTAGATGCACTTACAATCTCCCCTTTTTTGGTGATTGATGACAAACTGGTTGAAGTTTTCAACGGGGATAAAAGTATGTGAAATTGTAAGGAATTTAGGTATTGTCCTCGTAAGTAGCAAAAGGCTCCCCCTGAAGATGAGCATATAAGTATTTTGCTTTTGGAATGCAAATGCACATGGCAGGTTGTACTTGTGGAGATCCTCTACAACTTATGAAGACAATTCATCATGCATGAACAGATATAACGAGGATAATGAGATGCATAATGAAAAATGGACGTCTGCAATATGACTTCGTGCGGGATTTATCTTCGCACATGCGGAATTTATCATCGCATCACAGAATAGCAGAAAAAGTAGCAGACGACCATCAAGTTTAAGTGTTACAACTCAAAGAACCAGAAGTATCAAATGCGAGAGTTGTAAGCACTTGGCAAAAGTATAGCAACCACCCAAATGGACCCGCTTGAAGACTATCAACTCATATGCTTCTCCCCCTTTTGTCAGTAAGGACCAAAAAGGTTTGAAGACATAGAGCCTCTACTCGTTCCCATGAGTAGGTGGTGAAGCAGCAGGGTCGACATTGAGGTTCGGTGGTGCAGAAGAACTTGGTGCAGTGTCGATATGCACCAAAGTTGGAGGTGGTGAAGTAGCATCATCTTGGTCATCAATGACTCTGGCATTAACCGTTGCCGCAGAGGAGGAGTACTCAGAGTCTTCGAGTGAGGGAGTCTGACGCAAGACAACATTCCTGGGAGGAGTGGAATCAAACTTGAATCTCTCTGTGAAGCCGTCGTCTTGAAGATCAGCTTCAGCACTAAGCAATGTCAGACTCTTCCACGACCTCCGACATGTTTCATGAGTGACAAATGCATTCTTGGTGGCAAGGTTGCGAATGTGATTGATATCCACCAAGAGGCTTCGCATCTGACGCTTCAGCCAGTTGTGATGCTTATCCTATTTTTGATGTAGGGCAACGAGAAGCTCTCGGTCATTAAGAACACGAGATCGCTTCCGAGGCCTTTGAGCAATTGTACTTTCAGTGGCTTCAGTATGGGCACGATGAGGTGCACATGTATTGCCAGCCAAAGGATAAACACGAGTAGCTGCTAGAACTCTGTCAATAGGCTGACTAAAGCTTTGGTGATCAGCGTTGTGAAGATAAATGGGCTCCTTGGCAGGGTCTGGGTATATGGCTTCGACAGATAGATCAACCTCTGGCAAGAATATCAGATGGTTGCGCGCAGATGGCTGATAGTTGACAGCAGAGTGAAGCTTGATAAGGCGCATAACCCATGGAGCGTAGAATTTCAGACCAAAGAGATCAGAGCCAGATGCAGCCAATTGCCTGATGAAGAAGTCTTTTGCATTGAAGCTGAGGCCATTGAAGATATAGAAGACCAATGTCTTCATTACTCCTTCAAGCTTCGCTGCAGAAGAATGTCCCTTGACAAGCCATAGAGTTCGCCTGATGATATGATAAATAGTGCGGGGCAGATACTCTAGGTCTTCAACAAAGAATTCCCTTGGATATTCAGCGTCGCGTGGCAGTGGCTTCATCATGCTCAACATTTGGCTCATGTTGGGCTCAGGCTTCTGGAAGATGCTCTCCAAAGCATTGCGGTGAAGCTGACAACCAGGTTCAAAGAGTTCACCTGGAGTGGGCAGGCCAGTGAGCTCAATAATATCAAGAGCTTTGGCTCCGTGATGTACATTGCCTGTCATCCACTCAAGGATCCATGTCTTCGGATCCCTGTTGTAGCCGCGAATGTGGAGGGTAGCATTGAATTGTAGCAGAAGCTCTTCGTTACAGTGCTCTTTATCAGTCACAAATTGCAGTAGACCAGCATCTCGGAAACAGTCAAGGGCTTCTTCTAAGCAGGGCAGTCCAGCAATAGCTTCACAGTCTAGACGCATATGGGGAAAGATGCGCCCTTGATCATAAAGAACACATGAATAGTAACTGCAACTATCAAGCAATATCATCCAATATGTTTATATTATGTTTGTTAGAAAATTGTGACTAAAGTACTGACAAATAGGCTTGAGACACTTGAGAAATAATCCTATACTTCCAATAACCCACTACTTCCTCCACAGATGGTACATGGCAGGCATCTGCCGGAACTAGAGGCGAGCACTTTTCAATCAATTACGAGAGGCATTCGCTTCTCTGATCTTTAATAAGCGAAGCAACGAGCCTAGTAGGGGAAATACCTTCCTCAGGAATGTCATCAAAGCCAGGTTCTCCAATCGTAAAACTGCTGATAGCTCGAGAACCGATCAGATGAAATTCTTGGCTTCGAGTAGGGGTTCTTGGCACTGTCAAAGAAGGTGTTGTGTGCAATGAAGCCATTTGCATTGAAAGATCCCGGTGAAGTTGCAGTACCTGGAAACCTTGGCAACCTTGGCTTAGGCTTCTGGACCTGAGGCCTGTGCTCTACATGATAGTCAAATTGTGGACCGGCAGCAGGTGGAGGAACCAGAATGGGCCATCGGACAGTAACCAACTAACCATGATCAAATGCTTGCTCAATGGTGCGTGGCCTTGGAGGCGGTACAGGAGCAGTGGCATTGGCATTAGCTTCAGGCTGCAGATTGGCTTCAGGTGCAGCATTGGCTTCAGGTGCATTTACTTTTGGCACCACATTAACTTCAGGCGCCACATTTGCTTCGGCCATGACAATGTCATTGGCTTCAGTATTGATGTTGGTGGCCGCCTCAGTATTGGCAACCTCCACTTGAGTAGCTGGAGGGTCGGACACGTTCTCCTCGAGAACGACTTCTTGGTTGGACGGGGGTGTAGCAACACGTTCTTCTTCTTGACGGGGTTCTTCTTGTTCATCGGCTGATGTAGCCGGAATGTCTTCAGCAGGTTTGGCTTCAGACTCTGAGATGTTCATAGTTGGAGTGGCTTCAGGAAACACTTTGCGTGATACTGAGTGGTGGTGCTCTTCTCCTTCTGGAACACTTGAAAGTGTGACTTGGGGCCTCGGTCCTTTGCGAAGCCTGCGAAATGCGGGCGACGCTTGTGGAGAGGGAGTGGGTTGGGCCTCAAAGTCGTCATCATCAAGCACCGGAGGGGTGCCTTGAGTTGGCGGAGTACTTGGTGATTCTTCTTCACGGGGGGAGCCTTGAGGGTGATTAGCCCATGAATTATCCTGAGCAATTGGCGTCAAGGGACGACCAATGCTGATGAGTTTGCTGTTCGTGAGAACAGGCGATGATACCATTTAGTGCTCGATCTGAGGAAGGACTTCATCATCATCTACATTGTCTTGGGGACCAATGTCTTTAGCTGCGGTGTGGTCAACAGCTAGTTCTTCTTGAGCTTCAGGAGCCTCTGTGGTAGCAGGCTCGTGAACTATCAAACGACGCTCTTGGTGTGTGGACACAGGACGAGCAACTGAGAGTGGCTCGACGACAAGGGGCTCTGTGGGAGCAGCCCGAACTTTCTTCTATGTCTTTCTCTTCTTGGTCGGTGGAGCATCTTCAGTGGTGCTCTTGGACTTGCTCTTTCTGGCTTCGGCTTCAGCTGTTCTTGTTTTCTTGAGCTCTGAAGCTACCGTGGGGACCTTTGGCTTCACGCCTGTCATGCTGGCGGGGAAGATAATGCGAGGTTCTTCCCGCCTGGATGCTTCAGCTGGGACCACAGTAGGCTTCTTCTTCTTGGCAGCCATCTTGGGGTCGATGCCAGGACACCCAAGTGCCTTGCGCTTCTCAGCTTCATTGTAAGCTTGAACACATTTGGCAGCAAGGAGTTTCATGCGCTCTCGTGAACCTTTAGCTTCGTCACGTTTCTTGTGAAACGCCTCCTTGAGCTCATGCATCATTTGCTTGAAGTTTTGGACATCAGTCACACTGAGCTTGGCCATATGCTTCTTGAACTAGGCTTTCTCATAGTCAATTTTGTTTTTCAGTTCAACTATTCTTTGAGCTAGAGCCAGCTCAGGAGCAATGGCTCCGTGGAAGGAGACGCTGAGGCCAATGGGGAGTTGAAGATCATCAAAACTGAGGTTTGGACTTTCAAACCACTCATCAATGAACTTGTTCGGAATGTCCACATCGAAAAGGGGAAGATCATTGAAGATTTCCGCCTCTTGCTTGCTCTTTATTAGCAGCTCAAGAGCATCATCGCCAAGATCGTCGTCACTAGACAGATCAATGGCTTCATTCTCGTTCCTCAGAATGACACCTGGGGTCAGGGCTTGTCCAGAACTCTTGACAATTTTCTTTTGGGGCTTCTCTTTCTTCTTGGAGACACGAGAAAGATCTTCAGAATGCACACTTGGTGCAGGAGGAGCAGTGGCCAGAGGCTTCGCACGCGAAGTGCTTGGTGCAGCAGCAGGTTTCGAATCCTTGGGTTTCTTCTGCTTTGGTGGTTTTGGTGGAGCAGGCGTTTCATTAGAATCAGCGTCATCTGCAGAGTGCTCCACGGCTGCCCCTTGAACCGCAATGTGAGTGATGAGACCTTCAAGGTTGTAGAAGGGCCCGACGATATTGGGTTCAGCATCGCGTGTGCCATCGGCCCGAGGAGCAGATGGACCGGGGTTGAAGTCTAATCCCAGCGACTTCTTGTTCTTCGCAGCAGAGTCCTTGGCAAACTTGTAGTTGCGCTTGAACAGATTGTCTTCACAGCACCATAGCAGAGAAGATGGGTCAGCATGCTCTGGCTGTGGTTCGCGAACCATGCAAGGATAGAAGCCTTGAGCAATGGCTTCAGTTCTGGACCTGGGCGGAAGATTTTTGTATAAGATATCTCCCCAAGGTCGCTTGATGGCATTTTTCTCTGCATACTCAGCCGTGACGAATCTGTATTTGTACCATTCCTCTGCCCAATATCTTCGAATCCACTGGATTCGAGTCTTGTGTTCACCATAGGTTTCTTCTGGGTCAGTTTTGTACAACTCGTATAGATCTGGTGGCAAATCTTTTGATGTATTCCCACGACGCTGCCTGCCGCCCTTTCTTGCTGACTTTTCAGTGGCCATGTAGTTCAACTTGGATGGCTTCAGAACTTGCAAAGGCTTCCGTTTGCTGGACAGACAAGAACTGGCTTCGGGAGAATGGATGTGACGCTGTAAGAATTCTTTTGATCGAACTCTTTACCATTGGCGTCGGGACTCAGATGACTTTTGGTTGGCATTGGCGTCGTGTAACCTTTGCAGTCTTGCATTCCAAACTTCTTCAGGCAGTCTTTGAGGTATTTCTCTTGAGATATAAAGATGCCGTTGCTCTGCTGACGAATTTGAAGACCAAGGAAGAACTTCAGCTCACCCATCATGGACATTTGATATTGCTCTTACATCATATGTCCAAACTCATCACTGTATTTCTTGTCAGTGCAGCCGAAGATAATGGCATCCACATAGATTTGGCACACAAACAGTTCTCCATCATATGTGTCAGGACCCCGATTCCAAGTCACATCGATCTAGCTGGTAACACCTCATATCACTTTGCGGCCTCACGCACGGTATTCCCACGGGTGTCGCCTTACCAAGGCCCGGGACCGTTTGCCCCTTTTGGCTCACGTATATGATAGTGTCGCTAGCATCCATATGACAGAGAACCCGGGCCGACATGAGTCGTGAACCCAAAGTGGCACTAACTTACGGGGACAGGCATACATGAATCAACATCGAGCATGTCGGTCAGCAGCGTGTGAATCCGGGCTGTAGCACTGGGCTAACAGGACTCCGGGAACCCGGGCTGTAGCAGGCTAGGCAGGACTCCGGATGTCACCGCGTGACATTTCCCCGAAGGGACAGACACAGGAACAAAGTGAATCACATGCCGGCCAGTCAAGTGTTCCGGAGCAGTAGTGCTGGGCTAGCAGGACTCCGGTGAACCGGGCTGTAGCGGACTACTATGGCTCATGGAAGCACAAGACTACATTTCCCCATAAGAGAGGCTACCAAGGATAAACAACTAGGTTGTCGGATCCCACACATACCAAGCATTTCAATCATACACACAATATGCTCGATATGTGCAAATACAACATGGCATCACAACAAGACTCTACGACTCAGAGTATTTATTCATTAGGCTCCGAAGAGCCAGATATTACAAACATGGGTCTCATGACCCAACATTCAGGGCATACAAGTCAAACACATGTCGAAGCTTAACATGTCTGAGTACAGACATCTACAAATGAAAAAGGCTGAGAAGCCTGACTATCTACCAGATCCTGCCGAGGGCACAAGATCGTAGCTGAGGTATCAAGCTAAACGTCGAAGTCCACACGGAACTACTAGCGAGACTGACGTCTCTCTGCAAAACATAAAATAAGCAAACGTGAGTACAAATGTACCCAACAAGACTTACATCAGAACTAGCTACATATGCATCGGTATCAACAAAGGGGGGGTAGTGGAGTTTAACTGCAGCAAGCCAGCTTTGACTCGGTGGCTACCCTGAACTATGACTGCAAGTAACTCTTTTGAGGTGGCGCACACAAGTCCACATATTCACCATATCAATACACCACTATGGATTCGCTCCCGTCTCCCTACGAGAACGCCATCCATAGCACTCACGCTTATCTTGCGCATTTTAGAGTATCCACTTTCACTTGTCTATGAACTGTTATAGGCAACCCAGAAGTCCATTACCGCGGACACGGCTATTCGAATAGATGATGTTAACCCTGCAGGGGTGTACTTCGTCACACACGCTCTCGCCACTTACCACCATGTACACGTCGTGTACCTCGGCAACCTTCAAGCGGAAGCCTGGCGAGGGAGTCGGCCACGACCTGACTAACCACACAAGTCTCTAGTCCAGGTTTATCGCCTATTCGGGTTCCATCCGCAAGGAGATCCGGCCGGGGTGTCGCTCACGTCCCCAAACGATGTGTGCAGGGTTCCCAAGCCCACCTCGATGGATGGATCTACGCTTGGTACACCGTGCCACGGTGCCTAGTCTGTCCCAAGCCCACCTGTACCAGGTACCACTTGGTAGACTACTAACACAACCTACAAACACCAGAAACTAGTTGCAACTCCTGGACAGAGACCAGGTTGATTAATAAGTCGAGAGAGCTTGGAGCGCCCGGAGCCCAATGTGTGGTAGTAACTGTTCATGGATCACAAACACAGAACTCAGTTCCTAAGGACGGTTTCAATGAGACAACCCACCATGTACTCCTACATGGCCTCTCACCGCTACCTTTACCAAATCGTGTTCACACACTTAGCTCTCACACAGTAGGACATGTTCACAACTTTCCAATTCATTCCCGATGAATCAGACCTGACACAACTCTAAGCAATAGCAGGCATGACAAACAAGCATGAATGAGTAGGCACTTCAGGGCTCAAACAACTCCTACTCATGCTAGTGGGTTTCATCTATTTACTATGGCAATGACAGGTCATGCAGAGGATAAAGGGGTTCAGCTACCGCAGCAAGTAACAGATGAATCATTGTTGTCCTAATGCAGTAAAAGAGAGCAGGAGCGAGAGAGTGGGATTGTATCGGAATGAACAAGGGGGTTTTGCTTGCCTGACACTTCCGAAGATAGCATTGAGTCTTCATTAGTGTCAACGATCACAACGCCGGAACATCGTCTACCGAGAGGGGACAAATACCGGCAACAGAGAAGAAATTCAATCAATGCAATGCACAATATGATGCATGATCATGACATGTCAATATGAATGTGTTCTGGGCTAATGCAAGCTAGAACAGATTGAGATGAGTCCATTTGAACCAAAGATTCAAATGCAAACCCATTTTATAAAGTCATATAAGTGCATTATCTTGTTTCATCTAAACAGCATGGTTAAGTTGTTTAGACATGCATGAAACCAGTACAGATGGATAGATTGGATTTTTCTGATCATTTTTCATATATAAATCTTTGCAATCTGAGTTATAGATTATTTTCTATGATTTTTTAGAAGTTCGCTACATTTTCTGGAATTTCCTATATAAGAATAAATCCAGTAAATGCTTAACTACGTCAGCATGACGTAAGTGTGACGTCAGCCGGTCAAAGGGCGACTCCAGGTCAAACCTGACGTGTGGGGTCCACACGTCAGTGACTCAACTAACTCACAATGTTAATTAAGGTTAATTAAGCAAGTTAACAGGCACTGGGCCCACTCTCAGTGTCTGTAGGGTGTAGTTAGTGCTAAACTAAACTGGTTAGGGGCGGGGCCCACATGTATTGACCCCAGGGAGGTCAAACCCCGGGTCGAACGGGTCAAACTCACCGGCGACATGACGCCGGCGAAGCCCGAGACGGCGGCGCGGCTCGAAAATCGCCCACAGGGCACGGACGAGGCCGTTCTTGGGCTCGCTGGAGAGCTCTCGCAGGCGCGCGTCGAGCGGTGGTGGCAGCCGGGCCTAAGGTGGCCGGAGTCGATGACGGCGAGCTTTAAGGCGGCGGCCGGAGTTCGGGTGAACTGGGTTTCGGTGTTAGGGAGCACGGCAGGAGGCAAGGAGGGGTGCTACAGCCTCCTGGGGGTGCACTGAGCACGTATGTGTGATCGGTTGCAGCTCTAGGCAGCGGTGGCCTCGACGAGCTCGGGGAGGCACCGGAGCGAGCAGAGCATCGAGGGGGATCTCCGGCGGCCGGCGGTGGAAACGAAGACGGTGGCGTCGTTTCAGGCGTCCCGCGGGTGCGTCCTTCGGCTTGGTGAAGCGGTGATCGACGGCGGACCAGTGGGACACGGCAACGGGGCCCGGTGAGGGCAGTAGCTACGGCGACGGCGAGTGGCGTTCGGGCGGTGCAGGGGAGAGAACCAGAGGAGGGGATGGGGACGAGGCAGTGAGCGAGGGGGGGGGTTCCAGGGGGTGCGTGGTGACGAGGGGGAGTTCATCCACGCGTCCAGTGGCTCGGCGGCAAGCAGGTGACGGCGTGGCGCCTCGCGCGCACGTGCGCTGTCTCCCTCCTCTGCCTACTGGCAGAGGTAGGCGATGACTGGCACCTGGCCAGTGGGCTGGGCTGGCCAGGTAAGTCGCCGAGGTAACTCTCTTCCTCTCTTTTCTCTAATTTAGTTTCTGTTTTCTATTTTATTATTTTGTTCTGGGCTTTATTAAAAATGCCAGGGCATTTCCAAAAATCATGAAACTAATCATGGCTACTGTGTAGAATATATCCAACAGTAAACATTTTAGTTTATGATTATTTGAGCATTTAAAATATTTAATAGCATTTAAATGCCCAAATGCAAATACTATATGATTTAATTCAGAGCCCAAAGATGTCATGGAAAAATGTGCAGCACCTCTGGTAAAGGTTTTAACCTTTTTCCATAAATAATGAACATTTTTGAAGGGCATTTTGGGTTCATTGAAAATATTTTTATTTTGAACCTAGTTGAATTCATTTGGTGCTAGGGTTTAACAATCCCCAATCCAACTTTAAATGAAATTTAGACATGATGCAGCAACCAAGCTAGTCCAAGTGCATAGCAAGGCTAGGGACGTGACAACTCACCCCCACTAAACAAAAATCTCGTCCCGAGATTCAAGCGTAGGGTAAGATGAAAGGGGAACGCAAAGTAACATAATCTTCACGATCCAATTGTTCTTCTCGAAGATGTTGATTCATTGCATCATCTTGATCTTGACATCTTTTCTTTCGAGAGCTTCATCCAACTATGATGACGGAAGAGAGGGAAACTCTACAGGATTGATCTTCTCGAAGATCGAGCTATACAAGATCAACTCGCGGAATGAGATGTTGAAACATCTCGAGTTGAGACATAAAACACATCGAGAGGGATGGAAGAACAAACGATGAGATTTGATTTGGTGGGCAACAATCCCACGCTTAGATAATATGGTGCATGGGTTCCAAAGCAGCGATGAGTTAATTGCCATGACTCCATAACGGGGCAGCTTAGGAAAGGTGACTCATAGAATTATTCCCTTAAGTGGCAAAAAGAATTACTTTTGATACAAAGATCGTTGAAGCTCTTTAAACCAGCCTAAGGCAATCACAAACGATCGTGTGCACGAATTCGAAAGAATGGCATACTTATACCAGAAGGAATGATGTGGACTACCTTGTTGAAGACAACACCATGGATGATTTTGCTTATCATCAGGGATGGATGGGACCCATAGTAGGACCACTTTTGAAGATGATCCTAAACAGTAATTACTGAGGTGCAAGCTGGGAACAAAATGCAAATGATGGGTATGATTCTGGTAACTGGGGATAACTCAACGAGAGTGATTCCACCGTTGAATGGTTCTAGCATAATCGAGGAAACCGAGAGCACAAGGACCCCTGAGGATCAACTTCTAGAATAAGTTGCACTAAATCCTCATGGAGAAGATAGTTAAATAGCTCAATCAAGATACTACAATGATAGATCTTCCGGCTAGGTGTGTTGGCCAGAACATCAACCTTGTCGGGACCTACATCATAATCTTGGAAAAGTTCCAACCATCATATCTGCCTGAGATTCAGATCTGGTTGGTAACAGGATATTTCAGACAGCATGTCCGGAAAAGGAAAGTTTGCAACACAAACCGACGAGATGGCGTTGCGAGATTCTCGAGAGATGGACTACGGTAGTAAGCTCCAAAACATGAGCTGGTTCTGCTACAAACATGTGAACACGTTGTCCCAGACAAGCATGCCCACATGGTAGTCTTACAATGAAACACTACCGAGTTCTGGTTGAGAACCATCAACGAGGATATCGAAGTTCTTTCATAAGTCCGGATTAGCTCTTATGGAGGAACTCCTTCTCCTTGAACAAGTCAGTTAGTGGCTTGGTGTGCTAGGGATACATATGGAATGGAGGTAATTAATCTACCAAACCATAGAATACTTCGCACGAATGCATGACTGACTTGGGATGATTCCAAAGGAAGCAAAAACAAGCTTTCTCCAATCCACGGCGGCAACTTACATCAAATGCACGTGAATTAGAGGAAGTCACTACTTTCATCCAAACGTATACCTCATGAGGGAACATGAAGGCAATGCTTACGAAGTTTCCAATACTAGCTGGATGTTCAACACGAGTCATGGAGAAGGTAGCAGTGTTGCTGATGGGCTCAACAACAATTCATCCAGGTTTCCATGGAGATGGAATTCCATAATTATGTGAACAAGTGATAGCATTGGTCAGACCCAAAAGATATAATGGTGTATGCTCGAGGGATCAACCACGAGTAAGACAACATTATGAACATCGTTGGTTCTGCTTTGATTTGATGATAGCCCATACTCAAATCAAAGTCTTGATACGACAATAGGTCCAACAACTGATCACAGGGACCAATCGATGAAGATTTCATCTATCTTCAACACACGCAAAAATATCCCTTGAAATGAACTAAGCTGGCAAGCTTTTATCTTCCAACTCTCTAAGTTGTTGTTTAGCTTGACCAACTAGCTCAGGGTATCCAACACGGATTCTTGGAGAAAGAGTGGTTTATAGGAAAACCATTTGATCACGAGCTCAACATAGCGGTCAGGTGACAACCTGGTGATACTTCTGAGAAGATATTCGGAAAATCACGAACCACCGATATGTTACTAAGCTCGAGAACAATCTTGCTTTTCAGGGCAAGACGATATGATCAACTGAGCAAGGGTTTGACAAAAATCCTAACTCATTGATTGAAGAGTGCACCAAAAATAAGGACTAGGTAGCACCATCAATCTTAGGATGATGATTCAATAACCAGCACGCTAAGAATGAGAGTATTGCCATTAACTACCAAGCAACGAGTTGCTCAGAGTATTGATTTCACACATCATGGTTCACTTGTCGGTATTCCGGTTGTGACAACACGGAACCGAGGAATGAATAATGATGGCGAGAAGTATCACTGCGTCAAGAATTCATAAGAGGTGGTGCAATTCTCATGACACTCTTGACATAAAGATGGTAACGCTCCAAGGTAGAGCAGAGCAAAAGCTGGATTGGCATTTTGGTCTGCGGAATACAATTGCTTTGACCCAATCCTAAAGATGGACGAGGTACTGGAGTTTGTTTCTCCTAGTCATTCCGGATTAGAATGGCTTGACAGACCACAAGAATAATAGGCATCGATAACACAAATGCACAATTACTCCTGACTATCAATTGATAGACGAGGGTCGGAATACAGCTAAAGAGGGACAACCCAAAAGAACGTATGATTATCTGAGTTGTGGATGCATGGATTAGTATGTCGAACAAGTTCAACATATTTCTTCCGGATAACCCATGCAGAAGGAGAAGGACTGGCAGATTCACAATGTGAATGGAGAACTCGTCAAGAGCACTCTGGTTGTGATCTTTCGGTTCAAGAGAACTTCTGCCATAAGCAGTTCATGGTATTGGAAGAACGATGTACCACAGACCTCGAGGACTATCGCAAAGGTTACTAATATCCTAAAGGTACGAGCAACACTATCAACACGAGGTAAGTAGAGTGAATCTCGGGTCAAGAACCCAGGAGTAGAATACCTACTACTAAATGGCATCACGGGATGCTTTCGAGAATAATGCCCAGAATCATCACACCGGAACACAAAACATGGCTAGATTACTAGGTGACTCCCTAAAACACCTAGGGTCATAATAATAGCTCCAACATATATACCGAGGCAATAGAGTGCCTCAACGCACCGGTAGTGTGCTTAATCTGGCCCAAAGGGACGCAAAAACAGAGGGAAAGGATTTTGCAAATGCATTAGATTGTTTAGAAACCTGGGATGACTCGGACAACATAACGGCTGTAAATGCTCAAAAAGATTTGAGACATCCTGCAAAAATGGTGGCATAACCATTCAGAATCACAATATCAAGGTTCCGAGATCAACTGTCAACACATGGAAGTAGTAGAAACTGAACTGAGGCTTCAGACCAACAATCCTACGAGTCTACGGATTAGTAACACGTGATCTTGATAGAAAGATGAGAGGCCTAGTTCTTAATCCCCGTAGAAGAGAAGAGGATGACTCAGATCAGAGGGCTATAAGGTAAAGGAGTAAAAGAGCCTTACGTTCCCTTCCACAATCAATTCCCTTATATAACTAAAGCATTTCTAGACTCAACTTCGACCAGTTTGGCTTGGTAATCCTACAGGCAGTCAGGCTCTGATACCAAAGCTTTCAGGACCCCGATTCCAAGTCACATCGATCTAGCTGGTAACACCTCATATCACTTTGCGGCCTCACGCACGGTATTCCCACGGGTGTCGCCTTACCAAGGCCCGGGACCGTTTGGGCCTTTTGGCTCACGTATATGATAGTGTCGCTAGCATCCATATGACAGAGAACCCGGGCCAACATGACTAGTCGTGAACCCAAAGTGGCACTAACTTACGGGGACAGGCATACATGAATCAACATCGAGCATGTCGGTCAGCAGCGTGTGAATCCGGGCTGTAGCACTGGGCTAACAGGACTCCGAGAACCCGGGCTGTAGCAGGCTAGGCAGGACTCCGGATGTCACCGCGTGACATTTCCCCGAAGGGACAGACACAGGAACGAAGTGAATCACATGCCGGCCAGTCAAGTGTTCCGGAGCAGTAGTGCTGGGCTAGCAGGACTCCGGTGAACCGGGCTGTAGCGGACTACTATGGCTCATGGAAGCACAAGACTACATTTCCCCATAAGAGAGGCTACCAAGGATAAACAACTAGGTTGTCGGATCCCACACATACCAAGCATTTCAATCATACACATAATATGCTCGATATGTGCAAATACAACATGGCATCACAACAAGACTCTACGACTCAGAGTATTTATTCATTAGGCTCCGAAGAGCCAGATATTTCAAACATGGGTCTCATGACCCAACATTAAGAGCATACAAGTCAAACACATGCGGAAGCTTAACATGTCTGAGTACAAACATCTACAAATGAAAAAGGCTGAGAAGCCTGACTATCTACCAGATCCTGCCGAGGGCACAAGATCGTAGCTGAGGTATCAAGCTAAACGTCGAAGTCCACACGGAACTACTAGCGAGACTGACGTCTCTATGCAAAACATAAAATAAGCAAATGTGAGTACAAATGTACCCAGCAAGACTTACATCAGAACTAGCTACATATGCATCGGTATCAACAAAGGGGGGGTACTGGAGTTTAACTGCAGCAAGCCAGCTTTGACTCGGTGGCTATCCTGAACTACGACTGCAAGTAACTCTTTTGAGGTGGCGCACACGAGTCCACATATTCACCATATCAATACACCACTATGGATTCGCTCCCGTCTCCCTACGAGAACGCCATCCATAGCACTCACGCTTATCTTGCGCATTTTAGAGTATCCACTTTCACTTGTCTATGAACTGTTATAGGCAACCCAGAAGTCCATTACTGCGGACACGGCTATTCGAATAGATGATGTTAACCCTGCAGGGGTGTACTTCGTCACACACGCTCTCGCCACTTACCACCATGTACACATCGTGTACCTTGGCAACCTTCAAGCGAAAGCCTGGCGAGGGAGTCGGCCACGACCTGACTAACCACACAAGTCTCTAGTCCAGGTTTATCGCCTATTCGGGTTCCATCCGCAAGGAGATCCGGCAGGGGTGTCGCTCACGGCCCCAAACGATGTGTGCAGGGTTCCCAAGCCCACCTCGACGGATGGATCTATGCTTGGTACACTGTGCCACGGTGCCTAGTCTGTCCCAAGCCCACCTGTACCAGGTACCACTTGGTAGACTACTAACACAACCTACAAACACCAGAAACTAGTTGCAACTCCTGGACAGAGATCAGGTTGATTAATAAGTCGAGAGAGCTTGGAGCGCCCGGAGCCCAATGTGTGGTAGTAACTGTTCATGGATCACAAACACAGAACTCAGTTCCTGAGGACGGTTTCAATGAGACAACCCACCATGTACTCCTACATGGCCTCTCACCGCTACCTTTACCAAATCGTGTTCACACACTTAGCTCTCACACAGTAGGACAGGTTCACAACTTTCCAATTCATTCCCGATGAATCAGACCTGACACAACTCTAAGCAATAGCAGGCATGACAAACAAGCATGAATGAGTAGGCACATCAGGGCTCAAACAACTCCTACTCATGCTAGTGGGTTTCATCTATTTACTGTGGCAATGACAGGTCATGCAGAGGATAAAGGGGTTCAGCTACCGCAGCAAGTAACAGATGAATCGTTGTTGTCCTAATGCAGTAAAAGAGAGCAGGAGCGAGAGAGTGGGATTGTATCGGAATGAACAAGGGGGTTTTGCTTGCCTGACACTTCCGAAGATAGCATTGAGTCTTCATTAGTGTCAACGATCACAACGCTGGAACATCGTCTACTGAGAGGGGACAAATACCGGCAACAGAGAAGAAATTCAATCAATGCAATGCACAATATGATGCATGATCATGACATGGCAATATGAATGTGTTCTGGGCTAATGCAAGCTAGAACAGATTGAGATGAGTCCATTTGAACCAAAGATTCAAATGCAAACCCATTTTATAAAGTCATATAAGTGCATTATCTTGTTTCATCTAAACAGCATGGTTAAGTTGTTTAGACATGCATGAAACCAGTACAGATGGATAGATTGGATTTTTCTGATCATTTTTCATATATAAATCTTTTCAATCTGAGTTATAGATTATTTTCTATGATTTTTTAGAAGTTTGCTACATTTTCTGGAATTTCCTATATAAGAATAAATCCAGTAAATGCTTAACTGCGTCAGCATGACGTAAGTGTGACGTCAGCCGGTCAAAGGGCGAATCCAGGTCAAACCTGACGTGTGGGGTCCACACGTCAGTGACTCAACTAACTCGCAATGTTAATTAAGGTTAACTAATCAAATTAACAGGCACTGGGCCCACTGTCAGTGTCTGTAGGGTGTAGTTAGTGCTAAACTAAACTGGTTAGGGGCGGGGCCCACATGTATTGACCCCAGGGAGGTCAAACCCCGGGTCGAACGGGTCAAACTCACCGGCGACATGACGCCGGCGAAGCCCGAGACAGCGGCGCGGCTCGGATATCGCCCACAGGGCACGGACGTGGCCGTTCTTGGGCTCGCTGGAGAGCTCTCGCAGGCGCGCGTCGAGCGGTGGTGGCAGCCGGGCCTAAGGTGGCCGGAGTCGACGACGGCGAGCTTTAAGGCGGCGGCCGGAGTTCGGGTGAACTGGGTTTCGGTGTTAGGGAGCACGGCAGGAGGCAAGGAGGGGTGCTACAGCCTCCTGGGGGTGCACTGAGCACGTATGTGTGCTCGGTTGCAGCTCTAGGCAGCGGTGGCCTCGGCGAGCTCGGGGAGGCACCGGAGCGAGCAGAGCATCGAGGGGGATCTCCGGCGGCCGGCGGTGGAAACGAAGACGGTGGCGTCGTTTCAGGCGTCCCGCGGGTGCGTCCTTCGGCTTGGTGAAGCGGTGATCGACGGCGGACCAGTGGGACACGGCAACGGGGCCCGGCGGGGGCAGTAGCTACGGCGACGGCGAGCGGCGTTCGGGCGGTGCCGGGGAGAG
>NC_057796.1:88227180-88257690 GCF_018294505.1 Triticum aestivum | reverse complement strand
CGAGGGGGAGCTCATCCACGCGTCCAGCGGCTCGGCGGCAAGCAGGTGACGGCGTGGCGCCTCGCGCGCGCGTGCAGTGTCTCTGTCCTCTGCCTACTAGCAGAGGTAGGCGATGACTGGCACCTGGCCAGTGGGCTGGGCTGGCCAGGTAAGTGGCCCAGGTAACTCTCTTCCTCTCTTTTCTCTAATTTAGTTTCTGTTTTCTATTTTATTATTTTGTTCCGGGCTTTATTAAAAATGCCAGGGCATTTCCAAAAATCATGAAACTAATCATGGCTACTGTTTAGAATATATCCAACAGTAAACATTTTAGTTTATGATTATTTGAGCATTTAAAATATTTAATAGCATTTAAATGCCCAAATGCAAATACTATATGATTTAATTCAGAGCCCAAAGATGTCATGGAAAAATGTGCAGCACCTCTGGTAAAGGTTTTAACCTTTTTCCATAAATAATGAACATTTTTGAAGGGCATTTTGGGTTCATTGAAAATATTTTTATTTTGAACCTAGTTGAATTCATTTGGTGCTAGGGTTTAACAATCCCCAATTCAACTTTAAATGAAATTTAGACATGATGCAGCAACCAAGCTAGTCCAAGTGCATAGCAAGGCTAGGGACGTGACAATATGTCTTCGTGAAGAGTGTAGGATCCAGGGAACCAGGTTTGAAGCCTTTGTGTCGGTGTCAAAACCGGCGGATCTCGGGTAGGGGGTCCCGAACTGTGCGTCTAGGATCGATGGTAACAAGAGACGGGGGACAAAATGTTTACCCAGGTTCGGACCCTGTCTATGGAGGTAATACCCTACTTCCTGCTTGATTGATCTTGATGAATATGAGTGTTACAAGAGTTGATCTACCACGAGATCGTAATGGCTAAACCCTAGAAGTCTAGCCTATGTGAATATGGTAATGAATCTCCCCTATCCGGACTATGCTCTCCAGTTTATATAGACACCGGAGAGATCTAGGGTTACATGGAGTCGGCTATATAAGAAGGAATCTTCATAGTCGGTTGCCTAGCTTGCCTTCCACGCCAAGGAAAGTCCAATCCGGACAGGGGTACAATCTTGGGTCTTCACGTCTTCACAGCCCATCAGTCCGGCCCACGGATAACAGGCCGGACGCCCGAGGACCCCTTAGTCCAGGACTCCCTCAGTAGCCCCCGAACCAGGCTTCAACGACGAGGTGTTCGGCGCGCAAATTGCATCCGGCGTTGCAAGGTGGGTTCCTTCTTCAAGTAATATATTCGGCCGTCGATCCAATATCACTCCCCTCGGCTTCTGTGCGCTAATAACTTCGTCTTCCACGTGTCGAGCGAATGCGGAGAGTCAGGGTGTTTTTGCAAATAACACCCCGCCCACGCAAGGCAGAGCACCTATTTAAAGATATTGGATCTTAGATCCAGGTGACACTGCGCCGAGAAAATCTCCGGAGACTGCCAGGAGAAACCATTCCATCATGGCTAGCGTTCCTAGCTCCTCCTCCCGCTCCTGCCCAAAGAGAAGCGAGTGGGAGAAGTGCTCTGTGACTCATAGTCAACTAGCAAAGTTGCAAACGCATGGATTTCTTCCACCCGCGGATCTGGTCCCTGTCCGAGCAGGGTCGGCCTTCTTCAATGGCATGACTTAGGCGGAGGACTTCCCTAATCCATCCGGGGGGAGCGAGTGTGCTTCATCCCCTACCTGCTAAGAGGCGTTGGATTTCCCGTCCATCCGTTCCTCCAGGGGCTTTTGGAATATTATGGCCTCCAGCTGCACAACTTCACTCCCGCCTCTATCCTGCACATCACAGGTTACGTCGCTCTATGCGAGTTATTTCTGGGTGTGGAAGCCCATTTCAAATTGTGGAGAAAATTGTTCTGTCTTGTCCCACGCAACCATGAGGGGTCAATATTTGAAGTGGGCGGAGCCGAAGTGTGGCGCATCGCCGATACCGGATACCTGTCCGGCACACCAAGGAGGGCAGCAAAGGAATGGCCTTCCGAATGGTTCTATATTGAGGATGCCACGCTTCCCGACCCAGTTCGAAAGGGTCTCCCTGAATTTGCAAGCGTCCCGCTAAAGAAACGCCATAGTTGGCGTCCCCGGAGCCTTGAAGAGGATGACAGTGCGGAGGTTCATCAGCTCCTGGGCAAGATAAAGACGCTCGCCCAGTCCGGATTAACAATGGTTGAGGTAGTGGCGGTCTCCCTAGTGCGAGGGGTTCAGCCGCTTCAATATAGAGGGCTCCCGATGTGGCACTACAACGGGGAGGACGACGCCTCCCGCTATGGTCGGAAAGGTCCGGACACCCCTGCCGCTCTAGCCAAGATACTGGCCGAGCTGTTCAAAGAGGAGGAAGAGGAATCTCTTCGCATCAATCGCAAAGATGGATATTCTATGTATAATCTTCCCAGTTGGGTAAGCCCCAGTTCTTCTGCTCTACTCATTCTGCCTCCCGGATTACCTTTGATAAATTTCTAATCCGCTTATAACAACATTGGCGAAAAATCACCGAGGGGTTTCACAGCCCCACCCCACAGCCTGAGAACCACAACCGGGAGCTGGATCCTGGGTTCGAAGAAGATCCGGATATATCCATGGTACTCGCGGGAGGGGTGTTTTACCAGGCGAGCTACGATGGCACGGAAGTGGCCATTATCGCCGATTACCCTAGTCTTCTTCCTGCTTCCCACATAAGTCATTAAGAGTAGATCTCACTCGCAAGAGCTTCCCCGCACTGCCTCACCCATCACACTGTCTCGTGCTCCACAGGGGAGGCGTTCGCGCATCACGCTACTCCGGGGGCAGCTCCAAAAGAGACCGGCTCCAGCGCCGAGAAAGGCTTCCAAAAGGAAGGTCGGCGAAGACACGACCGGTCCCTCGTCAAAGAGGTAAGGATTTGAAGGTATACTTTAGTAGTCACATCCAACTGTAACTTGTACGTTTGTTTGGTATCATGAAAAAGGTTCACTGGACTAAGTCCGGGGGTCCAGCCGGCCGTACTCCCAGCGCCCGGGATTTAGACCCCGTTGGAGAGGCGGAAGCCGATATAGGCACGGTGCCGGACTGTCCTTCGGCCGAGGGTTCGGAGAATATGTCCGTTACCAACTCGGAAGTGGAGAGCGCCCTGAATCATCGGCGCTGTAGGGCTATTTTACGAGACCCTGAATTCTCGGAAGAGGCATTCAATGCCTTCAGTTCGGCTGATGCGTACATCCGGGCTGCTCGAAACGGGCTTAGTAGAGCCACCAATCAGCATTTAACAGACGTGCGGGTAAGTTTTCTTTGTCCGAATAGGGTAGCCATATGCCAGTAGCCCCCGGGACTGAGAGCAGTTGGTACAACTGATTTAAGGACCGTTGTATCACCAGGTTCTTACAAGGAAGAACGACCTGCTAACCCAAGAGCTGGAACAGTGTCGGGCGCAGCTAAATGCTGCTACCGCCGAACTGGAAAGCTTCAAGAAGCTGTCCACTGGTAACGTTCCCCTCCATCGAGGAACAATAATTGTATACCAACTATGCTAATACTGCCACTGATCGCAAAATAGGGTCGCCTGATCAACTTGAGAAGAAGTTGAAGATCGCCCAAGAAGGAGAAAGAGAGGCAAAGAGCAACACGCCGCAGGCGAGCGTGTGCTGACCCCCGTCAGGGACGAGAAAAATAATCTACATGATTCCAACACTAAGTTGGGTGAAGAGTTGAAAGATGTGCGGGCCCAGCTAGCCGACTCCATGAAGGAGAATAAGAAGCTGCGGGGTGGCATATTCAGTATGTTTCCGAACTTATTTTTTTGTGTTAAGTAGTTCGGAGATAAATAGAATTGATATAGCTATGTTTGCAGGTATATTGACGGGCCGTCCTGAAGAGGTGTCCAGATCAGCAGGTGATCTGCTGCAAAGACTATCGCAGGTGCACGAGCATGCTCGGCTGGCCATGCGGAGTGTTGCCAAGGCCTTATGGCCATCCGCCTCCTCTCCAGGAAGTATGGAGGAGCTTGTAGAGCTGTTCAAGGGAGCGCGGCGGTGTATCCAATTATGGAAGATATTGGCCTGTCGAGAGGGTGCGCGAGAGGCCTGGGCCATGGTGAAAACACGATATACCAAGCTGAATCCTAATCACATGGCCCGGGTTGGACCGTTAGGGCCAAATGGGGAAGAAATTCCCGTTAGTTTAGTATATGACCAAGTAGAGGTGGCCGCCAAATATTCCCAACAGGATTGTAAGTTAGACTGCCTGTTAGATGGTATAGAGGAGGAAGTGTTTGAGTCCAAGTGACTATGTACTTTCCTCACCATGTGGAATTCTAGCTGAATTGTATATCATTTGTCATGGCAGACCTTTTCGCTTCAACCTCCGAACCCGAAGGTGCGGAGTGTTTCCGAATACCGTCACAGCCGAACAGGCCGGGGTATGCGTGGAAAGCTAAGCGTAGGGGTCATAGTTGTTGGAAATATGCCCTAGAGGCAATAATAAATTGGTTATTATTATATTTCCTTGTTCATGATAATCGTTTATTATCCATGCTAGAATTGTATTGATAGGAAACTTAGATACATGTGTGGATACATAGACAACACCATGTCCCTAGTAAGCCTCTAGTTGACTAGCTCGTTGATCAATAGATGGTTACGGTTTCCTGACCATGGACATTGGATGTCGTTGATAACGGGATCACATCATTAGGAGAATGATGTGATGGACAAGACCCAATCCTAAGCCTAGCACAAGATCGTGTAGTTCGTTTGCTAAGAGCTTTTCTAATGTCAAGTATCATTTCCTTAGACCATGAGATTGTGCAACTCCCGGATACCGTAGGAATACTTTGGGTGTACCAAACGTCACAACGTAACTGGGTGGCTATAAAGGTGCACTACAGGTATCTCCGAAAGTGTCTGTTGGGTTGGCACGAATCGAGACTGGGATTTGTCACTCCGTGTAAATGGAGAGGTATCTCTGGGCCCACTCGGTAGGACATCATCATAATGTGCACAATGTGACCAAGGAGTTGATCACGGGATGATGTGTTACGGAACGAGTAAAGAGACTTGCCGGTAACGAGATTGAACAAGGTATCGGGATACCGACGATCGAATCTCGGGCAAGTAACATACCGATTGACAAAGGGAATTGTATACAGGATTGATTGAATCCCCGACATCGTGGTTCATCCGATGAGATCATCGTGGAACATGTGGGAGCCAACATGGGTATCCAGATCCCGCTGTTGGTTATTGACCGGGGAGTCGTCTCGGTCATGTCTGCGTGTCTCCCGAACCCGTAGGGTCTACACACTTAAGGTTCGGTGACGCTAGGGTTGTAGAGATATTAGTATGCGGTAACCCGAAAGTTGTTCGGAGTCCCGGATGAGATCCCGGACGTCACGAGGAGTTCCGGAATGGTCCGGAGGTAAAGATTTATATATGGGAAGTCTTGTTTTGGTCGCCGGAAAGGTTTCGCGCATTAACGGTATTGTACCGGGAGTGCCAAAAGGGGTCCGGGGGTCCACCAAGGGGTCCACATGCCCCCGGGGGGGCACATGGGCTGTGGGGTGTGCGCCTTGGCCTATATGGGCCAAGGGAACCAGACCCAAGAGGCCCATGCGCCAAGAGATAAGATAAAGGAGAGTCCTAAAGGGGGAAGGCACCTCCTAGGTGCCTTGGGGAGGATGGACTCCTCCCTGGCCGCACCCTTCCTTGGAGGAAGGGCCAAGGCTGCGCCCCCCTCTCCCTTGGCCCTATATATAGTGGGGGGAAGGGAGGGCAGCAAACCCAAGCCCTGGCGCCTCCCTCTCCCTCCCGTGACACATCTCCCTCCTCCCGCAGCGCTTGGCGAAGCCCTGTTGGAATCCCGCTACTTCCACCACCATGCCGTCGTGCTGCTGGATCTCCATCAACCTCTCCTCCCCCCTTGCTGGATCAAGAAGGAGGAGACGTCGCTGCTCCGTACGTGTGTTGAACGCGGAGGTGCCGTCCGTTCGGCGCTAGGATCATCGGTGATTTGGATCACGACGAGTACGACTCCATCAACCCCGTTCTCTTGAACGCTTCCGCTCGCAATCTACAAGGATATGTAGATGCACTCCTTCCCTCTCGTTGCTAGTAAACTCCATAGATTGATCTTGGTGACGCGTAGAAAATTTTGAATTTCTGCTACGTTCCCCAACAGTGGCATCATGAGCTAGGTCTATGTGTAGTTTCTATGCACGAGTAGAACACAAAGTAGTTGTGGGCGTCGATTTTGTCAATTTACTTGCCGTTACTAGTCTTATCTTGATTCGGCGGCATCGTGGGATGAAGCGGCCCAGACCGACCTTACACGTACACTTACGTGAGACAGGTTCCACCGACTGACATGCACTAGTTGCATAAGGTGGCTAGCGGGTGTCTGTCTCTCCCACTTTAGTCGGATCGGATTCGATGAAAAGGGTCCTTATGAAGGGTAAATAGAAATTGGCATATCACGTTGTGGCTTTTGCGTAGGTAAGAAACATTCTTGCTAGAATCCCATAGCAGCCACGTAAAACATGCAACAACAATTAGAGGACGTCTAACTTGTTTTTGCAGGGTATGCTATGTGATGTGATATGGCCAAAAGGATGTGATGAATGATATATGTGATGTATGATATTGATCATGTTCTTGTAATAGGAATCACGACTTGCATGTCGATGAGTATGACAACTAGCAGGAGCCATAGGAGTTGTCTTAATTTATTGTATGACCTGCGTGTCAATGAAAACGCCATGTAATTACTTTACTTCATTGCTAACCGTTAGCCGTAGTAGTAGAAGTAATAGTTGGCGAGACAACTTCATGAAGACACGATGATGGAGATCATGATGATGGAGATCATGGTGTCATGCCGGTGACGAAGGTGATCATGCCGCGCCTCAAAGATGGAGATCTAAGGCGCAAGATGATATTGGCCATATCACGTCACTTTATGATTTGCATGTGATGTTTATCATGTTTACATCTTATTTGCTTAGAACGACGGTAGCATAAATAAGATGATCCCTCACTAAAATTTCAAGACACGTGTTCCCCCTAACTGTGCACCGTTGCGAAGGTTCATTGTTTCGAAGCACCACGTGATGATCGGGTGTGATAGATTCTAACGTTCGAATACAACGGGTGTTGACGAGCCTAGCATGTACAGACATGGCCTTGGAACACATGCGAAACACTTAGGTTGACTTGACGAGCCTAGCATGTACAGACATGGCCTCGGAACACAAGAGATCGAAAGGTCGAACATGAGTCGTATAGTAGATGCGATCAACATGGAGATGTTCACCGATGATGACTAGTCCGTCTCACGTGATGATCGGACACGTCCTAGTTTGACTCGGATCATGTATCACTTAGATGACTAGAGGGATGTCTATCTAAGTGGGAGTTCATTAATCAGATGAACTTAATTATCATGAACATAGTCAAAAGGTCTTTGCAAATAATGTCGTAGCTTACGCTTTAGTTCTACTAAGATATGTTCCTAGAGAAAATTTAGTTGAAAGTTGATAGTAGCAATTATGCGGACTGGGTCCGTAAACTGAGGACTGTCCTCATTGCTGCACAGAAGGCTTATGTCCTTAATGCACCGCTCGGTGTGCTGAACCTCAGCGTTGTCTGTAGATGTTGCGAAACATCTGGCATACACGTTTTGATGACTACGTGATAGTTCAGTGCGTAATGCTAACGGTTTAGAATTGTGGCACCAAAGACGTTTTGAAACGTCACAGAACATATGAGATGTTCCGAAGGCTGAAATTGGGATTTCAGACTAGTGCCCACGTCAAGAGGTATGAGACCTCTGAAAAGTTTCTTAAGCCTGCAAACTGAGGGAGAAAAGCTCAATCGTTGAGCATGTGCTTAGATTGTCTGAGTACCACAATCGCTTGAATCGAGTGGGAGTTAATCTTCCAGATGAGATATTGATGGTTCTCCATAGTCACTGCCACCAAGCTATTAGAGCTTCGTGATGAACTATAACATATCAGGGATAGATATGATGATCCTTGAGAAACTCGCGATGTTTGACACCGCGAAAGTAGAAGTCGAGTAGGAGCATCAATTGTTGATGGTTAGTAAAACCACTAGTTTCAAGAAGGGCAAGGGAAGAAGGGATACTTCATGAAACAGCAAATCATTTGCTGCTCCGAAGAATCCCAAGGTTAAACCCAAACCCGAGACTAAGTGCTTCTGTAATGAGGGGAATGGTCACTGAAGCAGAACTACCCTAGATACTTGGTAGATGAGAAGGCAGGCAAGGTCGACAGAAGTATATTGGATATACATTATATGAATGTGTACTTTACTAGTACTCCTAGCAGCACCAGGGTATTAGATACCGATTCGGTTGCTAAGTGTTAGTAACTCGAAATAAAAGCTGCGGAATAAATGGAGACTAGCTAAAGGTGAGATGACGATGTGTGTTGGAAGTGTTTCCAAGGTTGATGTGATCAAGCATCGCATGCTCCCTCTACCATCGAGATTTGGTGTTTGCGTTGAGCATGATTGGATTATGTTTATCGCAATACGGTTATTCATTTAAGGAGAATAATGGTTACTCTGTTTATTTGAATAATACCTTCAATGGTCTTGCACCTAAAATGAATCTCGATCGCAGTGATACACATGTTCGTGCCAAAAGATATAAAATAGTAATGATAGTACCACATACTTGTGGCACTGCCATTTGAGTCATATTGGTATAGAACGCATGAAGAAGCACCATGTAGATGGATCTTTGGACTCACTCGTTTTGAAAAGATTGAGACATGCGAACCATGTCTATTGGTATATATGCATGAAGAAACTCCATGCAGATGGATCGTTTGGACTCACTTGATTTTGAATCACTTGAGACATGCAAATCATACCACATGGGCAAGATGACTGAAAGGCCTCGTTTTCAGTAAGATGGAACAAGAAAGCAACTTGTTGGAAGTAATACATTTTGATGTGTGCAGTCCAATGAGTGCCGAGGCATGCAATGGATATCGTTATGTTCTTACTTCACAGATGATTTGAGTAGATGCTGAGTGTATTTACTTGATGAAACACAAGTCTGAATTATTGAAAGGTTCAAGTAATTTCAGAGTGAAGTTGAAGATCGTCGTGACAAGAGGATAAAATGTCTGTGATATGATCATAGAGATGAGTATCTGAGTTACGAGTTTGGCACACAATTAAGACATTGTGGAAAGTGTTTCACAATTAATACTGGAACACCACAGTGTGATGGTGTGTCCGAACATCATAACTGCACCCTATTGGATATGGTGCATACCATGATGTCTCTTATCGAATTACCACTATCGTTTATGGGTTAGGCATTAGAGATAACCGCATTCACTTTAAAAGGGGCACCACGCAATTCCGTTGAGACGACACCGTTTAGAGAAACCTAAGTTGTCATTTCTTAAAAGTTTGGGACTGCGATGCTTATGTGAAAAAGTTTCAGGCTGATAAGCTCGAACCCAAAGTGGATAAATGCATCTTCATAGAATACCCAAAACAGTTGGGTATACCTCCTATTTCAGATCTGGAAGCAAAAGTAATTGCTTCTAGAAACGAGTCCTTTCTCGAGGAAAAGTTTCTCTCGAAAGAATTGAGTGGGAGGATGGTGGAGACTTGATAAGGTCATTGAACCGTCACTTCAACTAGTGTGTAGCAGGGCACAGGAAGTTGTTCCTGTGGCACCTACACCAATTGAAGTGGAAGCTTATGATAGTGATCATGAAACTTCGGATCAAGTCACTACCAAACCTCGTAGGTCGACAAGGATATGTACTACTCCTGAGTGGTACGGTAATCCTGTCTTAGATATCATGTTGTTAGACAATACTGAACCTACGAGCTATGGATAAGCGATGGTGGGCCCATATTCCGACAAATGGTTAGAAGCCATGAAATCCAAGATAGGATCCATGTATCAAGAACAAAGCATGGACTTTGGTGAACTTGCCCGATGATCGGCAAGCCATTGAGATAAATGGATCTTTAAGAAGAAGACGGACATGGACGGTAATGTTACCGTCTATGAAGCTCGACTTGTGGCAAAGAGTATTTTCACAAGTTCAAGGAGTTGACTACGATGAGATTTTCTCTTCCGTAGCGATGCTTAAGTCCGTCGGAATCATGTTAGCATTAGCTGCATTTATGAAATCTGGCAGATGGATGTCAAAACAAGTTTCCTTACCAGTTTTCGTAAGGAAAGGTTGTATGTGATACAATCAGAAAGGTTTTGTCGATCCTAAGGATGCTAAAAGGTATGCTAGCTCCAGCGATCCTTCCATGGACTAGAGCAAGCATCTCGGAGTCAGAATATACGCTTTGATGGAGTGATCAAAGTTTTTGGGTTTATACAAAGTTTGTTAGAAACTTGTATTTCAAATAAAGTGAGTGGGAGCGCTACAACATTTCTGATAAGTATATGTGAATGACATATTGTTGATCCGAAATGATGTAAAATTTCTGGAAAGCATAAAGGGTTGTTTGAAAGGAGTTTTTCAAAGGAAGACCTGGATAAAGCTGCTTACATATTGGGCATCAAGATCTATAGAGATAGATCAAGACGCCTGATGATACTTTCAAAGAAAGCACACCTTGACATGATTTTGAAAGAGTTCAAAATAGATCAGCAAAGAAGGAGTTCTTGGCTGTGTTACAAGGTGTGAGTATTGAGTAAGACTCAAGACCTGACCACAGCAGAAGAGAGAGAAAGGACGAAGGTCGTCCCCTATGCTTTAGACGTAGGCTCTACAGTATGCTGTGCTGTGTACCGCACATGAAGTGTGCCTTGCCATGAGTTGGTCAAGGGGTACAATAGTGATCCGGGAATGGATCACATGACAGCGGTCGAACTTATCCTTAGTATCTAGTGGACTAAGGAATTTTCTCGATTATGGAGGTGAAAAGGAGTTCGTTGTAAAGGGTTACGTCGATGCGAACTTTTACACTAATCCGGATGACTCTAAGTAGTAAACCGGATTCGTATAGTAGAGCAGTTATTTGAAATGGCTCCAAGTAGCGCATGGTAGCATCCACAAGATGACATAGATATTCGTATAGCACACACGGATCTGAAAGGTTCAGACCCGTTGACTAATAACCTCTCTCACAAGCATAACATGATCAAACCAGAACTCATTGAGTGTTAATCACATAGTGATGTGAACTAGATTGTTGACTCTAGTAAACTCTTTGGATGTTGGTCACATGGTGATGTGACCTGTGAGTGTTAATCACATGGTGATGTGAACTAGATTATTGACTCTAGTGCAAGTGGGAGACTGTTGGAAATATGCCCTAGAGGCAATAATAAATTGGTTATTATTATATTTCCTTGTTCATGATAATCGTTTATTATCCATGCTAGAATTGTATTGATAGGAAACTCAGATACATGTGTGGATACATAGACAACACCATGTCCCTAGTAAGCCTCTAGTTGACTAGCTCGTTGATCAATAGATGGTTATGGTTTCCTGACCGTGGACATTGGATGTCGTTGATAACGGGATCACATCATTAGGAGAATGATGTGATGGACAAGACCCAATCCTAAGCCTAGCACAAGATCGTGTAGTTCGTTTGCTAAGAGCTTTTCTAATGTCAAGTATCATTTCCTTAGACCATGAGATTGTGCAACTCCCGGATACCGTAGGAATGCTTTGGGTGTACCAAACGTCACAACGTAACTGGGTGGCTATAAAGGTGCACTACAGGTATCTCCGAAAGTGTCTGTTGGGTTGGCACGAATCGAGACTGGGATTTGTCACTCCGTGTAAACGGAGAGGTATCTCTGGGCCCACTCGGTAGGACATCATCATAATGTGCACAATGTGACCAAGGAGTTGATCACGGGATGATGTGTTACAGAACGAGTAAAGAGACTTGCCGGTAACGAGATTGAACAAGGTATCGGGATACCGACGATCGAATCTCGGGCAAGTAACATACCGATTGACAAAGGGAATTGTATACAGGATTGATTGAATCCCCGACATCGTGGTTCATCCGATGAGATCATCGTGGAACATGTGGGAGCCAACATGGGTATCCAGATCCCGCTGTTGGTTATTGACCAGAGAGTCGTCTCGGTCATGTCTGCGTGTCTCCCGAACCCGTAGGGTCTACACACTTAAGGTTCGGTGACGCTAGGGTTGTAGAGATATTAGTATGCGGTAACCCGAAAGTTGTTCGGAGTCCCGGATGAGATCCCGGACGTCACGAGGAGTTCCGGAATGGTCCGGAGGTAAAGATTTATATATGGGAAGCCTTGTTTTGGTCGCCGGAAAGGTTTCGCGCATTATTGGTATTGTACCGGGAGTGCCGAAAGGGGTCCGGGGGTCCAGCAAGGGGTCCACATGCCCCGGGGGGAGGCCACATGGGCTGTGGGGTGTGCGCCTTGGCCTATATGGGCCAAGGGAACCAGCCCCAAGAGGCCCATGCGCCAAGAGATAAGATAAAGGAGAGTCCTAAAGGGGGAAGGCACCTCCTAGGTGCCTTGGGGAGGATGGACTCCTCTCTGGCCGCACCCTTCCTTGGAGGAAGGGCCAAGGCTGCGCCCCCCTCTCCCTTGGCCCTATATATAGTGGGGGGAAGGGAGGGCAGAAAACCCAAGCCCTGGCGCCTCCCTCTCCCTCCCGTGACACATCTCCCTCCTCCCGCAGCGCTTGGCGAAGCCCTGTTGGAATCCCGCTACTTCCACCACCATGCCGTCGTGCTGCTGGATCTCCATAAACCTCTCCTTCCCCCTTGCTGGATCAAGAAGGAGGAGACTTCGCTGCTCCGTACGTGTGTTGAACGCGGAGGTGCCGTCCGTTTGGCACTAGGATCATCGGTGATTTGGATCACGACGAGTACGACTCCATCAACCCCGTTCTCTTGAACGCTTCCGCTCGCGATCTACAAGGGTATGTAGATGCACTCCTTCCCTCTCGTTGCTAGTAAACTCCATAGATTGATCTTGGTGACGCGTAGAAAATTTTGAATTTCTGCTACGTTCCCCAACAATAGTTGCTTGAACAGACAAGTTGTATCCGGCTAGTTATGTTATATTACATTGAGATTGTAAGAAACATCTTCCAGGGAGAATAGTTCCGTTAAGGGTTCCTTTCCCTGGGTGTGCATGCATTAGTAGACATGTCTGAATTGTGATGTAAAAATCGTAGTGTGTATAGCTTCTGGGGGTTCACAATAGAGTGAGTGCAAAGAATATTTTTCATCCACCGACCGAATATTCCCTTAAGAATGCTAGCTTTCGGCTTCACCCAGTCTGACGTACACATCCGGATGACCCGGCAGTAACAATCGCAGAGGTGCTCCCTTTACCACCTAGCCGAACAATTGGGAACGTAGGGGTAAGCACAGGAGCCAGGCAACTCAGCTTGGCCAAAACTTAAGTCATATCGATGCATATAATGGTGAAGAAAAGACACACGGGAAAAACGCGTATGTATGATGAGCTTGACGCTCAGCAAATAATGTTGACAAGCTTCTGTTCAAGAAGCCCCCAGGTATAGTGGACGTACATATGTAAAGATGTGTACGTCAGTGCTACCTCTTGAGCACTGCGTTGGTTTTCCCATGAAGAGGAAAGGGTGATGCAGCAAAGTAGCGTAAGTATTTCCCTCAGTTTTTGAGAACCAAGGTATCAATCCAGTAGGAGGCTACGCGCAAGTCCCTCGCACCTACACAAAACAAATAAATCCTTGCAACCAACGCGATAAGGGGTTGTCAATCCCTTCACGGTCACTTACGAGAGTGAGATCTGATAGATATGATAGGATAATATTTTTGGTATATTTGTGATAAAGATGCAAAGTAAAATAAAAGCAAAGTAAAGAGGAAAGGAAATAACTAAGTGTTGGAAGATTAATATGATGAAGATAGACCCAGGGGCCATAGGTTTCACTAGTGGCTTCTCTCAAGAGCATAAGTATTTTACGGTGGGTGAACAAATTACTGTTGAGCAATTGACAGAATTGAGCATAGTTATGAGAATATCTAGGTATGATCATGTATATAGGCATCACTGTCTGGTGGTAGGTGCGACATATGCCAACGGGTGGCTTATCATTGTGGGAGCCAGTAAGACGTCGCCGGTGCCTGGAAACGGGATGAGGCGAAGACATGCACGCCGGCGAATCTTACCCAGGTTCGGGGCTCTCCGTGGAGATAACACCCCTAGTCCTGCTTTGCGGGGTCTCCGCATGATCACTAGACCAAAACGAGTAGCTACAAGTGCTCCTTGAGCTGTCGGATTCGAGGGAGAAGAAGAGCAGGGCTAGCTCTCCCTTTCCTCTCTATATGGTGTGTGTGTTACTCTATGAGACCAACCCTTTGCATGGGTGCCCCGGGGGGTTTATATAGGCCTACCCCCGGGGGTGGAATTGTAATTCGGCTGAGCGCGGGTCCCAGCCGTCAGTGTCTGTGTTCGCCGGCTTCTCCGCCGGCCATCGGGGCCCGCCGACTGGTGGGTCCCGCCGGCTGCCGGCCTCTTGGTCGACAGGCCGGCCCCACCGCTTGGGGGTCTTGTCGGCGGCTGGTTACTGTTGCCTTGCCCCTGATGACGAGGGCTTTGTCGAGGTAAGCGTGGCTACAGTGCGCCGCCTTGCAGGCCCTCACTGTAGCCTTACCTCGTCTTGTGTCCTTAATGTGGCACATGTTTCGAGGGAGGGGGTAGCCGGCTCCCGAGGGCCGGCTACGCCCCTGGCCGACTGGGGGAGGCCGGGCCGCCTTCGTGCATCTCTCTGACTAAAGGGGCCCACCGCCCGCGGGCCGTACTGGCATCTGTCGTGGATGACGTTGAGGCCAACATGGCTACAGTGCCGAGCCGGACGGGAGATGGCTGACCCGTACGGCGTCCTGTGGCCATGCCTGCTTCGGGATTCGGGGGTAGTGGGCCGTACTGCGACCACGCCCCGTCTTTTCACCGTTATGTGGGCACAGTCTTGGTGGGTGCGATCTTGGCCGGCTTCTTGGAGTCGGCGTTCTTCATGGCCGGCTTTTGGGAGTCGGTCCTTTTGGTGCCGGCTTCCTGGAGTCGGCCATCTCGTAGCTATCTTGGGGGAGCTTTCTGGGAATGGGTCGCCTTCTGAGAGTCAGCCCCTGGGATAGCCGGCCGGGGGAAGGCGGCCCCGTGCTTCGAATGCTTGAAGGCTCAAATGGCCTGATAATTTCTTGAGAAGCCAGGGGGAGTCGGTTAGGCTACCCGTGGCTATTTACTCCGACAGTAGTCCCCAAAGCTGATTGAGCTTCGAGGTGGGGTGGGAGTCGAGAAGCTCGGCCAGCTTCCTATCTTGACAAGCCGGCAGCTGGGAGCCGGCTTCGGCTTGGCGGGCCGTCTTGGCGAATTTTTTTGAAGCCGGAGGGCGGGAGTCTGCCGGCGCGCGCACCGGGCCGCGGGCCGGCCACTTGCCGCCTGCGAAACACGTGGCATCCCTTGGCTAAAAAGCCGGCCATCCCACGCGCGCGACGAGATGTCGCCGCAGGTCAGGGGCCCACCACTCCTACGCCCAGGCCCAGGCGCGGATTCTCTGCGGCCCAAAGCCGCCCGCACGTCTTCCTGCGGCGGTTTCGGCACGCCTTTAGGGCGTAATAATCGCGGGGCGTGGGGGGAGTGGGTGCAGTTAATCCCACGTCCCACCCCACGCCTCGCCTCCTCGGCTTCGCCGTGCAAAGCTATAAGTAGGGGGAGGAGGGAAGCGGCAGGCGCTCGCACGCCCCTCTCCTCTCAGCCATCTTCTTCCTTCTGCTCTTTCTTGCAACAGCGCCTCGCCGCCGCACCGTTCTACCACTCGATTCTCCGCCACCGCGCTCACTCTCGCCAGCCCTACGCCGCGATGCAGTACGGCGGGGATTGGGACGGCTCCAACGTCCACGAGGATCACGTCGAGTTCCTCCGCTAGACGCGGCGGCTGCCCGGCGCGGACAAGGTGCGGGTTCGTCTCGCGCCGGAGAAGGAGATCACGCCGGAGCCGGAGGAAGGCGAGCGGGTAGTCTTCCGCTCGCATTTCTTGTGCGGCATCGGCTTGCCCGCGAGCGCCTTCTTCCGCTCCTTTCTCGAGTTCTACCAACACCAGCCGCACCACCTCACCCCGAACACGGTGGTGCTGCTGTCCGCCTTCGTCACCTTGTGCGAAGGCTACCTCGGCGTCCTTCCCACCCTCAAGCTCTGGGGGGAGTTCTTCCAGTCCAAGCTGGGCACGCGCATGCAGGGCGTGCCGGCTCAGAGTGGTCCCTTCATCGCGATGCGGAGGGTGACTGCCGACAACCCCTTCCCCGTCATCACGCTGATCCAGTCGGTGAAGCTATGACAGAAGTCGTACTTCTATGTGAAGAACGTCGCCCCGCAAGGCGACTACGTCAATTTACCGGCTTACGAAGCCGGCCCACCGGCGGGCAGGCGGCCCTAGTGGTCCTATCGGGCCGTGACGCTGACGCCGGCTGGAGCCGCGGCTGTCGCCCGACTGCGGGTGATGATCCAGTCGGAGGGCTTATCGGGGCCCGACCTGCTGGCCGCCTTCATCACGCGCCGGGTGCTTCCGCTCCAGAGCCGCCTTCATCACGCGCCGGGTGCTTCCGCTCCAGAGCCGCCCTCATCTGATCTGTCAGATGAGCGGCCAGCTCGATCCGAGTCGGATGTGCACCGAAGACATGCCGCACGACGAAGTGGCCCATATGGTGAACTACCTTGCGAACTGCAAGCTCTCAGTAGAGTGGCAGTTTGGCAAGGAGCCATATTGCCGAGCTCACCCGCCGCCCACGGTATGTTCTCTTTTTCTCTTTCTCCTCTCTCAGTTTTGTCGCCGAGTTCCTTTTGGCCGACTCTGACTAGTTGGCTTGTCTCGACAGAGCCCTCTTCTTCGGCCTGCAGGCGGGTCGGACGCGGAGCGCCGATTCGTCCCCGACCGGGCGGAGCACGATCTGGAGGACTCCGACTTGGGGGCGGCCGCCATGGACGACAAGACCGAGGCGGGCGGTGGCCAAGCCGGCGGCGAGGCAGGCGGCTCCGGGCTTGGAGTCAGCTTCGACGACTGGCCGGACGATGACGAGGCGGAAGTCGTCCCACACCGCCAGCCGACGCCTGGCCATGGCGCGGGTTCCTCCGCCGCGCCGCCTGCTCGGGGCCGCGGGCAAAAGCGTCGTGCCACGCCGGGCTTGTTCGGCAGTCAGCCGAAGAAGCCCAGAGGCGGGGCAGCGGCGACCAGGCGGGAGGAGGCGGCCGCAAAGGCGGCCTGCTTCCGCAAGGCGGTGAGGCAGCTGCATACGGTGTTGGCGTAAGTATATACTCCTTCGTGTATTCTTTTTTCTTTTCTCTGGTAGTTCCTGAGTCCTTGTCCTTTCTCCAAAAAACTAGGGCTCCATTGTCGCTCGAGCGGGTTGCTGCCGCCTCCGTCGTTGGGTCGCTGGGAGGATCTGGGAGCACTACACGCCGCGTGGACCCTCGTGCCGATCTTCAGGCGGCGACGGAGCGGAACGCGCGGGAGGAGCGGGAGGCGGAGGCATTGAGGGCGGCCGCCGCCAAGGCGGCGCAGGAGGAGGAGGCGGCGAAGGCGCGCGCTGACGCCGCGGCCAAGGCCCAAGCGGAGGCTGCGGCTGCGGTGATGGCGGAGGGGGCCTTGCTGGTCACCCCACTGCGTGTCGCGGCGCTTGGGGCCCCAGAGCCCTCGCCAGAAGAAGCCGGCGGTGACCAGCCGGGGCTGGAGAGGGAGGACGACGTCGTCATCCTGGAGAGGGTGGCGGCACCGGCCCCGCCGACTGGGGCGACTCAAGGCGTCCGGCCTGACCTGCCGCCTGTGCAATCGGCCGGGGGCGAGCCGGCCGCGAGGACTGATCTGGTGGTCCGGACACCGTCGCGCCAGCGCACGGGGAAGGCCGCATCAGAGCCGCAGAAGGCTGCATCGGAGCCGCAGAAGGCTGCATCGGAGCCGCAGCCGGCCGCGGGCTCCCGCTCGTCGGCCCAGGTTATGGAGGCGGCCAGCGCCAGCTCGGGGTGGACGCCAGGCGGAGGGACGGCCGTGATGAATGTGGCCGCGCAGGACGTCCGGACCCGGCTTCAAGCCCAGGCTGCGGCGCTGAGGAAGTACAACGCCGAGTTCCTTGCGACGCGGGTGGCCATCCGGGTTAGTCTTCTTGTCTTGCTTTTTTGATCTTGGTTTCTTCCGTGGGGGTGCGTCAGCGCACCCACTGGGTGTAGTCCCCGAGTTCCGAGTCGGCTGCTGAGCAGGCGGCTTGGAACTTCTTAGCGGATCTAGTTTTGCTATTCTTGCTCTTATTTCGCTCTTCTGCCTGTCTTGCAGGACTACCACAACCTCCCCGCGGCTGCCTTCAACTCCCAGGCTCGGGAGCTGACCCAGAAGACCGCTGACCTATCTGAGAGCCGGGGTAAGTGCTTCGTCCTTTATCTCACGTGGGGGCGCGTCAGCGCACCCACTGGGTGTAGTCCCCGAGATTCGGGCCGACTGCTGAGCAGTCGGGTCGGATCTTCCTTGACGACTTCTTCTTATTTCTTCTTCTTTCTCTGCCATCCCTGCAGCGGCCAACGCCAGTCTAAGGGAGCAGCTGGGAGGGTCTCAGGCCGCCCTTCGTGCTAAGGAGGCCGAGTTTGCCGCCTTGGCGCAGGAGCGTGACCGCCTGGCCAAGAGGTTGGCCGACCAGGAGGAGGGCCACAAGGCGGCCCTGAAGGCGGTGCAGGACAGCGAGGCCGCCCTCCAGGCCGAGTACGAGACAGAGGCGGCTAGCTGGGCCGAAGTGAAGCAGACGCTGATCAATGGCTATGGCCAGATCGAAGATTTGGTTGACGGTAAGCCGCCTTCTTCTTCGTCCTTTCTTGCCGCTTGCCGTTTTTGGCTCGTTTTCTGACTTGGTGTTTTCTCTTCTTTCTCTTTCTTTCTTGCGCAGAGTACTTCCCTGGCTATTCTACCGCTGCCAACCAGATCATCGAGGCTCGCCGCGAGGCACAGAGGCAGGCTGGCGCCGAGATTGCGCCAAACGCTCGCCGGTCGCTGGAGGAGCAGCTCTTGGTGATCCAGGCCCGCCTCCAGCCGGCTCATCGCCTGCTCCGCCGGCTTCAACGTGTCGGGGCGCAGATGTTGGCCGCCCTCTGGCCTGGCGAAGTGGTTCCCCGTACCCCCAGTCGGACTGCCGACTGGCTGGAGGTGGCGGTCGGCTGCTTCGAAGCCTGGAAGGCTTCGGCGGCTCGGTCCGGCGCCAGGCGGGCGCTGGAGTTCGTCAAGGCCTGGTATCCCGGGCTGAGTCTGGACCAGCTGGCCACCTGGCGGCAGCAGGCCGACACGGAGCTGGAGCCGGCGCGGCCGGCTATCATCCGGCGGGCTTCAGCGATCGCCGACTACACCGACACCAGCGCCTTCGCCCCTGAGGTGGACGACAACGGTGTTGCCCAGCCGGAGGAATGGTTCGGGCTGAACCCGGCAGATAGCGAAGACTCGGCGGAGGAGATCGACTCCAGCGACGAGGGCGAAGAGGAGGAGGAGGAGGGTGAAGACGCCGGGCCGGATGGTGGAGCGGCCGGCCAGCCTCAGCTTGACCGTGCCTCCAGCAACACGGCACGCGCGGGTGCACCGCCTGTCGCCGGCGATGATCAAGCCGAGACCCGCTAGCCGGCCACTCCTTCAGCTGGTGACGCCGTCTCCACCGACCAATCCGGCTCACACTGCGCCTTTAGTCTAGTCTGCTATCTTTATTTTCCTGCCTTATCGCTTTTAGAACAATATTTTGTTAAGTTTGCACAATTCCACCCACTGGGGGTGTATTCGAACTATGTTGATTGCTGGCCTGTTGGGGGCTTTATGTGTAGATATGACTATGCATGTGTTTGGCTTTTCCTTGTTCTTTGCTTTTCATCCTTCTGCTGTTTCCTTTGCCGCCCTCCCTTGGTTGCCGCCTCCCCAGTCGGACAATTGCTCTGCAATCTGTGGCTGGAGAAGTGCTTGGCCAGTTGGGAGGGCAAGTACTCTAGCTTTGTTGGATTATAGCGAAGTGTTTGGGAAGCTGGCCAGCCGGCTGTTTTGACAGCCGGCAAGCGTGGTTGGAGGCCGTCTTTTCGCTATACAAGTTCATTAGTCCTTAGCCGTTTTTCGTGTGGGCATCCTTTCTGCCTTGGCTCTTGCTAGTCGGACAGTCGGTTCTTCGAGCTGCGACTTTCAACAAGAGAGGACTCGGGAGCCGGCACACTACTTGTCTGACTTCAGGTTGAACTTTTTAATATAGCTTAAGGCGGCCAGTCCCCGGGCCGACTAGTCGAACACGGTGCCAGACAGAAAATCAAATGTAATAATACATTCATGGATATGACACTCGTCACTCATAGATAAATGAAGGCAGTCCCCAAGTGCCCCTCGGGGGGCCTGTTGTTTTCGTACTTAATACAAAAGGGTAGCATGATACATACTGCTTTTAACTGTAAAATCTTCTCAGGAGGTTCGCATTCCATGGTCGCTCCGACTCCTTGCCAGAATCATCCCTCTTGCGTGCTCTTGGTTTTTGCGCGTCGATCGGGTAGTAGGAGTCGTTGCCTAGTGCCTTGCTGATGACGAAAGGGCCTTCCCAAGGGGCCGAGAGCTTGTGCTGGCCGGCTGTTCGCTGGATCAGCCGAAGCACAAGGTCGCCCTCCTGGAAAGATCTTGGCTTGACCTTGCGGTTGTGGTAACGGCGCAACCCCTGCTGGTAAATGGCGGACCGGCTGAGTGCTAACAGCCGGCCTTCTTCCAGCAGGTCGACACCGTCTTCTCGCGCTTCCTTGGCCTCCGCCTCCGTGTACATGGTGACCCGAGGCGAGTCGAACTCGATGTCGGTTGGGATGACAGCCTCGGCACCATATACAAGGAAGAACGGAGTGAAGCCGATTGACTTGTTAGGGGTAGTACGCAGACTCCAGAGGACAGCCGGCAGCTCATCGAGCCAGTAGCCGGCCGATCGCCCCAGTGGTACGACCAGTCGGGGCTTGATGCCGGAGAGGATGAGTCCATTTGCTCGCTCGACCTGGCCATTTGACTGCG
Source organism: Triticum aestivum (assembly GCF_018294505.1). Taxonomy (NCBI): domain Eukaryota; kingdom Viridiplantae; phylum Streptophyta; class Magnoliopsida; order Poales; family Poaceae; genus Triticum; species Triticum aestivum. Next base: position 88,236,670 of record NC_057796.1, on the reverse strand, counting down.
GATGGGCAACGGACGCTAAGTCCAGTCGGATACCCTGCATCGCGCAGAAACGTGCCAGTGCTCCTTTGGCAAAGTTTGCGCCATTGTCAGTGATGATGCTGTGCGGTACGCCGTACTGAGTAGTGATGTCGGTGACGAACGTCACGGCAGTCGGCCCGTTCAGCTTCTTGATCGGCTTCGCTTCGATCCACTTTGTAAACTTGTCCACGGGGACAAGCAGATGTGTCAAGCCGCCGCGGGCTGTCTTGAATGGGCCCACCATGTCCAGTCCTGAGATGGCAAAGGGTCAGGTGAGGGGAATGGTCTTGAGTGCAGAAGCCGGCAGGTGTTGCTTGGAACTGAAGACTTGGCATCCTCTGCAGCTCTTGACTATCTCTTTGGCATCTTCCAAAGCAGTCGGCCAAAAGAAACCGTGGCGGAAAGCTTTGGCCACAAGTGATCTTGAGGCTGCGTGGTGGCCGCATTCGCCTTGATGGATATCCTTGAGGATTGCCACTCCTTTCTCTGGCTCGATGCAGCGCTGGAAGACTCCAGTGACACTGCGCTTGACAAGCTCTCTGTTTATTACTGCATATGCTCCGGCTCGCCGTTGCACTAGTCTTGCTAAGATCTCATCAGCGGGCAGCTCTCTGTTGACTAGGAATTTGAGGATGGGCTGGGCCCATGATGGAGCTGTGACTTCTTCTACTGTTAGTACGGCCACCATGACTCGGGTGGGTGGGTCGGGTGGCGTGGAATTGGAGTCGGCCACCGCTTCTTGTGTTGCTGCAGTCCCCGGGCCGACTGCTGCAGTCCCCGGGCCGGGTTCTGAAGTCCCCGAGCCGAGTGCGACTACGGCAGTCCCCGGGCCGGTTGTCAAAGTCCCCGTGCCGCCTGCGGGGTTCCTCCAGTCGGATCCGGCTGCATCGGGGGCAGGCGGTACGAAGATAGAGTCCGACTCTGGAGACGGCTTGACAGGCGGCTTGAGGAGGCGCTGGAGGCAGACACCGGTTAGTATGGCCTGTCGGGTGGAGCCGATCCGTGCCAGGGCATCTGCTTGGTTGTTGTCGTCCCTTGGTACGTGAAGGAACTCGCACCCTTCGAAGTACCCACTGATCTGCTGGACGAGGAATCGATAGCTCCCCATGTTTGCATCCTTGGCGTCCCAGTCGCCAGATGACTGCTGGACCACCAAGTCTGAGTCGCCATAACACAGGATCTGGCGTATGCCGAGTTCTTTGGCTAGCCGGAGCCCATGTATGAGCGCCTCGTACTCGGCCACGTTGTTGGAGGCGGCGAAGTGGATTTGCAGCGTGTATCTGAGTTTGTCGCCTTTGGGAGAGGTGAGGACGATGCCGGCTCCCAAGCCAGTGCGCATCTTGGACCCGTCGAAGTGCATCCTCCAATGGGTAGAGTCGGGAGCCGGCAGTAGGTACTGGGTCTCGGCCCAGTCGACGAGGAAGTCGGCCAACGCTTGGGACTTGATGGCGGTGCGGGGTTGGTAGAAGATGTGTACGGTGCCAATGCAATGGCCCATTTAGCCACCCGGCCGGATGCATCCCGGCTGCCTATGATCTCGGCAAGCGGGGTGGTGCACACGACTGTGATGGGATGCTCTTGGAAGTAGGACTTCAGCTTCTTGGCGGCAAAGTACACCCCATAGCACATCTTCTGGTAATGCGGGTAGTTTTGCTTTGAGCTGGATAGTACTTCACTTAGATAATACACCGGCCTTTGGACTAGCTGGGCTCGGCCTTGTTCCGGGCGCTGGACCACGACAACTGTACTGACCACTCGGCTAGTCGCGGCAATGTAAAGGAGCATGGTCTCCTTCTCAGTCGGCGCCGCCAGGACAGGTGGAGTAGTCAGCATTTTCTTCAACTCATGGAAGGCTTGGTCGGCTTGGTCATTCCACTCGAAATGAGTGGATTTCTTCATGAGTCGGTACAGGGGGAGGGCCTTCTCTCCTAGCCGGCTGATAAAGCGGTTTAAGGAGGCTAGGCACCCAGTGAACTTCTGCACATCTCGCAATTTGGTGGGAATCTCCATCCTCTCGATGGCCTTGATCTTCACAGGGTTGCACTCGATGCCGCGTTCGGTGACCAGAAAGCCTAGCAGCTGGCCGGCCGGTACTCCGAACACGCATTTCTCGGGGTTGAGCTTGATCTGGAATCGGCGCAACTTGGAAAATGTTTCTTTGAGGTGCCGCGCTTCTCTGTCTTCACCACAATATCGTCTACGTAGCCGTGGGCATTTCTGCCGAGTTGCTTGAGGAGGCATTTCTGCATGCAACGCTGAAAAGTGGCACCGGCATTCCTTAAGCCGAATGTCATAGTCAGGTAACAGAAAGCTCCGAATGGTGTGATGAAGGCAGTCTTCAGGCGGTCTGCTGGGTCCAACTTGATTTGATGGTACCCTGAGTAGGCATCCAAAAAACTCAACAGCTCGCATCCGGCCGTGGAGTCTATCACTTGGTCAATCCGTGGAAAAGCGAACGGATCTTTGGGGCAGCCCTTGTTGAGGCTGGTGTAGTCTATACACATGCGCCACTTGTTGTTCTTCTTCAATACCAAGACTGGGTTGGCAAGCCACTCTGGAAAAAATACTTCCATAATAAAGCCAGCAGCGAGGAGCCGGGCTATCTCTTCTCCTACGATTCTTCGCTTCTCTTCTGACAGTCGGCGGAGGGGCTGCTTGACCGGCTTCGCGTCGGCTCGGACGTGTAATTTGTGCTCGGCGAAATCCTTCGGGACACCTGGCATGTCCTTTGGGGACCATGCAAAGATGTCTCGATTCTCACGGAGGAAGTCGACGAGCTCGCCTTCCTATTTACTGTCCAGGTTTACCCCAATGACAGCAAACCTTTCCGGGTTCTCCGGGTCCAGAGGTATCTTCTTCGTCTCCTTGGCCGGCTGCAAGGAGCCCTGCGCATCATAATCTTTGGGGTTGGGGGACAAGGCCGGCTGCTTGCCGGCCATGGCCACAACCCGTTCCAGCATCTTCTTCTCTTCTGCCACTACGAGGGACTCGGCCAGCCGACTGCTGGCCAGAGCATACTCGATGGACTTCTTGTAGTCGCCGGCTACAGTGATGATCCCCTTCGAGCTCGGCATCTTCATCTTTAGGTAGGCGTAGTGGGGCACAGCCATGAACTTGGCCAGAGCAGGTCGGCCAAGCAAAACATGGTAGGGGTCTCCAGATCCACTACCTCAAACCAGATAGCTTCTCGGCAAAAATGATCTTGTCTCTGAAGAGAACATCCATCTTGATCTTGCCGATCGGGGAACAAGACATGCCGGGCACGATGCCATGGAACACGGTCCGGCTTGGGATGAGCTGCTTCGCCTTGATGTTCAGCTTCTCCATGGTATCGCGGTACAGTATATTGATACTGCTTCCGCCATCAATCAGGACGCGGGAGAATCGGGCAGCTCGCCTCTCCGTCGCGAGGGTGACATCCAAGACTAGTGCATAGCAGCCAGGGGATGGCATCACCTCTGGGTGGTCGGCCTGGCTCCAGTTGATGGGCTTCTCGGACCAGTGCATGAACTCGGGGGTGCTAGAGGCGACTGCGTTGACCTCTTGGTGCTGACGGCGCCGACTACGCTTGTCTTCAACTTGGCTTGTGAAGACGACGTAGGCGGCGTGCTCTTCAGGGAACTCATCTTGAATGGCTCCAACTGTTGGTCGAGCCGCCGGCTGCTGGGGGGCTGGAGGCGGCGGGCCGGGAGGCGGAGGCGGCACCAGCCCCTCGCCCTTGGAGATTCGCGTGAGCCAGTGGCACTTTCGGGTCGTGTGGTTGGACGGCTTCGCGCCGCTGTGGAACTTGCAGGGGTCGTCGAGAGTCTGCTCGTAGGAGAAAGCCGGCTGCCAAGCCGGCCTGCCACCCTTCTTCTTGGGAGCGGGACGCTCTTCAGGCTGCTCATCTTCAACTGTGGCCACTTGCCGACTGGTGGAGGGCGGCATAGGGGCCTTGCGCTTGTGATCGTTCTGGTAGGGGCGCCGATTGGAGTCGCCAGCCGACGTCTTGGGAGCCGGAGCGATCACCTTCCCAGAGGCGTCCACTCGAATCTCGGTCTTCACAGAGGAGTCGGCCGTGGCGTACTTGTCTGCGATGATCAGCAGTTCGTCGAGGGTAGCCGGCTCGTCGCAGAGGAGTCGGTGCTTGAGGAGGGTGCCCTCTCAGCACCCGGCGGCGAAGTACTCGATGGCCTGAACCTCGTGCACCCCCTCGCAGGAATTGCGGAGCTCGGCCCACCGCGTGAGGTAGTCGCGGGTCGACTGGTTTGGCCCTTGGACGCATAGGGAGAGTTGGCGGGGCTTGGGAGGCCGCTTGTATGTGCTGGTGAAGTTACGGACAAAGACTTCCATGAAGTCCAGCCAGCTGTTGATGCTGTAGAGCTTGAGGCTATTGAGCCAGGTGCGCGCCGTGCCCTGTAGCATGAGGGGGACGTACTTCACGGCTACGCGCTGATTGCTGTTGGCTATGCTGACAGCAGTAGAGTAGTCGATGAGCCAATCTTCCGGCTTCACAGAGCCGTGGTACTTAGGGTGTCTCTAGGGAACGAGAACCCTTTGGGGAAGGGCTCGTCGCGGATGCGGGGGCCAAAGCATGGCGGACCGACGTCATCTTCTTCTTCTAGCACCAGGGACCGAGCCAGGCGGTCGATCCGGTGGCGGGCGTCGTTCTCGCCGACTCCTTCGCGGTGGCCTAGTCGGCCACCAAGAGTCGGATGCGTGACAGGCGGCGGGGTGGGGTATCTCTCCCCTCGAGGCGGGGGAGGAGGCGGATTTCCTTGGCGCTCCACCGCTCGAGGGCGGCCTTCCGCGTCGCGCTCGATGGTGATACGAGTCCGGCTGCGGCTAGAAGCCGGCTCCTTGTCTTTCCTCACGCGGGCGCCGCTCGCAGTCGGCGACCGAGATGTCGCGGCGTGCTCCCGGCGCGGGGGAGGACTCTCAGCGCGGGCGCCGGCTTCGTGCCGTTCTGCGGCCGCGTCGATCAGCTGCTGGATCCGCCTTGTCATGTAGGGGAGCTCATCGGCTCCCAGCCCATTTAGCTCTTTAGCGGCCGCCTGAGCGGCTCGCAGGTTCTCGAGTGGGGTGGCGTAGATGGGGCGGTCTGCCCCCAGCATGCTGGTGATAACCGCGCCGCGTTTCTGGACGAAGCCGGCTCGGCTCGGCCCGCCACGAGGCGGCGTGCCAAAGGCGGCGCGGTCGACTTCGTGCTGGTGAGCCTCGGTGAGGCATCTCATGGAGGCTATCTTCTGGCCTTCCGCGATGAGGGCGAGGCGGCGTGCCTCCAAGGTCTCGGCGTCGGCGTCGGCCGGGATGGGGACGGATAAGTCGTGCATCGCCGCTTGCAGGGCGTCGTGGGCGTTCTCGCCCGAGTTGGTGACGTGGCTGATGACCAACACTTTGGTGACAGCGCTGCTGCCGCTGTCAGCTCGAGGGAGAGGGTCGTCGAAGACCACCACGTCGGAGGGGTAGGCGTCGAGCGATGCCGTGTCAGAATCGACAAGCATCGGGTCGGTGGAGCCGACCGACTCCAAGTCTATAGCAGGCTCGCTGGAGACGTGAAGTTGGTCGAGGAGGCTGACGAGGCGGCTCTCGGGGTAGTCCGTGCCCGCGTCGGACGCGGGCTCATCGGAGATGCGAGTCTCGCCGAGCAGATCGGCGAGGCAGCTCGCTGCGCAGGCGTCGTCGACGCCTTGCAGCGCGTCGGGGCAAACGCCATCGGGCGCAGTAGGCTGGCTGCGCTCGCGGGGGAGAAAAAGGGTTCCCGTCCAGAACAGGTCTCCGGACGACGGTGCACCTGGCCCCACGGTGGGCGCCAAATGTCGGGTGGTAGGTGCGACATATGCCAACGGGTGGCTTATCATTGTGGGAGCCAGTAAGACGTCGCCGGTGCCTGGAAACGGGATGAGGCGAAGACATGCACGCCGGCGAATCTTACCCAGGTTCAGGGCTCTCCGTGGAGATAACACCCCTAGTCCTGCTTTGCGGGGTCTCCGCATGATCACTAGACCAAAACGAGTAGCTACAAGTGCTCCTTGAGCTGTCGGATTCGAGGGAGAAGAAGAGCAGGGCTAGCTCTCCCTTTCCTCTCTATATGGTGTGTGTGTTACTCTATAAGACCAACCCTTTGCATAGGTGCCCCGGGGGGTTTATATACGTAACGCCCACGATGCGGCTATATCTCCCATGTGTCGAGGCACGACTTAGAGGCATAAACGCATAGTGGTTTTGTCGCAAGAAGGGTCATCTTCACACAATCCCATGTAATGAACAAGAATGGGATAACGAGTTGGCTTACAATCGCCACTTCACACAATACATAAATATTATTCATACATCATCCAAAATACAAGCATATAGACCGACTACGGTTAAAATCCAGATGAAAATAAGACAACCCCAAATGCTAGATCCCCGATCATCCCAACTGGGCTCCACTACTGATCATCAGGAAAAGACACATAGTAACGACCACGTTCCTCGTCGAACTCCCACTTGAGATCGACGCCATCATCTGCACTGGCATCGTCGGCACCTGCAACTGTTTTGGTAGAATCTGTGAGTCACGGGGACTCAGCAACCTCACACCCGCGAGATCAAGACTATTTAAGCTTGTAGGAAAGGATGGAGTAATGAGGTAGAGCTGCAGCGGTAAAAGCATATATGGTGGCTAACTTGCGCAAAAGAGAGCGAGAAGAGAAGCAACGGAACGGTCGTCATCTAGCAATGACCAAGAAGTGATCCTGAACACCTACTTACGTCATACATAACTCAGACCGTGTTCACTTCCCGGACTCCGCCGAGAAGAGACCATCATGGCTACACACGCAGTTGATGTATTTTAATTGGGTCAAGTGACAAGTTCTCTACAACCGGACATTAACAAATTCCCATCTGCCTCATAACCGAGGGCACGGCTTTCGAAAGATATTACCCTGCAGGGGTGTCCCAACTTAGCCCATCATAAGCTCTCACGGTCAACGAAGGATAAACCTTCTCCCGGAAAGACCCGATCAGTCTCGGAATCCCGGTTTACAAGACATCTCGACAATGGTAAAACAAGACCAGCAAAGCCGCCCGATGCGCCGACAAATCCCGATAGGAGCTGCACATATCTCGTTCTCAGGGCACACCGGATGAGACATCCTACGAGTAAAACCAGACCTCGAGTTTCCAGGAGGGGGCCCCGCAGTCTACTCAGTTCGGACCAACACTCGAAGGAGCACTGGCCCGGGGGGGTTAAAATAAGATGACCCTCGGGCTCGCGAAAACCCGGGGGAAAAGGCTTAGGTAGCAAATGGTAAAACCAAGGTTGGGCCTTGCTGGAGGAGTTTTATTCAAGGCGAACTGTCAAGGGGGTCCCATAAATCACCCGACCGCGTAAGGAACGCAAACTCAAGGAACATAATCCCGGTATAACAGTAACTAGGAAGCAAAAGTGGAACAAAACACCAGGCATAAGGCCGAGACTTCCACCCTTTACCAAATATATAGATGCATTAATTAAATACGAGATATTGTGATATCCCAACATATCCATGTTCCGACATGGAACAAACTTCAACTTCACCTGCAACTAGCAACGCTATAAGAGGGGCTGAGCAAAAGCGGTAACTTAGCCAAACAATGGTTTGCTAGGAAAGGATGGTTACAGGCTGACATGGCAAAATGGGAGACATGATATAGCAAGTGATAGGTAGCGGAGCATGACAATAGAGCGAACAACTAGCAAAGCAAAGATAGAAGTGATTTCGAGGGGTGGTCATCTTGCCTGCAAGGTTCTCAGAGTTGTCGAAAGCTTGATCCTCGTAAGCGTACTCGACAGGTTCCTCGTTCACGAACTCGTCTCCCGGCTCTACCCAAGACAAGAACACAAACAAACGGAACCACAATCAACCACGAGAAATGCGCAAGCAACATGATGCAACACATGTATGATATGCAAGATATGATATGCGATGCATATGCGTGCTCCGGAAGGAAAATGATGAACATGGAAGTAACTTGGCAAACCAAGCATGCCACTGGAAAGATGAGATGATTTCGGTCGAAATCGATATAAAGATCACCGGAAACGGATGCACGGTTTGCAAATGGCAAGCAAAACAAGAATGACACGAATCTGCGATTAACAGCATGATAGCACTTAAAATACAACAAGTAACAATGCTACATCACCCCAACATAGCAACAAAGCATACGGAAGCAATCTACAGGAGGTGCTTGCCAAAAGATGAACACTGAGCTACGGCTAGTTCACAACATAGCAAGCTCAAACAAGCATGGCAAAAGTGCAAAAGATAACAGGTTCACAGACTTAGTGAAAAACTGGACATGGCAGAAAACAGCATCAGGTAGCAATGTCCGGAGCACGAAATCAACATGCTACATGCATTTAACATAGCAAAACAAGGCATGGAAGTGTTCTACTAAAAGCACATGACAAAAGTCCCTTACTGACCATAAGCCAAAAAGGAACAGAAGATATGATGGCAAGCATGTAAACATAGCAAGTTTCGTTATCAGGTTTCAGACTTAGCAGAAAACAGAGCATGGCAGAAATAATAATATATAGGCCTCTTTGTGAGCTTGATGCACTCACTACAGAGCAATGCATGACAAACCAAGCATACCTACAGGAATATGGCATGTTTATGAAGCTATCATGGCAGGAACAAAAGCATAGCATGTATGGATCAACTACAATAAGCTTGGCAAAATTGCATATCATGTTAAGAATCTGCCAGAAATATTTTATAGAAAAAGTAGAGCAAGATTGAGTCATGCTATGGCACTCCATAATTGCAAACAAGGGCAGTAATAGATCAATTACAACTATAGCTACAAAACATCCTTACTGAACATCTCCAAAATATGTATGGATCTCTCTGTAGCATCAAGTTTACATGGCAACAAAATAACAGCAGACGAGGACTTGAAGAAATCACCAAGTCCCTGAAATCAGAAATATTACGTGGCCTACTTTGCATGCTTGTGCTAGTCACCACAGAGATCACAAAAATACATGGACTACACCACTGAAAATATGGCATGGCATACTTCAAAACACATGTAGAGCTCATGCCCAAAAGATGCACAGATTAAATGATACAAAAATAACAAATCTCCATGTTCTGATAAGAGCCAGAGAATAACAGCAACTAGCCCTCTTCCAACAGAGATTTGGGCATCCATATTACCTCTAATGAACATGGTGCAATTGAACAAAATGAAGAGCATCATGAGACGAACAATTTGACATATTATACGCGCGAATCCGAGCTACATGCACCGAGTTATGGAGCTATGAACATGGCAAGATGCTGAGAAAAATCCAACACTTAGAAATATTTCCGGGGGGGGGGAAGGTTCGGGTCAACGCTCACAGAGATCCAGATCGGGGCCGGCGTTCGAGCTCGTCGGCGACCCTCGCCGGAGCTGCGGGAGGCGGCGCTCGGGGAAGGAGAGGGAGGCCGGAGAGGCGCGGCGGCACGGA
>NC_057796.1:88217226-88226741 GCF_018294505.1 Triticum aestivum | reverse complement strand
CCTCGGGCCTCGCGGGCCCGCGGCGGCGCGCGGCGGCGCTTGCCACGCGGCGGTCACTGGTTGGCGCGGGGGCGGCGGCGACTTCGTCCGGTGGCGCGAGGAGGGGGAAGGCTAGGGTTTAGACTGCGATTGTATTTCGGGATGCCCACATATTAATAGGTAGAGGGAGCTAGGAGGCTCCAAATAAGGTGCGGTTTTCGCCCACACGATCGTGATCGAACGACCTAGAGCATGGAAGAGAGTTTGGTGGGTTTTGGGCTGGTTTTAGAGGGGGTTTTTGCTGGACACTCAAATGGACTTTATGGATGCCCGGTTAACCGTTGGAGTACCAAACGACCTCCAAATGGAACGAAACTTGACCGGTGGTCTCCGGGTGGTATATTAAGGCCACTTGACAAGCCTCGGTCCATTCCGAGAAAGTTTGACACACGCACATGAAAGAAAACAAGAGGGGTGCAACGGATGAGATAGGAGCGCCGGATTGGAAAACGGACAACGGGGAAAATGCTCGGATGCATGAGACGAACACGTATGCAAATGCAATGCACATGATGACATGATATGAAAATGCATGACATGACAAAATACAAAACGGAAGACAAAACCCGACAACGGAGGGAAAATCATAACACATAGCCGGAAATGGCAATAGTCGGAGTTACAAATATGGCAAGTTACATCCGGGGTGTTACAACACTCCACCACTACGAGAGGATCTCGTCCCGAGATCTAGGACTGAAAGAACTCCGGATATTCGGAACGGAGATGGTCCTCGCGTTCCCAGGTGGCTTCCCGGTCGGAATGGTGCGACCACTTCACTTTCAGGAATTTGATTGACTTGTTACGAGTCTTGCGCTCAGTTTCTTCAAGAATAGCAACGGGGTGCTCATGATAAGATAAATCTTCCTGGAGGTCAATCTCTTCGAAGTTGATAGTGCGCTCAGGCGTCTTGAAGCACTTGCGGAGCTGTGACACGTGGAACACATCGTGCATGTTCGCGAAGTTGGAAGGAAGCTCAAGTTGATAGGCGAGGTCGCCTCTTTTGCCAATGATCTTGAAAGGACCCACGTATCTAGGGGCAAGCTTCCCTTTGATACCGAAGCGACGAGTGCCTTTCATTGGAGAGACGCGGAGGTAGACATGGTCTCCGATCTCGAAAGCCAAATCACGATGCTTACTATCATAGTAGCTCTTCTGGCGCAATTGCGCGGCTTTGAGATTATCACGGATGACTTTACACATTTCTTCAGCTTCAGTGATTAAGTCATTTCCAAGAAGTTGGCGTTCACCAGTCTCTGACCAATTGAGAGGAGTACGACACTTTCTGCCATAGAGAATCTCGAATGGGGCCTTGCCCGAACTCGCTTGGAAGCTGTTGTTGTAGGAGAATTCCGCATAAGGAAGACAATCTTCCCATTTCATGCCAAAGAAAATGACACAAGCCCTGAGCATATCTTCAAGAATTTGATTGACTCGCTCGACTTGGCCACTAGTTTGAGGATGGAAAGCTGTGCTGAAGCGAATGTTAGTGCCCATGGCCTTCTGGAAGGAGTCCCAGAACTTAGAGGTGAAGATGCTTCCACGATCTGAAGAAATCAATTGTGGAATGCCGTGCAAGGAGACAATTCTGGAGGTGTATAGCTCTGCCAGCTGAGCTGCTGTGATGGATTCTTTGATTGGAAGGAAATGAGCCACTTTAGAGAGCTTGTCAATGACAATGAAGATAGCGTCATTTCCGCGCTTGGACTTGGGAAATCCAGTCACGAAGTCCATTTCGATATGATCAAACTTCCATTCTGGGATAGCAAGAGGTTGGAGGAGACCAGCTGGTCGTTGGTGTTCTGCTTTCACTCTTCGACAGACATCACATTCATTCACGAATTGAGCAATTTCTCGCTTCATTCGAGTCCACCAATACGACTGCTTGAGGTTATGATACATCTTCATACTTCCAGGATGAATGGACAGAAGAGAATTGTGCGCCTCGTTCATTATGACTTTCCTTAGATCACCTTTAGGAACCACAATCCGGTCCTCGAAGAATAAAGTGTCTCTGTCATCAATGCGATAGCACTTGTATTTGGAAAGACCCTTGTCGATACCACGTTTCACCTTCTTCACCATGGCATCAAGGAGTTGTGCCTCACGAATTTGATCTTCCAAAGTAGGAGATACTATGAGGTTGGCAAGAAAGCCTTGAGGAACAACTTGGAGATTCAGCTTGCGGAAAGCTTCACAAAGATCCGGTTGGAAAGGCTTGAGGATTAAGCTGTTGCAATAAGCCTTCCTGCTTAAAGCATCTGCAATGACACTGGCCTTGCCTGGAGTATATTCAATACTCGGATTGTACTCTTGAATCATTTCGACCCATCGAGTCTGTCTGAGGTTGAGGTTGGGCTGGGTGAAGATATACTTGAGACTCTTGTGATCGGTGAAAATGTCCACTTGTCTTCCCAACAAGAGATGTCTCCACGTTATTAATGCATGGACAACTGCCGCCAACTCAAGATCGTGAGTGGGGTAGTTCTTCTCGTTGGGCTTCAACTGACGAGAGGTATAGGCCACAAGTTTCTTCTCTTGCATTAACACAGCACCGAGACCTTGGAGAGAAGCATCACAGAAAACTTCATATGGCTTGGATTCATCAGGAGGAGTCAAGACAGGAGCTGTGACAAGTTTCTCTTTGAGAGTGTTGAAAGCAACGTCACACTCAGAGACCAGACATATTTCACATGCTTCTGTAGGAGGTTGGAAAGAGGTTTTGCAATCTTGAAGAAATTCTCAACGAATCTTTGGCAATAGCTTGCAAGACCAAGAAAACTGCGGAGCTGCTTGACATTTTGAGGAGGTTCCCAATTCACAACTGCGGACACCTTCTCGGGGTTAACAGCGATGCCGTTGGTAGAGATGATGTGACCAAGGAAAACAACTTCATCAAGCCAAAACTCACATTTAGAGAACTTCGCATAGAATTGATACTCTCTGAGCTTGTCGAGCACCAATCGCAAATGTTTGGCATGATCCTGCTTATTCTTGGAGAAGACCAAGATATCATCGAGATACACCAGAACGAATTCATTGGTATAGGGTTGAAGATGAAATTCATCATCCGAGAGAACACCGGAGGAGCATTGACAAGGCTGAAAGACATGACAGTATATTCATAAGAACCAAAGCTCGTTCTGAATGCTGTCTTGGGAATATCTTCTTCACGAATGCGAATCTGATGATAACCCATACGAAGGTCAAGCTTTGAGAATACTTTAGCCCCTTTGAGTTGCTAAAATAGCTCATTGATGTTGGGAAGTGGATACTTGTTCTTGATTGTGTTCTTGTTCAATGGACGGTAGTCGACACAAAGTCGGTCTGTGCCATCCTTCTTCTTGACAAAGAGAACACCACAACCCCATGGAGAAGAACTCGGTCTGATCAAACTCAGATGCTCTTGTTCATCGAGCTGTTTCTTCAATTCCTTCAGCTCATTGGGTCCAAGCTTGTATGGACGCTTGCAAACGGGTTCATTGCCAGGCTCTAGTTCGATAACGAACTCAACTGGCCGATGCGGAGGCATACCCGGAAGCTCTTCTAGAAAGACATCTTGATACTCGCAAACGACTGGAATTTGAGAGATGGCATTCAATTCGCCCTTCTCATTGAGAGAGAAAAACCGAATGGTTTCATCACGAGCGGCAAAAATAATCACATCCTCAGAAGAGTGTGTCAATTGAATTTCCCTGGCAGCACAATCAAGTTGAGCCTTGTGCTTAGAAAGCCAGTCCATCCCAAGAATTAGATCAATATCCGAGTCACCAAGAACAATTGGAGAAGACTGGAATTTATAGTCGCCCATCTTGATGGAAACATCGGGAGCAACCAAACTAGAAGACAAAAGCTTACCCGGAGAAACAACTTGCATAACTTTGGATAAAATCTCTATGTCAACATTGTGCTTCGATGCAAATGGGTATGACAATAAAGAATGCGATGCACCAGTATCAAAAAGAACTTTTGCAGGAATATCATTAACTGAGAGATTACCCATTATCACATCAGTAGATTCCTCCGCTTGAGCTGCATTCATCATGTTCACCTTAGCAGACTTTGGATTATGCTTGACCACTGCATTGCTGGAAGATCTGACAGGAGGAGGAGGAGGAAGAAGCCTTTGGTTGAAGCACTTGTTAGCATAGTGACCTTTCTGCTGACATTTGTTGCAAGTCACCTCTGAGAGTGGACGGTGATAAGGAGCATTGGACTTTGGAGCTTGATTCTGAGACTTGTTCTGATAGCCAGAGTTGGAAGAGTGGGAAGAACCATGGCCACCTTTGTTCTTCTGCTGGTAAGGCTGACGAAACAGAGGAGGAGGAGGCAACCATAACTTATGTTGCTTAGCTGTCACAAGTGAGGAAGAAGAAGACTGAACTGCGTCTCTGACTCTCTTCTTAGAAGCCTCACACTTGAGCTGAGTAGCCTCTTGCTTCAGTGCCATATTGTAGAATTGATCAAAGTGAGTAGGCTCAACAAGAACGAGAGCTAACTGCAGATCCTCTTTAAGGCCACCTCTGAAGTGATAGATCATGCTCTTTTCATCAGGAACGTCTTGTTTAGCGAAGCGAGCAAGTTTCTGAAACTGAATGTTGTATTGATACACAGACATGTTGCCTTGCTTGAGATTGCGGAACTCCTCACGCTTGCTCTCAACAACACTTTGTGGAATGTGGTGCGCTTTGAAGTCCCGACAGAAGTCAGTCCAAGTGATCACACGACCTCCTCTGGAATCTTTGTATTGTTGATACCAATCAGCAGCTTGGTCCTTGAGCTGGAAAGAAGCGAACTTGACATAGTCCTCAGGCCTGACATTGCTACATTCAAAATGCTTGTTGATGTCCATGAGCCAATCATCGGCATCCGTGGCCTCGGCACAGTAGCTGAAAGACTTTGGCTGATTTGCGAGAAACTGGTTGAGAGTGGCAAAGTGAAACTGATTGTTGCCTTGACCTTGATTACCTTGATTGCCTTGCCCTTGAGTACGTTCTTGCAAGAGTTGCAGAATCATCTGAGCATTGGCGTTGGTGGCTGCCATGATAGCTTGCCATGCCTCCGGAGGTGGAGGTGGTGGCGGAGGGTTCGTTTGACTCCCTTCATTGCGATCCGGATTCTGACGCGTTGACGGAGCCATCCTGAAGAGGGTGACATCCGTTAGGATCTTGATAGACAAATAGATAATTAGAATCAACGGATAGGAATTGCAACATATAGTCTTCACAATAAACATTCGAACGAAGATGAACGAATGAATTCCGTAGTAAATCATCACACTTCCATAAGTTGAGAAGCCACTTGAAAAAATATGGAAACAACATATCAATTCGAAGCAACTCGAATACCACAATATAAAACAAAAACAAGTATTGGCTTGCAGAATAAGCCGGAACAAACATATGATAGAGGTTTCGTCCGAAGTTTTCGTGGTGGGGCCCACACGGGCTCAATCGTACAGCACCATCATGTACAAGGCTGTGCACATGACATACGAAGCGTCCCCGAGTCGGCAAAGCCATGGACTCTTTAAGACACTACGAGACCACTGTAAAATCAACCGTGGAAAGGCGGACCACTAGACGTCGAACCCCAATCTCATATCATGCATCTGTCAAAAAGATATCCTAAGGCTACTTGAATTCCCACTTATAAACTCCTGAAACTTTCTGGTTATGCAATCTGGTGTAGGGGATACAGGGGACACAAAATATATCACCCAAACTAGCAATCCCTAGATCCAGCTGTATCCATCCGTCAACACATAACCAAGAAATCTTCGGAAATCGTTTACCTCAACCTTCGAAAAACATCTGTTATACAAGTTATGGCAATACTCCCGAACTCCCGCCCCAGTACTGGGTGGCGTCGAGGTGATCTCACCAACAACTGCATAAAAGAGATTTCGATGTCGGCGAAACTCAGGTATTCCAGAACTGCAACGATAAAATTGTGACGACAACACCTCGGAGCTCAACTCCCCGGGACACTGCCACAACCCCTAAATGTCAGGAGGCACCAAGAACAATGTTCTCGTCACAAAACCATCGGAACGATTCCAAGATACCCGCGTGATGCTAAAATTTTTTTTTAGTGAAATTTGAGGAGAGAATAGTCAAAACTTCTACGTCAGGAGACCTCACCAGAGCGACAAAGGGACTGAGGAGTAAAAAGAATCCTACTCTCCGATATATATAATCCTAAGACTCAAAACATTTTGTTCTAGACTCAACAACGCCAACGATTCGATCAAGCAGGGGGCTCCTAAGTCGGGGATGGCTCTGATTACCAACTTGTAACGCCCACGATGCGGCTATATCTCCCACGTGTCGAGGCACGACTTAGAGGCATAAACGCATAGTGGTTTTGTCGCAAGAAGGGTCATCTTCACACAATCCCATGTAATGAACAAGAATGGGATAAATAGTTGGCTTACAATCGCCACTTCACACAATACATAAATATTATTCATACATCATCCAAAATACAAGCATATAGACCGACTACGGTCAAAATCCAGATGAAAATAAGACAACCCCAAATGCTAGATCCCCGATCGTCCCAACTGGGCTCCACTACTGATCATCAGGAAAAGACACATAGTAACGACCACGTTCCTCGTCGAACTCCCACTTGAGATCGACGCCATCATCTGCACTGGCATCGTCGGCACCTGCAACTGTTTTGGTAGAATCTGTGAGTCACGGGGACTCAGCAACCTCACACCCGCGAGATCAAGACTATTTAAGCTTGTAGGAAAGGATGGAGTAATGAGGTGGAGCTGCAGCGGTAAAAGCATATATGGTGGCTAACTCGCGCAAAAGAGAGCGAGAAGAGAAGCAACGGAATGGTCGTCATCTAGCAATGACCAAGAAGTGATCCTGAACACCTACTTACGTCATACATAACTCAGACCGTGTTCACTTCCCGGACTCCGCCGAGAAGAGACCATCACGGCTACACACGCAGTTGATGTATTTTAATTGGGTCAAGTGACAAGTTCTCTACAACCGGACGTTAACAAATTCCCATCTGCCTCATAACCGCGGGCACGGCTTTCGAAAGATATTACCCTGCAGGGGTGTCCCAACTTAGCCCATCATAAGCTCTCACGGTCAACGAAGGATAAACCTTCTCCCGGAAAGACCCGATCAGTCTCGGAATCCCGGTTTACAAGACATCTCGACAATGGTAAAACAAGACCAGCAAAGCCGCCCGATGCGCCGACAAATCCCGATAGGAGCTGCACATATCTCGTTCTCAGGGCACACCGGATGAGACATCCTACGAGTAAAACCAGACCTCGAGTTTCCAGGAGGGGGCCCCGCAGTCTACTCAGTTCGGACCAACACTCGAAGGAGCACTGGCCCGGGGGGGTTAAAATAAGATGACCCTCGGGCTCGCGAAAACCCGGGGGAAAAGGCTTAGGTAGCAAATGGTAAAACCAAGGTTGGGCCTTGCTGGAGGAGTTTTATTCAAGGCGAACTGTCAAGGGGGTCCCATAAATCACCCGACCGCGTAAGGAACGCAAACTCAAGGAACATAATCCCGGTATAACAGTAACTAGGAAGCAAAAGTGGAACAAAACACCAGGCATAAGGCCGAGACTTCCACCCTTTACCAAATATATAGATGCATTAATTAAATACGAGATATTGTGATATCCCAACATATCCATGTTCCGACATGGAACAAACTTCAACTTCACCTGCAACTAGCAACGCTATAAGAGGGGCTGAGCAAAAGCGGTAACTTAGCCAAACAATGGTTTGCTAGGAAAGGATGGTTACAGGCTGACATGGCAAAATGGGAGACATGATATAGCAAGTGATAGGTAGCGGAGCATGACAATAGAGCGAACAACTAGCAAAGCAAAGATAGAAGTGATTTCGAGGGGTGGTCATCTTGCCTGCAAGGTTCTCAGAGTTGTCGAAAGCTTGATCCTCGTAAGCGTACTCGACAGGTTCCTCGTTCACGAACTCGTCTCCCGGATCTACCCAAGACAAGAACACAAACAAACGGAACCACCATCAACAACGAGAAATGCGCAAGCAACATGATGCAACACATGTATGATATGCAAGATATGATATGCGATGCATATGCGTGCTCCGGAAGGAAAATGATGAACATGGAAGTAACTTGGCAAACCAAGCATGCCACTGGAAAGATGAGATGATTTCGGTCGAAATCGATATAAAGATCACCGGAAACGGATGCACGGTTTGCAAATGGCAAGCAAAACAAGAATGACACGAATCTGCGATTAACAGCATGATAGCACTTAAAATACAACAAGTAACAATGCTACAGCACCCCAACATAGCAACAAAGCATTTGGCAGCAATCTACAGGAGGTGCTTGCCAAAATATGAACACTGAGCTACGGCTAGTTCACAACATAGCAAGCTCAAACAAGCATCGCAAAAGTGCAAAAGATAACAGGTTCACAGACTTAGTGAAAAACTGGACATGGCAGAAAACAGCATCAGGTAGCAATGTCCGGAGCACAAAATCAACATGCTACAGGAATTTAACATAGCAAAACAAGGCATGGAAGTGTTCTACTAAAAGTACATGACAAAAGTCCCTTACTGACCATAAGACAAAAAGGAACAGAAGATATGATGGCAAGCATGTAAACATAGCAAGTTTCGTTATCAGGTTTCAGACTTGGCAGAAAACAGAGCATGGCAGAAATAATAATATGTAGGCCTCTTTGTGAGCTTGATGCACTCACTAAAGAGCAATGCATGACAAACCAAGCATACCTACAGCAAGATGGGATGTTTATGAAGCTATCATGGCAAGAACAAAAGCATAGCATGTATGGATCAACTACAATAAGCTTGGCAAAATTGCATATCATGTTAAGAATCTGCCAGAAATATTTTATAGAAAAAGTAGAGCAAGATTGAGTCATGCTATGGCACTCCATAATTGCAAACAAGGGCAGGAATGGATCAATTACAACTATAGCTACAAAACATCCTTACTGAACATCTCCAAAATATGCATGGATCTCTCTGTAGCATCAAGTTTACATGGCAACAAAATAACAGCAGACGAGGACTTAGAGAAATCACCAAGTCCCTGAAATCAGAAATATTACGGGGCCTACTTTGCATGCTTGTGCTAGTCACCACAGAGATCACAAAAATACATGAACTATACCACTGGAAAGATGGCATGGCATACTTCAAAACACATGTAGAGCTCATGCCCAAAAGATGCACAGATTAAATGATACAAAAATAACAATCTCCAAGTTCTGATAAGAACCAGAGAATAATAGCAACTAGCCCTCTTCCAACAGATATTTGGGCATCAAGATTACCTTTAATGAACATGGTGCAATTGAACAAAATGAAGAGCATCACGAGACGAACGATTTGAAATATTACACGCGTGAATCCGAGCTACATGCACCGAGTTATGGAGCTATGAACATGGCAAGATGCTGAGAAAAATCCAAC
>NC_057796.1:88209058-88216615 GCF_018294505.1 Triticum aestivum | reverse complement strand
GCGCTCGCCACGCGGCGGTCACTGGTTGGCGCGGGGGCGGCGGCGACTTCGTCCGGTGGCGCGAGGAGGGGGAAGGCTAGGGTTTAAACTGCGATTGTATTTCGGGATGCCCACATATTAATAGGTAGAGGGAGCTAGGAGGCTCCAAATGAGGTGCGGTTTTCGCCCACACGATCGTGATCGAACGACCTAGAGCACGGAAGAGAGGTTGGCGGGTTTTGGGCTGGTTTTAGAGGGGGTTTTTGCTGGACACTCAAATGGACTTTGCGGATGCCCGGTTAACCGTTGGAGTACCAAACGACCTCCAAATGGAACGAAACTTGACCGGTGGTCTCCGGGTGGTATATTAAGGCCACTTGACAAGCCTCGGTCCATTCCAAGAAAGTTTGACACACGCACACGAAAGAAAACAAGAGGGGTGCAATGGAGGAGATAGGAGCGCCGGATTGGAAAACGGACAACGCGGAAAATGCTCGGATGCATGAGACGAACACGTATGCAAATGCAATGCACATGATGACATGATATGAAAATGCATGACATGACAAAATACAAAACGAAAGACAAAACCCGACAACGGAGGGAAAATCATAACACATAGCCAGAAATGGCAAGAGTCGGAGTTACAAATATGGCAAGTTACATCCGGGGTGTTACAATATAGGCCTACCCCCGGGGGTACAATTGTAATCCGGTTGAGCGCGGGTCCCAGCCATCAGTGTCTGTGTTCGCCGGCTTCTCCGCCGGCCATCGGGGCCCGCCGACTGGTGGGTCCCGCCGGCTGCCGGCCTCTTGGTCGACAGGCTGGCCCCACCGCTTGGGGGTCTTGTCGGCGGCTGGTTACTGTTGCCTTGCCCCTGATGATGAGGTCTTTGTCGAGGTAAGCGTGGCTACAGTGCGCCGCCTTGCGGGCCCTCACTGTAGCCTTACCTCGTCTTGTGTCCTTAATGTGGCACATGTTTCGAGGGAGGGGGTAGCCGGCTCCCGAGGGCCGGCTACGCCCCTGGCCGACTGGGGGAGGCCGGGTCGCCTTCGTGCATCTCTCTGACTAAAGGGGCCCGCCGCCCGCGGGCCGTACTGTCGTCTGTCGTGGATGACGTTGAGGCCAACATGGCTACAGTGCCGAGCCGGACGGGAGATGGCTGACCCGTACGGCGTCCTGTGGCCATGCCTACTTCGGGATTGGGGGTAGTGGGCCGTACTGCGACCACGCCCCGTCTTGTCACCGTTATGTGGGCACAGTCTTGGTGGGTGCGATCTTGGCCGGCTTCTTGGAGTCGGCGTTCTTCATGGCCGGCTTTTGGGAGTCGGTCCTTTTGGAGCCGGCTTCCTGGAGTCGGCCATCTCGTAGCTATCTTGGGGGAGGTTTCTGGGAATGGGTCGCCTTCTGAGAGTCGGCCCCTGGGATAGCCGGCCGGGGGAAGGCGGCCCCGTGCTTCGAATGCTTGAAGGCTCAAATGGCCTGATAATTTCTTGAGAAGCCAAGGGGGAGTCGGTTAGGCTACCCGTGGCTATTTACTCCGACAATCACGTCCGGGACAAGTAGACCGACTCCTGCCTGCATCTACTACTATTACTCCACTCATCGACCGCTATCCAGCATGCATCTAGAGTATTAAGTTCATGGAAACAGAGTAATGCCTTAAGCAAGATGACATGATGTAGAGGGATAAATTCATGCAATATGATAAAAACCCCATCTTGTTATCCTCGATGGCAACAATACAATACGTGCCTTGCTGCCCCTACTGTCATTGGGAAAGGACACCGCAAGATTGAACCCAAAGCTAAGCACTTCTCCCATTGCAAGAAAGATCAATCTAGTAGGCCAAACCAAACTGATAATTCAAAGAGACTTGCAAAGATAACCAATCATACATAAAAGAATTCAGAAGATTCAAATATTGTTCATAGATAAACTTGATCATAAACCCACAATTCATCGGTCTCAACAAACACACCATAGAAGAAGATTACATCGAATAGATCTCCACGAGAGAGGGGGAGAACATTGTATTGAGATCCAAAAAGAGAGAAGAAGCCATCTAGCTACTAACTATGGACCCGAAGGTCTGAGGTAAACTAGTCACACTTCATCGGAGAGGCTATGGTGTGTAGAAGCCCTCCGTGATGGATGCCCCCTCCGGCGGAGCTCCGGAACAGGCCCCAAGATGGGATCTCGTGGGTACAGAAGGTTGCGGCGGTGGAATTAGGTTTTTGGCTCCGTATCTGATCGTTTGGGGGTACGTAGGTATATATAGGAGGAAGGAGTACGTCGGTGGAGCAACAGGGGGCCCACGAGGGTGGAGGGTGCGCCCTGGGGGGTAGGCGCGCCCCTACCTCGTGGCCTCCTCTTTTGTTTCTTGACGTAGGGTCCAAGTCTCCTGGATCATAATCTTCCTAAAAATCACGTTCCCAAAGGTTTATTCCGTTTGGACTTCGGTTGATATTCCTTTTCTGCGAAACTCTGAAATAGGCAAAAAACAGCAATTCTGGGTTGGGCCTTCGGTTAATAGGTTAGTCCCAAAAATAATATAAAAGTGAATAATAAAGCCCAATAATGTCCAAAACAGTAGATAATATAGCATGGAGCAATAAAAAATTATAGATACGTTGGAGACGTATCAAGCATCCCCAAGCTTAATTCCTCCTCGTCCTCGAGTAGGTAAATGATAAAAACAGAATTTTTGATGCGGAGTGCTACTTGGCATAATTTCAGTGTAATTCTTCTTCATTGTGGTATGAATATTCAGATCCGAAAGATTCAAGACAAAAGTTTAATATTGACATAAAAATAATAATACTTCAAGCATACGAACAAAGCAATCATGTCTTCTCAAAATAACATGGCCAAAGAAAGTTATCCCTACAAAATCATATAGTCTGGCTATGCTCTATCTTCACCACACAAAGTATTTAAATCATGCACAACCCCGATGACAAGCCCAGCAATTGTTTCATACTTTTGACGTTCTCAAACTTTTTCAATCTTCACGCAATACATGAGCGTGAGCCATGGACATAACACTATATGTGGAGTAGAATGGTGGTTGTGGAGAAGACAAAAAGGGGAGAAGATAGTCTCACATCAACTAGGCGTATCAACGGGCTATGGAGATGCCCATCAATAGATATCGATGTGAGTGAGTAGGGATTGCCATACAACGGATGCACTAGAGCTATAAATATATGAAAGCTCAACAAAAGAAACTAAGTGGCACTACAAAAAAAATACACTTCCGTGATGATACATGTTTGTCACAGTAGGTCGCGTTTTTTGTCATGCATGTACATCCATGACAAATTTATGACAGAATCAAGATAGTCATACATGTGCTGTCGTAGAAGTGTTCCATGACATTACCAAAATTATCATCACGGAAGTGTCCACTTCCATGACGATAAATCGTGCGTCACAGAAGTGCTTTCGTCAAGGGTGACCGACACGTGGCATCCACCGTAACGGAACACCGTTAAGCTATCGGGTCGGGTTTTGGATCCGATAACCCGTTAACAGCCCCGACCAATGGGGATTTTCCACGTGTAAAATCATCATTGGCTGGACTAGACATGTGTCAGGTCCGCGTTGGCACAGGTGTCACTCATCCAATGGGCGAGACGCGCCTATGATATGTTGACACGTGGACCGGCCCATCAAGTTTAAATGGGCCGGCCCAACTGAAGGCCCACAAGATTTTGCGGACCATAATGGGCCGGCCCAGCTAAAGGCCCACGAGATTTTGCGGACCATAATGGGCTGGCCCAGCTAAAGGCCCCCAAGATTTTGCGGGCCATAATGGGCCGGCCCAGGTAAAGGCCCACAAGTTTTTTGTGTGCCATAATGGGCCGGCCCAGGTAAAGGCCCACAAGATTCTTGCGGATCATAATGGGCCGGCCCAGCTAAAGGCCCACGAGATTTCGCCGACATTAATGGGCCGGCCCAGCTATAGGCCCACAAGATTTTGGGGACCCTAGTAGGTTGGCCCATTAACTGGCTGCCATGTTTTGGGCCAAATGCCGGCCCATATTTGATCCGGTCCATTAATGGCCCGCCACGCTCCGGGCCTAATAGTGGCCCATATGAGATCGGGCCCGTTAAAAGCCTACCACGTTCTGGGCCAAATTACGGCCCAGATCAGGTCCGGCCCTTTAAGAGGCTTTGGGCTCAATTATGGCCCATATCAGATTCGGCCTGTCAACTAGACACTATGCTTTTCGGCCCACTTGCTAAAGGCCCACTTAGTAATTCGGCCTGATATTAGTTTTGGCCTGTTAAGGGCCCGTTTAACATTTCGGCCCTATATTAATTTCGGCCTGTTAAAAGCCCGTCATATAGTTGGGCCTAACTACGGCCCGATTTGCATCCGGCCTGCTCGCAGCCGATATCTGATTGGGCCAAACAAGGACCGAGACAATTTTGGCCTGTTAAAAGCCCGTGATTTGATTCACACAATCATGGGCCGGGGTTCATTTCGGGCTGCTGCCGGCCCGTGAGCTGTTCGGCACGTTTCAGGCCCAACCTACATCGTCATTGCATGATGGCCCGATTATGTACCGTAATTTTACGGTTTGGCCGGTTTACTGCGAAGACAGGATATATATACAGTAAAATAACAGCAGCATCGTGAATAAGAAAAAACCTAGACTATACAATAAAGAAATTACGGCATATTACATCCACTGGGCATCAAAGTTCGCCACTATGATAATAAAGCACAAGCAGACAGCAGATTACATACACCGGGCATCAAAGATCGCCACCAGTGCAAATAAACACGCTGACAAAATAATATACAAAACCGACAGCACTTCAATAGAGTTCAAGAAAGGTTAGCCCTGCTAGGGAGCTGCAGCGCAAGCAGCTGAGCAAGATGATGAGACTGCGCTTGTTCAACACTTATATCTTCCTCACTCTGAAAGATAAACAAGCAGACAGATGACAGGTTTTGCACATAAAAGTATCAGTGCTGACAATTCATCACATTTCTTACTGACGAATAAAGTGACACAGTTTAAAATTGCATTAACACAATATGGTATTGTTCAGGTCAAGACATGGCAGGAAATGACATTGTGTAGGAGTTGGCAGCTTCACGACACCACTGGATTACAGATCAAGAACTCATAAGTATCAATGGTTAGTGTGCTGTCAATTTATACCATTTCAGATTGGCAAGTAAAGCGACGGTTTAAATAATAGTAGAATGATATGACATTGTTCATAGTTAAGACATTGCAGAATATGACATTGTGCTGTAGTGGGTAGGTTCACCACACCACTGGATTACGGATGAAGAACAGAAGCATACATGCAGTGCAAAAGAAGATCACTTGCTCTGTATAGTTTAATTTACATGGTATGAAGAAGGAACTTGGTTGTACAACTGAAAACTTAAATTGAGAAAGGACAAACTTTTGTTTATGAACTACATAATAAACTTTAAACAAGCAATTTGATGCAAACACCAAAAATAAACAGCTGTTGCAGTCATGCCTAACCAAATATATACAACAAAGTTTGAAGGCTTGAGATGGACAAACTTACATTATTGGTGAAGACAGGCTCTATAAAGGCCTTGTCCATGCTGATGGGGGGGGGGGCAATTCAAGAAGTTTACCACAGAATCTTCTTCAAAAGCATTGCCTTTATTCTACAATTTGTTAAGAGTAAATATAGATGTGATAATATACAAAAAATGGAGAATATTTAAGATAAGATGAAGAGTGATGCTACATAACCAAGTAGCTATAAATGTAAGTGCAGCGATACAGGCAAAAGGTACAGCCAAGAGCAATGCACAGCTAAACTTCTTTAGTACCAACCTTATGGTAAGAGTAAATATAGATCCGATGTGTAGAAAATGGAGGGCAAAGGAAAATAAGCTGTAGAGTGATGGTACATGAACAACTACCTGTCATTATAAGTACACTAATAAAGGACAACATGTACTTACAAGAACAATGCAGAGCTAAAAAACATTGGCATTGGATATATTCTACACTAATGTAACCATTCATACAGATCAGATAATTTGGAGCGAACAATTGATAAGCAAGCTATCATGCATACTGCTGTCACATAATGAACCAGGTATGTATGCAAGTACAGTGATACAGGACAACATGTACTAACAAGAGCAAAGCAGCGGGCATCATATTTGCGATATCCTGTCGTTCTTGTCAAACCGGAATTCTTCTTCGAACAGATTTCCTGCAAAAAAGATCCGTAAGGCACATGCTGAAAAGTAGAAGTTCAAATTGTCATGTGATTTCATAGACAGTACCTCATCCTGGGAACGAGACCAGTGCATAACAAGGTTTTTCCATTCAATGTCTTCTAAATTTAGCACAGGAGACTTCACCGAAAAATCGTTTATAGACTTGCCATCAAAGTGTGATTTCCTCAGGTAACACCGATACTGCTGCAATGCTTCCTTGAAAAGCACAAGCAAGCTTTGCTCGTCATGACTATCCAGATTGACCCTCGCCTAGTTACAACAATGTAATGTAAATCATTGATGTGTTCAATCAGCAGAAAACATGAAAATAATAACCATGAATAATAGCACTTACACGTAAGTTGGACAGGAAGATGTGAAAATGGTGTTTGTCTTCACAATAATCTTCCCATGATGGGAATATATGCACGTAGTCCCTAACAACATTGAAAGCATTGTCTTTTAAACTGGGAATAAATGGAATGGGGTTCCAATCTGCAGGGCCGTCTCTGCAGTTGGGATAGGTCTTCGGCCGGTGGACTTGCTGTACTTTTTGCTGGAGTGGGATTTTTCTGTGGTACAGCTGGTGCTATGGCAAATGAAATCGGTATACCTTTTGCTGGAGTGCAGGTCCTGTGTGGTGGGGCTAGTGGTGTGGCCAGTGAAGTATGGGTACAGTCTGCTGGAGTCGGTCCTACGTTTTGTGTCACTGGTTGTACAGCCAATATAAGTGGGGTGCTGTCTGATTTCTCCGGCACCACCACGTTTTTCAAGGACTTTGCTGGTGCTCCTTCAGGTTCGGCAATCACCCTCTTCCTTTTTGATGTCTGATGCACAAGAACAACATTTGAGTGGAAAACCATGGTATGATGACAGATGGAATATGTATTGATAATGGATGGGCATGGCATCTCGACATATATGATGAGTAAACTAAGCAGATGGCGGTGCAACAAAGTAGAAGAAATGCAAGACAACATATGCAAGATACCCGCAATCAATAAAACATTGCCAAATTAGAACAGGCACCTTGATGGGTGAACAGGACAGGCCATCTGCCTTTGACTCCTCGAGGTTAGAATAGTCATTAGGATCATATTCTGAACAAGAATCAACAGGTGGGGAGCGTATGAGTTTCATTGCATCCAGAATGGCACTCAATGCCTTGGTGCCAATTTTGTAAGTCATTGCAGTGTTTAGCTTCAAGAGTGGACTGCTGCTAGTGCGACACAAAGCAGCTACACAGATCATAGTGTAGATATAACGGGAAAACCTTAAGCATCAGAGTAAAATCAGCAAAGTGGAACTTGCTGGAATATATGTGCTAGTATTGCCAGTA